>NC_029790.2:92985101-92985451 GCF_000816755.2 Arachis ipaensis
TCTAAAAATATAAAATGAAATAACTTTAAATTAAATAAATTTGAGTTGTGAATTTTTATTATCTTTTAAATATTTTTTTTTATGATATATCCTCCTTAGTAATCTTCAATTCATCGTTCATGGGAATTTAATTAATTAGTTGGGCTTACTCCATTATTCAGTAGTACGTAACCCATTATTTCACTAGAGTCATGGTCACGGCTAGGCTTAATGGCTTACATTGTTGTTACAATCGTACGGCACCACATGCATTGAATACCAAGGAAGTTTGATTTAGTTTCAACTTCAATAATAGCTGGCCACTAATTAATTAAAGTGAGATCCATGTGCAAATGGGATAAGAAAAAACA
>NC_029790.2:92985457-92986371 GCF_000816755.2 Arachis ipaensis
TTCCTCCATTTCCCACCTCAACGTGCCCATGTACTCTTTTATCATTTCATCAATTATGGGAATCAATTTCGGGTTTCGTTACTTCCAATGATAGAATCAATCAAATTTTATTGCTAAACTACTTGCTATAAAGATACAACAACGATTAACCATATGTATGTTATGCCTTTATCCTTTGTCTATTATCTATCTGTTTTATTTAGATTTTGCTCGAAATTTTAATTTATGTAAGAAATAAGAAAAGAAAATTGTAGTAAATAAAGAATTAAAACTACAAAACTTGTATTTATGAACAAGTTGTAATTGAAGGAAAATTATTCCCGTCAAAACTGCTATAAGGATTATTACCAAGATTAGATTGTTGGAATCAATGGGACGGATAGAGGTTTCTCTTCTCAAACTGCAAGGCAAGGGGCGCCACTCCATCACCTCACCGCACCACGTACAACTCCACAGGTATTACATTTAAAAATTCTAATAGTATATAAAAATTATCAACGCGTATAACGAGCTTGGATTTTTTATTAGGAGACATAGATATTATACAATACTTAGCTTATATTTATATCTGCATATTAAATACTAGTAAACTACTAAATAATTTATTCTTATTAAAAATATATTTAAATAATCTCATAATATTATTACATATTAAATATTAGTACTCAAAAATTAATATACATCTTTGACAAAAAACAATATTTAAAGATATAAACAACAAATAAGCTTTTGAATAATTTAAAAACATAACAAAAGTTAATTAAAAAAGTTATATTTTTTATAAGTGAAAAAAAACTTTTATATTTAATTCAAATTTTTGTGCGACATTTTAATCACTATTTGAAAAGTGTACAGAAAAAAATAAAATAAAATAAAATAAAATTTAATTTCTAATCCTTTTCATTTTTCAAAAG
>NC_029790.2:92986543-93022869 GCF_000816755.2 Arachis ipaensis
ATATTGCCCGCATTATACATACATGTTATGGATGAAATCTCAATCACATTAAATTGATCTTAGAATAATGCTAGTCGAAATAAAATCCGCAACATACAATGTGTTAACGGTTATATTTAATTAAAAAAACTTAGTCAAAAATGGTTAGAATTTGTTTTATTGAATATTTATTAATTATTATTAAAATTAATAAATATTAAATAAAATAAATTTANAGATTTTATTAACAAAATTATTTGTTCAATTAGTATTCCTGTAAATTAAATTTCCTCGGCCTGTTCTTAAAATCTTAAAGAAATCTCGATCGGTGATTAAAATATCTCAATGATATCATTGAATAATCAAATGCATCTCTTGCTGCTCTGAACAGAAATTCATAGAATCCGTGTCAGGTTTACATTCATGAAGCATAAGCATATATATAATGTGTGATCATGATTATATTCCACATGAATTGTGATTATCGAACCTATATTAGTCGGTTAATGTATGTATATATGGCATGTGCCTAACGCCGCTTGCTGCTGCTAGCTTCCCCCACTATACTTATCATCTATCAATAATTAAATAATAATGCACAATAATGAGTCAATGAACAACGAATCAACATGATTATTAAGCACAAAAACATGAAACTCAAAGGAGAAACAGACACCATCTCCTTTATCTAGTTTCATAGTTGCTTCCTGGGCTGACTATATTACACGCATATATGCACAAATTCAATTTTTATGCCACGAAATCATATAACTTAATAATTGAACTGAAGAAAACAAGAGTAGAATAATCCACCTACAGCTACTACTACCCCATTTGCAAAGAGGCACCATTATTTAGAGCTCATCTATCACACACTTTTTTTTGTTAGTGCACTGTGCACGTATAGTGTTCCATTTGGTATAATTACCAAAACCCCCTTTTGTTCATAGTCGAGTCACGTGGACTCCGACCTCCGCTACCAACCAACTCACTTTCTTCCACAACATCAAAAGATCCTTTTGTGAAAGAGTCATGTTCTTAAGCATGTTTTTTAGTGTATTTTTAACTTTTAGGAACTTGTGAAATTGAGACGGAAAAACAGGTGTACCGAAAGGCCAAAAGTTCCGAGTTAGATGTAGAGATGACACCCCAACCTAATAAACAAGATGGAAATGCAGCCTAACTTAACTGGCAAGAAAAAAAAAAAGAAAAAAAGGAACAAAACTACAAAAGTTACATTATTAATTAGATGCATATTAACACTATTGCCCTATGCTATTTGGTGTAGCCAAAACAAGAAACAAAATTAATAATGATGGTGACAACGATGATAACAGCAGTGGTCTATTTGTAATGGCCCAGAATGACAAAGCAACGAGCCTTTTCTTTCGGTGGTCCTTATTATGTTGTTACTATTAGTAATTTATCTATTTAATTTATTACCTTTGTGAATTAATCTTCATAAGTGTTGTCTATATCTTCGTTTCCCTCTCCATCGCTCACTGCTTATCCTTGGATGATTTCATGTCGGATCTGGTTTGGTTGTATGAACAAATTTGTGGTGGCGATAATGATATCATTCATATCCATACAGAATGTTTGGAAACAGATTTCTACTCAACCAACTGTTAAGGAGACGTTGACTGCTTGATGGTTTCTTCGGTTGAGTAGGAGAACTTGTCAATGCCAAAATACAGTTAGAAAAAAAAATAGAGGGAACCATAATAATTTGTCGTTGAATTCTTGACTTTGGGAAAAATGAAATACCTTGCATGTATGTATAAAGGCTAAATAAAAATATCTTTTAAATTGAATAGAAGTCATAAGCACGTCTTTTTTAACAAAATATTTGATAGTTTTGTTAGATTACATAGAAGATTTTAGCCCCAAAATGCCAATGCTGTAACACCGCCAGTTATAATGCCGTATTTATTAGCGATAATGCTAGCTAAACAAAATTAAAATTTTTTAAACATGTGAGTAATGTGACTTGCCAAACAATAATGGTGAAAAATTAAAGCAACCATGTGGATATTACTTAGGCTATTAAAAACGTTATTCTATCTAAGCTGTTTACGAAGAATATGGATGGTTGTCTTTATTNNNAGTTATGAAAAAAAAATAGTAATGATTTTTTTAGTCAGTATTTTTTTTATTTTTTTTCTTTCTCTTAAATTTTTGTCCATTTATTATTTTATTGGCTAATATTGCTTTAAAAAATAATTTCCTAACAACACTATTTTTGTGCATTTATTAGTAATTTGATTACAAATATAAATGTACTTTAATAATATTATTTATGAAAATTTGAATAGAAATGTTGATTAATTTCAGTTTTGCATGAAGTAAAGCCAAATGTTTTATTCAGTTATGGAAGTGAAATAGAGAAAAAGGTTAGCTTTTACTCTGTCGGTGATGATGGACAAAATAATATGCTTAGTCATATGCAAACCATATAGCAGGTAGGGTTGGTTCCTTGAGTACTTGAAGACACACAAGACACGCATATAATTGCAACTAACACATACCTTTATCTCATCATCTTTCCCCTTCATAAAGGTATTGATCCCTCATGCCATAATCAAGCTCAATCAGAACGAAAGAAACGAATAATAGACGAAAAAAGGCACTACTTTTGCTTTTACACACGGAATAAACAAAGAAAGCTCAGATAAAGAAGAATCACATCATATGATATTCAAGAAAAACACACGAAACCGCATATAGGACAGCAGTTACCATCTCCATATTTATATCATTGTTCATTGATGAACTAATCATACAATGAGATAATCTGTTCCTGCAATAATGCATTATTTCTAGAAATTAAATTTGTCAACCAAGAAAAAATAAAATTCAATGAGTTGTGTAGTGCCCATTTCTAAACCCATCACCTCCGTATCACTGGATAAATATTAAATGACTACACCTATATTTTATCGTATCCAAGTAATGAATTTAGGTTGAGTATAAAAAAATGGCATACAAGAATAAATTAAAAGACGTCACCGGCAGCTACAACCATGCACATTCCAATAAGCACTGTGGTGTCAGTGCCGCTGTTCCCGCCGCCACTATCTCCGACGCAGAATCGGTGGCAATGTAACTAACAGCGAGCAGTATTAGTCACATTTTACATCACAAGTTTTGAAACCTCTACATAAATTAAACTAAACACTCTTTTGGCAATTCTGAGGCCTAAACCCAAACCTCTGATTCTCCAAATCATACTCAACGTAGTAATTCTGCTGCTGGTAGTTCCCCAATATGATCGACGGTCCCCCGGCCCTAGCGGGGCCGGCCGCACCGCCATCCGTGACAATTGTAAGACATGCCACGTCAGGACGACCAACCAAGGAGAAATAATCGGCCACGGGAAGCGTCATTTTGGCGCCACCCTTGAACTGAAAGGTGAGCTCCGGCAACGGCACTGTCTTCGATCCCTTGAAATCGAAGCAAGGACTTAAGCCTGATTGGTCCTCCACGTCCTTCGCCCTCGTGAAATTCTTCATCTGCTTCTCGAATTCCTTTGCTACGACCTCGAACACCGGCTTCTCCATGAACGTGAACGTTGACCCTGAGTCAACGATGGTGCCGCCGTTCCCGTCCAAACCGGGCTCCAATAATGCATAAGGAGCCTTCACCCTCTTCCCGCCGACGAGGATCTTCCGGAGAGTAACGTAGTAGTATTCCCCGAATGCCGAATTGTTCGCCGCGGCGGGGTTCGCACGGAACGGCGTGTAGCTGACGCCGGCGGTCTTGGAGCCGCCGGAGGAACCAATGTGTAAGATGAGGTCGCTTTTCACCGGCGCGTCGTCGAAGCGGTGAGAGACCAGACAGTAAGAGAATCTCTTGAGGTTCATCTGCGACGGCAGTGACTCCTTCCCGCGTCCAAATCCGGCAATCCCGGCGGGTTGCCGGACCGAGAGGATTGAGCAGCCAACGAGAAAATCGGTAACAATTTTTCCGGGAAAATCGAGATTGTCCAGTAGCAGGAGACCGGCGGTTGAGCCCAAACCGTATTGTATGATGTAAGCAGGGCAGTTGAGCGCGCAGTTGGGGGATCCAGGTTGGCAGCCGGGGCAACGGGATTGAGGATCGGAACCGAAAATCCAGTCACATTTGGGATTGGTGCAGCCGACGAATCTGGCAGTTGAAGAGTTCTTGGGAATGAAGGTGTGGATGTTGGAAGGGTCGATGTTTGGGAAGTTGCAATTGGAGCAGAGGTAGCGTGAGGAACAGGGGAACCAGACGAGGCTGCTTCCAGTGTCGAGAACGAAGGGGAATGTCTGCGGTGGTGTTCCGAAACTGAGGTCTACGGAGTAGCTGCCGTAGCTCTTTGCGAAGACTGGGGTGGTGACAGATTCGCTACTTTTGCGGTTCTTGAGGTGGTGAGCCCTGGAGAGAGAAGCAGAGGCGGCAAATTTGAGGGCTTGTAATAAAGGTTGAGAAGCGGAAGATGAAGAGGAGGGTTGGTTTGTGAAGAATGGAGAAAGGGAGAGTTTAATGGTGTTGGATGAAGAGGATAATGGGGTCAGAGAAAGGAGAGTGAGAGAGAGAATGCAGAGAATGTGAAAGTAAGTAGCCATTGTGAAGGGGGGGGATGGGGGATGTTGTTGGTGTTTGTGCTTTGTTGTGTTAGTTTATTATTTATAAATGAGGTGGGAACCAACGGGCAAACTGTAAGTGGGGGTTGTACTTTGTAGAGTGGCTGAGTGAGTTTGGGGGCTGGTGGAATTCAGAATTGTCCTC
The DNA here is from genome assembly GCF_000816755.2 of Arachis ipaensis. Lineage (NCBI taxonomy): Eukaryota > Viridiplantae > Streptophyta > Magnoliopsida > Fabales > Fabaceae > Arachis > Arachis ipaensis. Next base: position 92,991,275 of record NC_029790.2, read on the forward strand.
CCTGCGCGTGGAAAATAACATGAATTGCCATTCACGCCAACGGTAGTTTTTGACTTGTCAGGTCTTATATTATCTTAACGCGCCTGAAGCCTGAAGCCATCCATGTAGGTATCTGTTTTGAAGCACACAGCAACTTTCAGTGTTTGGATGCACATCTTCTGTTTTCATTTTATAAAAATTACATTCTGGCCCTACAAGTTTCATGTGTTCACATAATGATCCTCTTAAATAGGTTTTATTCTTTTGCAACTAAGCTGCAAGAAATTTCCTCGTTTTTTCTATTTCTTCAATTCTTCAAGTCCTCACTTCCCCACCACCTAACCCAAAACAATTTTCGTGCGTTCTCTAGTGTGCCAATTTCTTGGTCGTGAGTGTCTTCATCATCATCATCTTCCCAAACCCTGAGATAAGTAGGGTTGTCTATTACCCAAAATTTCTCCTTAACGGTCAACTGTGGGTTGTGTTGTGGGGCATTCTTACTAGCAGCGACTTCGTCATTTCTGTGATAAGTTCGATACCCAGTTTCATATTCATGTTCTTATCTTTGAATGTAATTGAATGAATTGATTTATTGCAAGGCAATTGGAATTTCAGATATAGGGTTTGTGTACTTGTTTTTGCAATGTTAATTGTAAGTTCTTTAGGTTTTGATTTTTTAGTTAAATTATGCTGGGACAGGAAATCTTGCTTTTTTGTGCCATGTTCATCGATTGATGCATTTTCATGAGTATCTGACCTCCTGCACCAATTGTAGTTTTACAGAGTTTTCCAACTTTTTCATATTCCTCTCTCTTATTTTGCAACCAAACGACCCACTCAGGACAAATTTGTACACAACACTCATTTATGTAAAGGCTAATATATCATTTGGTGGCATTAAGTTTGGATAGACTTTTTTCCATATATAAAAAAAAGGTAAAGATGCTTAATTTTTTTTTTCTTTTATCTTCATGATATACAATACTTTTTGTCCAAGAAAATTTTAAAAATTAATATGTGAAGTGACATTTGGTCTTTTAAAAATTTATGAAATATTGAAAAAGTTCTTATAAATCAAATTATATAAGAAACTCCATTATACATAGATGAACTATGAGTTTATGAGATAATTGAACAAAGCAGGGAGGCATACAAGAAGTGAGGCAGTGTTGAAGATGATAACCATTTATTGATGCATTGTGTGTTTGCAGAAGAGACATGGGATGATAAGTGTTATGGTATCTGTTGGAGATAATATTAAGCTGGTATTCAATGGCTCATAAAAATAAGTTGTAATTGATTATGGTTGAATAATTTTTTGATGGGCAAAAAACCCTAATAAGCCAAGGCAAGTTTCGAATTATATAAATAAGCCAAAAGCAAAATCGTTTCAGCAATGAGCCAAGGCCTATTTTAATGTAATTCGAACCAGCCTGGTTCGAACTACATTCCTTAGTAAATCGAACCAATATAGTTCGAATTAGGATGAGAAAACGTTGAACGTAATTCGAACCAATGTGGTTCGAACTCAAATTGCACATAATTCGAACAAGGCTAGTTCGAATTATACCTACGATAGCTAACCATGTAATTCGAACCAACCCTGGTTCGAATTATCCTTCTCGTGGCTCCATTAGTAATTCGAACCTACCTGGTTCGAATTACTCATGATTCGGCTATATAAGGAGTTCGAATCAGCCTCATTCGAACCATTCTTCATTTCCCCTACCCCACCAAATCCCAGAAAAAACGACCTAGATTCTCTCCGACGAAGACCTGAACAGAATACTCTGCTGATGGGGGACGACGAGGCCAGGGAGGGAGACGAAGAGAGCGTGGTGCGGCGGACCACCCTGGTCGTGACCCTGACGACGATGACGACGATCAGCATGGGCCCGTGGGCGGGGATGGTGCAGGGGCTATTGCAGTTGCTGGTTTTAGTACCCACGATGGCGGACATGGAGGTGAGTGGTATGGGTCAGGTATGGGTGACGGGGCTGACCTTGGTGACGCTGGACTCGGGTCGGGGCCTCTTGGAGATTACTTCGTTGGTGTACCCGCCCATGACCAGCCTCAGCAGGAGGGTACCCCATGGGTTATTCCAGGATCATAGTGGTCAGACTTCCTTGCCTCAAATACGCTTGATGCGGACTTCGGGGGTCAGCAGTTTCTAGAGGAGATTACCGCCATCATGCAGGAGGACGTGCCGTCCCGGAGACGTGGTCAGACCTCCGGCACGCAGGCACCTTTAGATGTTGATCTGAACGAGCCTCCTACGGCATCTGTTGGTGACCATTTTGGTTTGGGAGGTACCCCACCATCCGCCTACACTGCTGCATCAGAGTCTGTTGCCGGGCCGTCTGCGGCACCCATCCATGTTACGCCACCTGCACAGCTGATGAGCGGATAATTTATACGCTTTTTGGCATTGTTTTTAGTATGTTTTTAGTAGGATCTAGTTACCTTAAGGGATATTTTTATTAGTTTTTATGTTAAATTCACATTTCTGGACTTTACTATGAGTTTGTGTGTTTTTCTGTGATTTCGGGTATTTTCTGGCTGAAATTGAGGGACTTGAGCAAAAATCAGATTCAGAGGTTGAAGAAGGACTGCTGATGCTGTTGGATTCTGACCTCCCTGCACTCAAAGTAGCTTTTCTGGAACTACAGAACTCAAAATGCCACGCTTCCAATTGCGTTGGAAAGTAGACATCCAGGGCTTTCCAGCAATATATAATAGTCCATACTTTGGCCGAGTTTAGACGATGCAAAAGGGCGTTGAACGCCAGTTCTACGCTGCAGTCTAGAGTTAAACGTCAGAAACACGTCACGAACCAGAGTTGAACGCCAGAAACACGTTACAAACTGGCGTTCAACTCCAAGAATGACCTCTCCACGTGTAAACTTCAAGCTCAGCCCAAGCACATACCAAGTGGGCCCCGGAAGTGGATTTATGCATCAATTACTTACTTCTATAAACCCTAGTAACTAGTTTAGTATAAATAGGACTTTTTACTATTGTATTAGACATCTTATGATCTTTAGTTTCATCTTTGGATTATCTTTTGATCTATTGATCACGTTTGGGGCTGGCCATTCGGCCATGCCTGAACCTTTCACTTATGTATTTTTCAACGGTAGAGTTTCTGCACTCCATAGATTAAGGTGTGGAGCTCTGCTGTTCCTCATGAATTAATGCAAAGTACTACTGTTTTTCTATTCAATTCAACTTATTCCGCTTCTAAGATATCCATTCGCACCCAAGAACATGATGAATGTGATGATTATGTGACGCTCATCATCATTCTCACTTATGAACGCGTGCCTGACAAACACTTCCGTTCTACATGCAAACAAGCTAGAATGAGTATCTCTTGGATATCTAATACAGGGGACCGAGTCCGAGTTATTAGCGTCTTTGTGGTATAAGTTAGAACCCATGGATGGCCATTCCTGAGATCCGGAAAGTCTAAACCTTGTCTGTGGTATTCCGAGTAGGATCTGGGAAGGGATGGCTGTGATGAACTTCAAACTCGCGAGTGCTGGGCGTAGTGACAGACGCAAAAGGAGGGTGAACGCTATTCCAGTATGATCGAGAACCTCCAGATGATTAGCCATGCCATGACAGAGCATTTGGACCTTTTTCACAGAGAGGATGAGATGTAGCCATTGACAACGGTGATGCCTTACATAAAGCTTGCCATGGAAAGGAGTAGGAAGGATTGGATGAAGACAGCAGGAAAGCAGAGGTTCAGAGGAACGAAAGCATCTCTATACGCTTATCTGAAATTCTCACCAATGAATTACCTAAGTATTTCTATCTTTATTTTCTGTTTATTTATTATTTTTATTCGAAAACTCCATAACCATTTGATATCCGCCTGACTGAGATTTACAAGGTGACCATAGCTTGGTTCATACCAACAATCTCCGTGGGATCGACCCTTACTCACGTAAGGTTTTATTACTTGGACGACCCAGTGCACTTGCTGGTTAGTTATATCGAAGTTGTGACAAATTATGAATTAAGATTAGAGCACCAAGCTTTTGGAGCCATTACCAGAGATCACAATTTCGTGCACCAACAGCCTGCCCTGGGTGAGGACGCGAATGAGATCGAGGATGAGGAGCCGTTTATCCGCAGAGGTCAGAGGGCACGGGTACCCCGTCGTTGCTTTACGGGCTCGCATCTGTTTAGATGATTCACGTTTCATGTATTTTGTTCCTTAGGGTTCATTCATGTATGATAGCCATGTGTACTTTTGTTGTTATTTTAGAGCTGTTTTCCTTTGTTGTTTGTTCATCGTATTGTACTTTGAAAATAGGTGTTTACCGGATTTGTCAGTGACTATTTATAATCATTGCATCATATAACAGTTTAATGTGTACATTTATTTATTAAATTTTGCATTTAGGGGACTTGTAGCAAGACTCAAAGTGAAACATAACATATTCATTACTTAACACAGCATGCACAATACATGAAAGTAAAAAAGTCAACAAATTACATGAGTGGTCAACCAAAACATCGAACAGGGAAACTTAAATAAAATAAGTACTAACGCTAAGAACATGGCTACTAATGGCCCCCAGTGTGAGACGATCCACCCAGCTGTGGGCAACTCCGATGTGTGTGTCCGGGTTGGCGACATAGGCCACATCTCTTTGGCCGGTTTGGATCTGCCTCGTCCATATTTGTTCGTATCCTAGTGGACCTCGGACGACCCTCTCTCGTACGCCTCTTGTCAGGGTCCGGTATCACAGTGGGCCCGTCGTATGGTGGCCAGAAACCCTCTGGAATCGGTGGGGTGAATCCCATTCGATACACACTGAATACCGAACTAATCCGGTACACGCTGTGAACATAAGTGGTCCAGTTTACCCGTGAGTAGGCATAACATGCAAGTGCATGCTAACACGGGAAATGAAGTGCCTGGAAGTACCCGCAGTCACATGTCTGAGAGGCAAGCGATACTCTGTATCTACCCAATGAGAAGGAACCAGTCGGAGTAGTCTCTGCTACGGTGAACTCAGAATTATCCCTGTCATACAAAGTCACCATGAAGCACCTGGCCATCTTCAAGTTGGCCTCAATACACTTCACCAAGTGCTGACTGAATTGTTGTCCGATTCCCATCTGGGCCTCAGCCTCTCTCCCCTTGCGAACAAAAAGTTCCGCAAGCCTTCCATATGTTGCCTTCACCAAGGAGGATACAGGTAGGTTTCTGACACCCTTGAGGATTGAGTTGACACACTCGGAGATATTCGTCGTCATGTGACCAAATCTCTGCCCCTCATCACGATGTCGAGTCCACAAGGAATAATCAATCTGGTTTGCGCACTCACACATCACCGGGTCTTCAGACCGCAGAATATCAAACCAGTAATCAAACTCAACCTCGGTCTTGGCATACGCCGCATTCACAAGAAGCCTCCGTGCGTCTTTGCCCTTGAAGGTAAGAGCAAAATTAGCAGCTACATGTCGAATGCAGAATGCACGGTATGCAGATGGAGGTAACCAACCTCTGTCAGGAGCCTCAAGCGCAGCCTTGATGCCGTTATGCCTGTCCGATATAACCAGCAGACCCGGCTAAGGTGTCACGTGCTGACGAAGGTAGGAGAGAAAGAATGTCCAATACTCAGCATTCTCACCCTCTACAAGTGCGAATGCAACAGGTAGAATGTTGGAGTTCCCGTCCTGTGCAATTGTGATGAGCAACGTTCCCCCGTACTTGCCATACAGATGGGTGCCGTCAATGCTGACTAGCGGCTTGCAATGACGGAATGCCTCGATGTACGGTGAAAACGTCCAGAAAAGTCTGTGAAAATAAGCTTGAGACTCGTCTACCTGTCCTCCAACTCGAACGGGGCTCGTCTTTAGGACTGCAACAGTACCAGGCATCGTCAACTGGACTTCCAACACCCACCTGGGCAGCTCGTTGTATGACTCATCCCAGTCACTGTATATGAGGCCAATAGCCTTCTACTTCGCCAACCAGACCCTCCTGTATGTCGGCCTAAACCCAAAGTGTGCTGCCGTGGCATTTAGGAGCACCTTGATGCTGACGGATGCATCAGCCCTAACCATTGGCATAATGAACGCCAATATCACGTGATAATCCAAACTCCTGTGGTCACTCGAGATGGAGGTGGCAAGACAAGTGTGAGGTCCATTGTACCGTTTGACCTCCCAAATGCCCTTGCGCTGCCGGAGACTCAGTCGAATCAACCATGTGCACCCATTCCCAAACTCAGAACACTTGCCCACATACCGGCGATAATCAGACTCCACTACCTTGTACTGTACCCCTCGCCGGATGCTGTAAGTCTTCACACTTAACAGGGCCTCATCTTTATCCTGAAACTGCTGACCAATCTGGAACTCTGTCAGACCAGCAGTTTCTTCTGCATCTCTAGCTCCGAAATCAACAGAGTGCCCAGAAACCCCCTCCTGCCTCATGGCATCCAAGTCCAAAGCGGAAAAATGTGGTGGATATTGTTGTGTGCCAGAGCTAGAACCACCTACCGCCAATGCAGGCTCACTCGCTCCAATATCATCGCCGCTGTCGTCGTCAATCATATCCGGCTCGACGTCATCGTCCTCTGCATCACCCAACAATCCATCTCCAACCCCAAGCGGTGCAGCGCCCTGTAAGGCGTTTGGCAGAAATTCCCTGGATCCTACCTCGTCGCCTACACAGGTAGGAAGATCAACAGCAAAAGACGGGGAGGCGACAGCTTGGACCACTGGCTCGTACACAGGGACGGAAGAAGAAGCAACGGCAGGCGTGGAACTAGAACCGGCTGGCGTGCCTACAGCGGTGGTATTCCGGTTCGAACCCCCTGAGCTGGATACCACATCAACCATCTTTGCTAACAATTCTGGTGTCCTCACCTCCGGAAACTGCCGCCGACATAGAAACATGACTTGCAAGTCCTCATCACTACCAATCGTGAAACAATCATACTTCACAGTATCCTGGAGGACCGTGATTAGAATGCGATAGAAAAACTTCTTAACCCGCTTCGCACCTTCCAGACCAAGTTTCATCAGTACAGATCTAACAAGGTCATCATAGCTCGTCGTAGGAGTCACGACAATACAGAGAGGATCCTTATCTGTGAACTTCACGCCGGAACGAGTTTTTCTCTTAATGGATCCTCTGTGGTGAACCAAAATAACAAAACTCTCCTCACTAGCCATCTTACACCCTCTAATGAGAGTAACTCACGTTTACAACCATATATATACAGCTCTGTCTCCCACTAATTCGAACCAGCCTCCTTCGAATTATGGTTTGTGTAATTCGAACTAGCTTGGTTTGAATTACTTTGGGCAGCTTCTCTCTCTATAATTCGAACTGCCTTGGTTCGAATTACTTGCTTCCCTAGTTCGAACCAACCTGGTTCGATTTATTAACTTCCCTCTACTAGTAATTCGAACTGCATTGGTTCAAATTATTACTACATGAAGTTCGAACCAATCTGGTTCGATTTATATTAATATATGCTTTGGCTCATTACTGTAACCACTTTGAGTTTGGCTGATATCCGTAATTTCGAGTGGGCCTTGACTTATTATGGTTTTTTGCCCTTTTTTGATAGTATTTATTTTTGTAACTTTAATTAGAATGATAGAATTTATTTTGGTTAGAGGTCAAAGCTAGCAATAATAATTGCCTCATAACTATAGTTAATTTATTACCATATTGAGTTAGGTTTTAGTAAGATTAATTTTTGGGAAAGTATAGGTAAACAACAACATTATTGAATAATATGAATAATGAAGTTTAAAAAAGTAAATTAATTCTAAATTTAATTAGTGGCATGAGTAATTAATATCTAATAATAACCAAATTTTAAAATTTAAAAAATAAGGGTTTTCACATTGAGGCTCTCCAACTAACCTCTAGTCTTCTCTTTCTCTCGCTGCAGCCTCCCCCACGCTCGACGCAAGCCATCACCGCGCCTCCGCAGACGACGCCACCTCCCTCTACGCCAACCTCCGAGCAGCCCGCCATCCTGTGAATTTTTTTCTTCCCATAGCCGACAAATCCGCGGACCGTGCATTCCCTCGCAGCCCACCGTGTCAACCGTCACCGCCTCTTCGTCTCCAACTAATCCGCCCAAATACAGGGGAGAGTTGCGGCTGCCGTTTCAAGATTACGTGACCTTTCACAGCCACTTCAATGGAGTCCAATTTTGTTGATCCGGTTTGTCATCCTCCAGCTTCCTTCACCGACGGCAATACCACGCATTCAAGTGACAATCTTCTCAATTCTTGCGATGTGGAAGGTGAAAAGTCTAACAAGGTAAGCAATGTATGGTTGTGGATTGAGACATATGTTTATTTTCATATAAATGAGATGGTTATTCTAAGCCCAAAATTCTTAAACGTTGATGATATTCATTCAAAAATTTTTTTATGGTATTATCTTCCATCAATATAGTAAGTTAAAGGGTAATAAATAATAGATCAATTTCTAAAGAAGATGAAGATGAACCATTTGTTTCTTTGATCCGATAAACTAATATGTTACCTTTTTAATATGTTATATTGAAATTGGTTCAGTATATGTTTAGTGTTAATTGAGAAAAAATTACACATGGTTGCCATTAGATTGTTTTGAATCCCCATTCCTATGCTCCCAAGCCATGCTTTCACAAGCAAATATGGCTATATATGTAAGGAAAAGGAAAATACAGCAGCTAATAATGAGCTTTTTGACTTTTCAAAGCATAGAAGAAAACTTGGTTTTAGGTTATGTACGTGTGTTTCAGATGTGGCGGACCCATAAATGCTCTATATAAACAATTAATATAATCCTAACTAGTTAGGTGAGAATTTTTATGAGTACACTTCTCATTGTTATGATTACTGTTAAGTCATGTATAGTAATATATTTTTAATGATATTCTTAGAAAAAGTATTAATAAAATCTTTTTAGTTGAAACTTGATTAATAGTACCGTATTTGTTTTTTTTTTGGGTTTGTTTGTGTATGTTTGATTGTTGGCCATAGATGTACGGACATTACTGAGTTTGGAAGTGATAACATGGATCTTGTTGATGAGGTTTGGACTCTAGTATATTGCTGCTTTTTTGTGAACCACTGACGAACGGATTTTTGACGGTTTAGAATTTCACAAATGAAATCTCGTTGAAGTATAGTCTCTAAACCAACAATAATCCTTTCATGCAAAAATTTGTTTGTCACAAGTACAAACCCCAAGAATCAAGAATGAAGTAAGGGTATGGCATTTATTCAATGGAAACTAACTAAATGCAATCTACCTATATGCAACTATCTAAATGAATGCAAGTGCTTGGTCAAAATAAATCAATTCCCAAGAAACATATATGCACAAGGGCTAAGGACTAGCAAGTCTAATCCACAATTGGATTGAGTTATTAAATATTTTTACAAACTTGCATGAAGAATGATGATCATAGGTGAAAACATGTAACTGAGCATCAAACCCTCACCGGATGTGTTTGCACTCTATTCGCTCAAGTGTTTAGGGTTGATTCACTCAATTCTCCTCTATTTCATGCTTTCCAAGATTTGTTTTTCTTCTAACAATCAAAATTTATTTCATGCATGCATACAAGTATCATGAGGTCTTTTCATTGGTTGTAATGGGGCTAGGGTCAAGGTAGGATGCTGAAAACTATGAAAACTAAACTAAAACTAACTAATCAACTAACTAACTAACTAATTTGTTAACTAAAATAAATGGTTGTCAATGGTGTTTGGAAGTGTTGGATGAGGGGTAGGAGGAGGGAAGAAGAAAGGAAAAAGGGAGAAATAGAAGGAGGAGAAGAAAAGAAATGTGGTGAAGGAAGGAAATCCGCGCGTACGCACGCATGGCGCGCGCGCGTCGTTGGCTTATTTCGAGAGTGGCGCGTACGCGTCATGTGCGCGTGTGCGCAAGTGGGGTTTGTGCCAGAGGCACAACGTTGGCGCGGCGCAGGCACAACTCTTTGGAAAATGTATGGAGGTTGAAACTTCTCAATCCGCGCGTACGCACGCATGGCGCGCGCGCGTGGATGGTCGAAAATGCTGGAAGTGCGCGTACGCGCCATGTACGCGTACACGTGGATGGTGCTCTGTTTTTCAAAAATTTTTTTCTATGTTTTTGCACCAATCCAAGTATTCCAAACCTCCAAACAGCTACCAAAACACCATAAAACCTTATTTAACATACTTAAACTACCAAACACACTCAACTAACTAAACAAAATATGAAATTAAACTAATTCTACCAATATATCTTCAAGTTGATTATCATTATTCCATTTGGGTGGCATGACCTTAGAATTCTCAATAAAGTGACCAAACATTCTCCTAGACCCAAACAATCTAGCTCTATACCAAACCGTGCAATTAAGCTTTGAACATGCAACCATAATGAGTCTAGAATAATGTTTCCAACCACTAGCCATTTCCTTTTTGCTTTTAAAGCCACAAATATGTTTAAGTTGACCATCCGTCTCAAGCAAACCATATTCAAGGGGAATAATAAAGCTTGAGTATAAGGAATTTACCCACTTGAATGAAAGAATGGATGGTGGTGGCTTGGGGAGAGGTATCTCCAACGTGCTAGCAAGCTTTACTCCCTTGTGTTCTTCCTTATTAATCTCCACCACTTCATAAGCTTCTTCACTTCCAATCCTTTGTTCATCAATTTCATCTAACTCTTCCTCATCACTCAAATCATAAATGGGAGGTTGAGAGAAATCTACCTCCACATTGCTTTCTATCTCATTGGGAGAAGGTTCTTCAAATTCAAAGGATTCACCACCAAGAGGGTTGGATGCATGATCTTCATCACCAAGGGAACTCAATTCTTGCTTCATTCTTTCCAAGTCTTCATTCAAAAATTATTTTGGAGGTTGTGCACTTTCCTCCTCGACATCAAATTCAATCTTCTTGGATGGATTTTCTATGATTTTAGCTTCCCATGGAGGTTCCGCATCTCCTAAGTCTTCAACCACTTCTTCCTCTTCTTTAATGATCATAGGCTCCTCCAATTGTTCTAATACAAAGTGGCATTCCTCCTTTTCCACCGGAGTTTCTAATCTTTCCTTCATGCTATGCTCTTTAATTGGTTCTCCACATGTGACCATGGGAGTGCTTTGAGTGCTCAAGTATTGGGAGACTAAAATGCGTACTACCTTGGTTAAGGTAGCCACAAATTCTATTGTCTCCTTTTGCATTTTTCCTTGCCCTTGAAGTATAAGGCTAAGGGTTTCATCCAGGAGTGGATGGAGTGGATAAGAAGGTTCATTGTCTTGGAGAAAGGGTTCAATATAGGAAGGTGGTTCTTCTTGGTGAGGTGGTGGTGTGTATTGAAGTGGTTCTTGGGAGTAGTAATCTTGGAATTGTGGTTCTATGTATGGCTCATATGGTTCAAAAGGAGGTTGGAATGGTAGGTAAGGATCATGGTCATATGGAGGTGTTTGTTGAAAATAGGCTTGTGAGTGTGGTTGAGGTTCATGTTGAGGATATGACTCATAGGCATATGGTGGTGGTTCTTGAAAGTCACAAGGAGATTCACCATAGCCATTGGATTGATATGCATCATAGAATGGCTCTTCTTCATAGTGCATTGGTGGAGGTTGTTGCCAAGAGGATTGATCATAAGCATATGGCTCCTCCCACCTTTGGTTATCCCATCCTTGACACACATCTTCATTGTAGCTCCCATCACCTACAACATAGTTGTAATCACACTCATAGCCAAAGTGAGAATTCATAGTGAAAAGTAAAAATAGGAAGCAAAAGCTAACAAGAAAGAATGAAACAAAGTCCTAGAACTAGCAAAAACTAACAAGCAATCCAAAAATCAAGCTATTCACAATATTCACATATATACAATAACCAATAACATAACACCATTGCAACTCCCCGGCAACGGCGCCATTTTGACGAACGGATTTTTGACGGTTTAGAATTTCACAAATGAAATCTCGTTGAAGTATAGTCTCTAAACCAACAATAATCCTTTCATGCAAAAATTTATTTGTCACAAGTACAAACCCCTAAAATCTATAAATCCTCTTAAACCTTAAATCACTTAACAAACATATCAAGGCATCTAATAGAATCAAGGTGAATTAAATTTAGCTATTTTGAGTCCTAAAAAGCATGTTTTCACATTCAAGCACAATTAAAGGAGAATATACAAAACCATGCTATTTCTTGAATAAATATGTTTTCGTAGTTACCGGATCACAGTTGCCTTGCCGAAGATGAAATACCAAGAGTTGGGATACGGTTTGAGCATTTGAAGCTGGCCTAAGATTTTTATGTGACCTACGCAAAGAAAGTCAATTTTATAAGTAAGATACGGAACACAAATTATGACAGGATGACAAAGGAACCGATTAACCAATCTATTCATTGTAATTGGGAGGGTTTTCATGGATCTCGTGTCAAAACACCCACACAAAAGAACACGGTTGCAGCTGTGGGGTGCAAAGCAAGGGTATATGCAAAGTTTGACAGGGAGAGGCAAGATTGGGTCTTGTTGAAGGTTAATTTGAGGCACTTGCACCCATGTTAAACTAAAAAGGCAGTGTATTACCACGAGAATAGAGAGTTGACCATGCATACGAAATGCATGATTGAGGTTAATGATGAGGCGGGAATTCAACTCAACAAGACATTTCTAGCATTGGCTAATGAGGTTGGTGGGCCGTCGAACCTGGGCTTCTCAGAGAAGGATGTCAGGAATTACATCTCATCAAGACTCCGATCCACTAATGTCAATGCCGATGTCAAGGACATGCTAAATTACTTCATGCGAATGAAGGAGATAAATCCGAACTTCTTCTATGCAGTGAATGTGGACAACGATTACAAATTTAGGAGTGCAGTTTGGGTGGATGCAAGGTGCAAGGCGTCGTATGAATACTATGGAGACGTGGTGTCATTTAATACCACATACAGCACGAACCAGTAAGATTTATTTATGTTGATGTTGTTTACTTTTTGTGTTATTTTGTATTAGTTGGATGTTAATAAATGTGGTTGTTTTTACTTTAGGCATGGTTTGCTGTTCGCCTCTTTCGTCGGTGTGAACCACCATGGTAAGTCTACTTTGTTAGGCTGTGCTCTGCTAGGCAATAAGGAGATCATGAGTTTCGAGTGGGTGTTCACGCAATGGCTGAAGTGCATGGGAACTGCACCACAGGGCATCATCATAGACCAATGCAGGTCGATGTTTGGTGCAATTAGGAAGGTCTTACCCAATACACGCCACCGTTGGTGCATCTGGCATATAACAAAAAAGATACCGTATAAGCTCGGTGGTTATGCTAGGTTCAGTGAGTTGAATGCTGAGCTGAAGCACGTTATCTAGAACTCTTCGTCGGTTGAGGCTTTCGAGGATGGTTGGGCTGAATTCATTGATGAGTTCAACCTACATCACAACAAATGGCTATCAGGTTCGTGTCTTTTAAGTTAAATCATGTATTGTCATTGCTTAGATGTTGTACTATTCCTGTATTTTATTCTGAAAATCTGTTCCTTATGTGGGTTTCTGTTTTTGGGTTGTTTGTTTTGTGTAGACTTATTTGAGGACCGACGCATGTGGGTGCCGATCTTTTTCAAGGGTCAATTTTGGGCATCTATAAGGAGTACGCAAAGGATTGAGAGTATGCACACATTCTTTGGTGGGTACTTACATTGCAAGACTAGCTTAGTTCAGTTCGTCCACGAGTTCGATAATGTTCTTGGAAACAAGGAACAGAAGGAACTGGAGGACGATGCTGCAGACTCGAGAGGATTAATCCCATGTGCAACTAGCTCAGCCATTGAGAGACAATTTCAACAAGAGTACACCAACGAAGTTTGGCAAGAAGGCTGGTTGCAATATTCGTCCCATTTATGAACAGGGTAACTCGGCCTGGGTAAAAGTGGAAGAGGAAATACTAGCCTATAAGAAGACCCAGTATGTTACGTACAATGTCCATTTCGACCATTCGACTCACGAGGTTTGATGTGAGTGCAACTTGTTCGAGAGTGAAGGTATACTGTGTTGCCACTGTCTTGTAGTACTTTCCTCTTGCAAAGTGAATAAAGTGCCTTCATGCTATGTTCTTTGTCGTTGGAGTAAGAAAATAAAGCGCAAGCACACCTACATTAAGAGTAGCTATGACGTAAGACGTTCGGATGAGAGCCACAACTTATTCAAAGGATTGTGTGTACACTTCTATAACGTTGTGCAGGAATTTATGAATGGTGATGATGAAGCAGACATGTTGCATACTGCTCTAGACGATGCAAGGGCCAAGCTAGTTGATTACCGTACCAAGTTATGGTATAAGGCTGTCGCTGATACACACACTAGCATTGCCATAGAGATTTCCTCTGTGGTGGCCATAGGGGATATTCAAGGTCCATCAAAGGTAACCACAAAGGGTCGGTGACGATCGGATTTCCGCTAGTTTAGAATTTTATAAAAATAATCGCGTTGTAAGTATAGTTTCTAAACCAACAGAGAATCCTTTCGTACAAAAATTTTGTTTGTCACTTAAGCAAACCCAATAAAATTTATAACTGAAGTATTTAAACCTCGGGTCGTCTCTTAAGGAATTGCAGAGAAGTATGATTTATTATTGGTTATGGAAAAAGGTGTGTTTTTGGGTTTTTTGAATTAAAGAACAAGTAAATTAAATGACAAGAAAAATAAATTAATAATTATAAAAATCTCTTGCAAGGTATAAGAACTGGAAATCTCATCCTAGTTATCCTTATCAGGTGTGATGAGAATTGTTATTGCTCCCACTTAGTTAACCCTTTCTAAATAAAGGAAAGTCAAGTGGACCAATCAATTTGATCCTCAAGTCCTAGTCAACTCCTATGGAAAGACTAGCTTTAGAGCGATCCAAATTAATCAGCAATTCCCAATTTTCAATCAACTGCTGAGTCTGATAACTCAAGTGTTATCAATTACTTAACCAAAGCAAAAGGGAATAAATCCTAAATTAAATTGAAAGCATTATAAATAGAGCAAAACAATCATAAATCTGAAATATCTCAAATTATATTAAATAGAATATTCAAATCTAACATGAAGAGATTCATAAGCCAATTTGGCAACATAAATAATTAACAAGTAAAAGCATTAGAGTATCTAAAAGTAGAAGAGAAACATAAATTAAAGTTGGGAGCTTTGAACCTAGAATTGGAGAAGCAATCCTAAAATTAAGAGAAATCCTAATCCTAAAACCTAAGAGAGAGGAGAGAGCCTCTCTCTCTCTAAAACTACATCTAAAACCTAAAATTCTCTATTCAGAATATTGTGTGAATTGTTTGAATGAATGGATTGATTCCCCCACTTTATAACCTCTAATCTGTGTTTTCTGGGCCAAAAACTGGGTCAAAATCAGCCCAAAAATTGCCCCCAGCGATTTCTGATACGTCCAGGTCGTTGCAAAGTCACGCGGAAGCATCGTCCACGCGGAAGCGTCGTCCACGCGTTAGCGTGGACTGGGTTTTTGCCAGGTCATGCATCCGCGTGATCCACGCGTTCGCGTCACCTGGATTCGGGGCAGCTATGACAAATTATATATCGTTGCGAAGCCCCGGATGTTAGCTTTCCAACGCAACTGGAACTGCATCATTTGTACCTCTGTAGCTCAAGTTATGGTCGATTTAGTACCAAGAGGTCAGGCTAGACAGCTTTAGCAGTTCCTTCAGTTTCTTGTATTCTTTCCACTTTTGCATGCTTCCTTTCCATCCTCTAAGCCATTCCTGCCCTATAAAGCCTGAAATCACTTAACACACATATGAAGGCATCGAATGGTGATAAGAGAGGATTAAAATTAGTAAAATTTAAGAGCAACGAAGCATGTTTTCAATCATAGCACAAAATCGAGAAGGAAATTGTAAAACCATGCATTTTGTATGAATAAGTGTATGAAAGATTGATAAAATCCACTCAATTGAGCACAAGATAAACCATAAAATAGTGGTTTATCAACCTCCCCACACTTAAATATTAGCATGTCCTCATGCCAAGCTCAAGAGAAGCTATAAAAGTGAAGAGAAATGGTAGAATGTATGAAATGCAACCTATCTATGTGAGTGCAGCTAAATGCAAAATGCTTTTACCTACTTGGTGAAAAGTAAATAAATCTTTCAAGAACAAATATGAACTGGATTTCACTAATTCAAATCATAAAAATGAAGTACAAATAGACTTGCAAGAAGAAGATAGCTCATGAAAGCCGAGAACAAAGAATCGAGCATCGAACCCTCACTGGAAGTGTATACACTCTAATCACTCATGTGTTTAAGGTTCGATTCTCTCAATTCTCTACTAATCTTGCTTTCTAAGGCTTGCTCTTCTTCTACCAATCAACAAAAATTTAATGCACAGATATACATATCAAGAGGTATTTTAAGGGTTGTAATGGGGTTAGGGTCAAGGTAGGATTGTATTTGGCCAAGTGGACTAAAATCTGAATCCTTAATTAACTTAAACTTTCCACCTAACTTTAGACAATCCATGTAATCATAATACAAAACCTAACTATCCATTAACCATGTTTTCCACATATTCATGCATCCTGATTCGAGTACAGTACATATGCATTGCTATCACCATTTACTTTGGGGCATTTTGTCCCCTTTTTATTGTTTGCTCTTTTTTTCTTTTCTTTTTCTCTTTTTATTCTCTTTTTTTTAATATATATATATATTTAATGCATATGATTAAGGTATTGAATGCATAAACATGTTCTTAACATTCTTGTTCATATTTTCTCAAGAATACACAACACCCAATTCTTAAACCAAATATTGGCAAACCCACTTTCCCCACACTTAATTCATAAGTACTCTCACTAGTCTAAGTTAACCAAGGATTCAAATTAAGGACATTATTTTTTTTCGCTTAGAGTTAATGATGTGCTAAAGTAAAGAACAAAGGGGTATAATAGGCTCAAAATTGGTTTGCAAGGGATAATGAAAGGGTAAGGCCATATGGGTATGTAAGCTTAGTGAAACAAAGGCCTCAATCATATAAGTGCATGCATACATTAAACAATGAAAATATAGAATCAAGCAAGACAAAGATCATAATTTTAGAGAGAACAACACACACAAAAAATAAAATATTGGTTGGTAAAATGCAACCAATAAAATAGGCTCAAAAACTCACAGGTTTTGTGTGTTCAAGCTTTAAACCATGTTCCAGTATAATATTTCTTTAAACACGTTGAATAAAAATTTTAATTCAAATTAATGAAATGCTATAAAATAATTTCTTGAAAAAGAAAATATTACTTCAACCAAGTAGTGGTAAAATATGCACAAAATCAAGCAAACATGCAATTTAACATGCAAATGCAACAATGAATTAACAAAGAAAATAAAACATTGGTGTTGAGAAGAAAATAACTAACCCATGGAGATCGGTATCGACCTCCCCACACTTAAAGATTGCACCATCCTCTGTGCATGCTGAGATGTGCAAGTGGACAGGCGGTTATAACTGATGCTTTTCCAAAGTATGTGCAGATGGACTTGTCTGTTGCCCCATATAGAAGTTTCTCCCTTTTTCCTTCTTCAGTGGCCAACCTGAAAGAAGAGAAAAAGAAGAACAGGAACCCAAAAACAATGATAGAAAACAAATAAAATATGAGTGGGTAATGCCAAATAATAAGAGTCTCAATTACATGGTAGCTACAACATGTAGTGAGAAAACAGTAGAAGCACATGGCAAATTAAGGGTGCAAAAATTTGCAACAATGGAAAAGAGAGTGTGGGTAATGAAAGACAGTGTAAGTTCATATCAATGCAAGAGGAGTACAAGTATCATAAAAGATTAGCATTGATTTAAATAATATTACCCAATCAGAATAAAACAAGTCATGAAGCACCAGGATAATTCAAGAGAAGATACAATAGTTAAATAAGAAAATTTAACACCAACGAAAAAATAATAAATTTAGAAAAGAAAATAAAAATATGCACAAAATTAAAATGCAATGAATGAAAGTATGCAAATAAATTAAATAAAATAGAATGAAAAAGAAAGAAGGATGAGAAGTTAAAGAGATGAAGAAAAATAAAGTAAGAAGGGAGGAAGAAAGAAGTAGAAAGGATAGAAGAAAGAAGTAAGAATTTAGAAATGGGGCGCGACGCGTACGGGTGCCTCACGCGTACACGTGGAAACTGAGTTGGCCGTTCGACGCGTAAGCGTCGCCCACGCGTTCGCGTGGGTGGTCCAGAAGCTAAATGATGCACACGCGTCAGGGACGCGTACGCATGGGCGATTTTGTGCATTGGGCACAGTGCCCGCACCAGGTCAGCACAACTTTCGGCCTGACACCTCTTTATGCCGATTTGTAGGGTGACGCGTACGCGTGGAAGGCTGATTTTACAATTGACGCGAACGTGTCAGGGACGCGTTCGCGTGGGCGTGTTTGTGCCTGAGGCACGCCTCCAGCCACGCTCCCGTGCAACTTTCTATAAGGTTTAGCGTCGCATGTGACGCGTGCGCGTGATTCACGCACACGCGTGGGACGCATTTTTTTTTATGCAAAATGCAAAATGCAGCATGCAGATGCTAATGCAAACATTGTGAATGACACTAATAAAATTAAAATAAAAGAAACTAGGAATAAAAGGAACGATTATACCATGGTGGGTTTTCTCCCACCTAGCACTTTTGGTTTAAATCCTTAAGTTGGACGTTTGGTGAGCTCCTTGTCATGGAGGCTTGTGCTTGAACTCATCCAGGAATTTCCACCAATGTTTGCAATTCTAATAGCCTCCGGGATCCCACACTAGTTGCATAAAGCCTTCAAGCAAGTTAAAGCAAGTGACAAGGCCCCAAGAGTGTTGATTGCCATAATGAATTCCGGGGTCCCAAACCTTACTTTTGCACCCGTCTTCTTGTTGATCATCATTTTTCCACTTGGGTGGTGAACAGTCAGAATTCTCACGGAGACATTCAAACAATTTCCTAGACCCATTCAATTGAGAATTATACCAATACTTGCACTTCAACTTGGAGTGTGCAACCGTATTAAACCTCACAGGGCAACTCCTACCACTAACCATTTTTCTCTTACTCTTAATGCCACAAAGAGCTCTAAGTTGACCATCTGTCTCAAGTAAACCATATTCAAGTGGGATGAGAAAGCTAAGGGATATGAATTTTACCCACTTGAATATTGTGAAGGATGATGGTGACTTAGGCGGAGAGGTCTCCAACAACTTTGGCAAGGTGATTTCAAGCTCCACTACCTTGTGTTCTTCCTTGACAACTTCCACTTCCTTGCAAGCTTCTTCAATTTCAACATCTTCCTCTTGGTAGCTTTCTTCCAATTTGATCTCTTCTTCATTGCTCACCAAGGGCATGGGAGGTTGTGCTTCTTCTTCTTCAATCTCCATGTAAAGTCCAATGGGAGAGGATTCAAATGTAGATAAAAATTCATCAATGATTGAATCCATCTCTTGATCATCCCCTTCAAAGTCTTCAACCATGATATACTTTAGAGGTTGTACACCCTCCTCAACATCAAATTCAAACTCCTTAGAATGGGGTGAGTTTCTAATGTCTCCTTCATGCTACGTTTTTCATTAGATTCTCCACATGAAGCCATGGGGGTTCCTTGAGTGTCCGAACATCTGGAAGGTAATCGATTTATTGCTTGCTCCAGTTGATGAAGGGTTGCATGAAATTGATCTACTGTTTCCTTGAGGCGAGCCTGTGATTCTTGGGTCGATGGATATGGACATGGTGCATATGGAAGTGGTGGTTCTTGGGGGTAATTAGATTGGAATTGGGGTGGGTAAGGGTTGGGGTCATATGGAGGTGAATGGTTATCGGTGGCTTGTGAGTATGGTGGTTCAAAGCTATGTTGAGGAGGCAGTTCATAAGCATAGGGTGGGGCTTGTTGGTAACTACAAGGGAGTCCACCATATCTATCATCTTGGTATGCACCTCAGAATGGCTCTTGACCATAGTAATTTGGTGGAGGTGGTTTGTCACGAAAGAGTCCACCATAACTATTGTCCTGGTATGCATCACAGAATGGTTGTTGGTTATAGCGCATTGGAGGGGGTTGTTGCCAAGAGGGTGGATAAAACCCTTGTGGCTCTTCCCATCTTTGATTCTTCCAACCTTGATGCCTATTTTCATTATAGTTTCCATTCCTTACAACAATATTGGAATCAAACTTGAAACCAGAGGGGTGAGAACTTATAGTAGCAATTAAAGACAAAATTAATAAAAATTAATGAAAATAAACTCCTAAAACTAGAAACACTAACAAAGAAACGAAAAAGTAAAATTTACAATAACCAATAATAAGGCACACGTTTGTAATTTCCCGGCAACGGCGCCATTTTGACGATCGGATTTTCACTAGTTTAGAATTTTATAAAAATAATCGCGTTGTAAGTATAGTTTCTAAACCAACAGAGAATCCTTTCGTACAAAAATTTTGTTTGTCACTTAAGCAAACCCAATAAAATTTATAACCGAAGTATTTAAACCTCGGGTCGTCTCTCAAGGAATTGCAGGGAAGTATGGTTTATTATTGGTTATAGAAAAAGGTGTGTTTTTGTGTTTTTTGAATTAAAGAACAAGTAAATTAAATGACAAGAAAAATAAATTAATAATTATAAAAATCTCTTGCAAGGTATAAGAACTGAAAATCCCATCCTAGTTATCTTTATCAAGTGTGATGAGAATTGTTATTGCTCCCACTTAGTTACCCTTTCTAAATAAAGGAAAGTCAAGTGGACCAATCAATTTGATCCTCAAGTCCTAGTCAACTCCTGTGGAAAGACTAGCTTCAGAGCGATCCAAATCAATCAGCAATTCCCAATTTTCAATCAACTGCTGAGTCTGATAACTCAAGTGTTATCAATTACTTAACCAAAGCAAAAGGGAATAAATCCTAAATTAAATTGAAAGCATTATAAATAGAGCAAAACAATCATAAATCTGAGATACCTCAAATTATATTAAATAGAATATTCAAATCTAACATGAAGAGATTCATAAGCCAATTTGGCAACATAAATAATTAACAAGTAAAAGCATTAGAGTATCTAAAAGTAGAAGAGAAACATAAATTAAAGTTGGGAACTTTGAACCTGGAATTGGAGAAGCAATCCTAAAATTAAGAGAAATCCTAATCCTAAAACCTAAGAGAGAGGAGAGAGCCTCTCTCTCTCTAAAACTATATCTAAAATCTAAAATTCTCTATTCTGAATGTTGTGTGAATTGTTTGAATGAATGGATTGATTCTCCCACTTTATAGCCTCTAATCTGTGTTTTCTGGGCCAAAAACTGGGTCAAAATCAGCCCAGAAATCGCCCCCAGCGATTTCTGATACGTTCAGGTCGCTGCAAAGTCACGCTAAAGCATCATCCATGCGTTAGCAAATTATATATCGTTGTGATGTCTCAGATGTTAGCTTTCCAACGCAACTGGAACCGTGTCATTTGGACTTCTGTAGCTCAAGTTATGGTCGATTTAGTACCAAGAGGTCAAGCTACAGCTTTAGCAGTTCCTTCAGTTTCTTGTATTCTTTCCACTTTTGCATGCTTCCTTTCTATCCTCTAAGCCATTCCTGCCCTATAAAGCATGAAATCACTTAACACACATATCAAGGCATCGAATGGTGATAAGAGGGGATTAAAATTAGTAAAATTTAAGAGCAACGAAGCATGTTTTCAATCATAGCACAAAATCGAGAAGGAAATTATAAAACCATGCATTTTGTATGAATAAGTGTATGAAAGATTGATAAAATCCATGATAAACCATTATTTTATGATTTATATTGTTCTTAATTGTGTGGTTTTATCAAGTCTTCACCCACTTATTCATATGATTAGCATGATATTACAAGTCCTTCCCAAAATTGATCCATGGTTGAAAAATTGCTTCCTAAAGATCTTTTAATTGTATATTTTTATTCTCCTCTATACCGTTCGATGCCGTGATCTGTGTGT
This sequence comes from Arachis ipaensis, assembly GCF_000816755.2. Lineage (NCBI taxonomy): Eukaryota > Viridiplantae > Streptophyta > Magnoliopsida > Fabales > Fabaceae > Arachis > Arachis ipaensis. The sequence goes on from NC_029790.2 coordinate 93,013,244, forward strand.
TAAGTGTTTCAGGCTTCATAGGACAGGAATGGATTAGAGAATGGAGAGGAAGCTGGCAAAAATGGAAGGAACACAGGAAATTGAGGAGATGACCAGCGAGAAGCGACGCGGACGCATGGCTCACGCGACCGCGCGAAATGGAGGAAAGCACATTGACGCGCTCACGTGCCTGACGCGAACGCGTGGATTAGAAGCCGCACGAGTGATGCGAATGCGTGGACGACGCGCACGCGTGGCAAGGAAAAACGCTGGATGACGCAAACGCGTGGATGACGCGATCCGTGATGTGCGCGATCTGCAGAATTTGCAGAAATCGCTGGCGTGGATTCTGGGCCGCATCTCAACCCAGTTTTTGGCCCAAAAACACATATTAGAGCCAGGGAACATGCAGAGACCAAGGAGGACATTCATTCGGCATAATTTTTAGTTTTAGATCTGACTTTACTCCTCCTCTAGGTTTTCTCTATATACATTCATAGTTCTTAGCATTTCATTTTTTATTACTTTTTAGATTGGGATATAGAGAAGAGCTATTACCTCAGCAAGACTTCATCTCTCTAGTTTGTTTTCTCTACTTTTTACTTACTCTTTCATATCCTTAATCTGTTCAGAGTTACCATTGGATCACTTATCTCTCTTCATCTTCTAATGATGAGTTATTACACTCTATTGATCGGAGACAGCAAGCCATGGAAAACAACCTTACTTCTACTCTAAATGGTCTGAACTCTACACTGCAAGATCTTGTCTCACAGATTGGGTCACTAAATAACTCCACTAACCAACCTTCGAGCTCCAGTGGACTTCCTTCTCAACTCTTACCTAATTCCAAGGGTGGCATCAATACCATCACTCTGAGATCCGGAACCACATTGCAGGAGAGGAACCAAGAGGAGCCAAGTCCACCAGAACACACCCCAGCTGAAGATGCAGTGGAAATGGAAGATGCTGAAGAGGAAGAGGACACACAGGACATAGTTGAAGAAGAGGAAACTCAACCACAGGGTGAAGCACCAAAGGATGCTGAAACTGCAGATAACACCCGTCCTGTTCCCTTTCCACAACTCACAAGGAAGCCCAGGAAGCAGATGGAACTCGATCCCAAAATGGTAGAAATATTCAAAAAGGTTGAGGTAACCATTCCTCTTTTTGAGGTTATTCAACAAGTACCTAAATATGCGAAGTTTCTAAAGGATTTATGTATACATAAAGATAAAATTAATAAATTAGAAACCATTCCTTTAGGTAGTTCTATCTCTGCTTTAATGGGAGGTATACCTGAAAAATGTAATGATCCAGGTCCATGTATGGTTAACTGTACTATTGGAGGTGTGATATTTTCTGACTGCATGTATGATTTAGGAGCGTGTGTTAGTATAATGCCTTTGTCTATATATAATGCTTTAAGGCTCCCTCCCTTAAAAAGGTCGGCTGCTCGTTTTGTGTTGGCAGATAAAAGCATTATCACAGTGATTGGAGTTGCTGAAGATGTATTAGTGAGCATCAAGGAGCTCATGTTTCTCATTGATTTCTATATCCTGGAAATGCCCCCTAATAACTCCAGGAGGCCATCCTCAATCCTACTTGGAAGACCATTCCTGAAGACTTCAAAGTTCAAGTTGGACGCATTTTCAGGAACTTATTCTTTTGAAATAGATGGTAGAATAGTGAAATTCAGTTTAAATGAAGCTATGAAGCATCCTCCAGAAGATCATTCTATCTCCCAGTGTGACAACATTGATGAAATCATAGCTGAAGTTCACTAGGAAGAATTAGAAGTGAAGTACATAGGGCAAGGTCCAAGTGTGGGGACATTTTCAGAGGACAATGAGAGCACTTTACTATTATCACCAGCTCCGGATAATCCAGAGCCTGGCCATGAGCAGAAATTAGAATTAAAATCCCTCCCTCCACACCTCAAGTATGCTTACCTTGAGGACAAGCAGAAGTTTCCAGTTATTATTGCAAGGGAGCTTACTTCCCAACAAGAAGAACAGCTACTCAGTGTACTGAGAAAACATAAGAAAGCGATTGGATGGAGCTTGGTGGATATAGTGGGTATCAACCCTCAAGTTTGTGAGCACAGAATATTCTTAGAAGAGGGAGCAAAACCTGTCCATCAACCTCAAAGAAGATTGAATCCCACCATCTTAGAAGTTGTCAAGAAGGGAGTGACCAGGCTACTTGAAGCAGATATCATTTATCCCATCTCAGATAGCGAATGGGTCAGTCCAGTACAAGTGGTGCCCAAAAAGTCTGGAGTCACAACAGTAAGAAATGAGCAAGGAGAGCTTCTGACAACTAGAGTGCAGAATTCATGGAGAGTTTGCATTGACTATAGGCATCTCAACCAAGCCACTCGCAAGGATCATTACCCCTTTCCATTCATTGACCAGATGCTTGATCGCCTGTCAGGTAAATCCCATTACTGCTTTTTAGATGGTTATACAGGCTACTTTCAAATTCATATAGCCCCTAAGGATCAGGAAAAGACTACTTTTACATGTCCTTTTGGAACTTATGCTTATAAGAGAATGTCATTTGGTTTATGCAATGCACCAGCTACTTTCCAAAGGTGCATGATGAGTCTTTTCTCTGACCTTATTGAGACTTGTATGGAAGTTTTTATGGATGACTTTAGCGTATATGGTGATTCATTTAGCCTTTGCTTGGATAGTTTATCTAGAGTATTGGACAGGTGTGTTAGTTCAAACCTTGTTTTAAATTTTGAAAAGTGTCATTTTATGGTGAAACAAGGAATTGTTCTAGGGCATGTTGTTTCTGATACTGGTATTTCTGTAGACCCAGCAAAGGTAGATGTTATTTCTAGTTTACCTTACCCCTCCTCCGTGAGGGAAGTCCGTTCATTCCTTGGCCATGCAGGTTTTTACAGGAGATTTATTAAGGACTTCAGTAAGGTAGCATTACCTTTATCCAGATTGCTGTAGAAAGATATCAAGTTTGAGTTCAGTGAAGATTGTGAACAAGCTTTTGATAAGCTGAAGACCGCCCTGACTCAAGCTCCAATTGTGAGAGGACCAGACTGGAGCCAGCCATTTGAAATCATGTGCGATGCTTCCAATCATGCAGTAGGAGCAGCGCTGGCTCAGCGCGAAGGTAAGGACCCTTTTGTCATTGCTTATGCGTCTAAAACTTTAGACGCTGCTCAGTCTAATTAAACTACTACTGAAAAAGAGCTCTTAGCTATTGTGTTCGCTCTGGATAAATTCTGAGCCTATTTACTTGGTACTAAAGTAGTAGTGTACTCAGACCACGTAGCTCTAAAGTATTTATTAGCTAAGAAGGAGTCCAAACCAAGGCTTATACGTTAGATACTGCTACTACAAGAATTTGATTTAGAAATTAAGGATAGGAGTGGTAACCAGAATCTAGTGGCAGACCACTTGAGTCGCCTTGAGCACATTATGGATGTCTCCACTCCTCTAAATGATAATTTCTCATTCGACAACTTACAAGCAGTACCTAAAGTAGTCCCTTGGTATGCGTCTGTAGCTAATCATCTAGTCAACCGCACTTTTCCTCCAGACTTTACTAAGCATCAAAGAGACAAGCTGAAAAGCGAGTCCAAATATTATATATGGGATGACCCATATTTATGGAGGTGTGGTGCTGACCAGGTAATTAGACGATGTGTGCCTCAATCAGAATTCCAGTCCATTTTAGAGGCCTGCCACTCATCAGAGAGTGGAGAATATTTTGGTCCTCAGAGAACAGCTAGAAAAATTTTAGACTGTGGATTCTGGTGGCCTACTCTTTTTAAAGACGCTGCTGAATTTTGCAAATCTTGTTCCCCATGCCAAAGGTTTGGTAATATATCCAAGAGGGATGAGATGCCTCAACAGATTATACTTTTTTGTGGAATTTTTTATGTTTGGGGAATTGACTTCATGGGTCCATTTCCAAATTCTAATGGTTACTTTTATATATTGTTAGCTGTGGATTACGTTTCTAAATGGGTGGAAGCAATTCCTACCCGCACTGATGATGCTAACACTGTTGTTTCCTTTGTTAGAAACCATATCATCTGTCTCTTTGGATCACCACGAGCTATCGTGATCGATCAAGGCAGCCATTTTTGTAACAGGAGACTAACAGGATTACGGAAGAAGCATGGGATAATTCATAAAGTGGCAACAGCCTACCATCCCCAAACTAATGGGTAAGCCGAGGTGTCTAACCGAAAAATAAAGCGTATATTGCAGAAGATAGTCAAACCTCATAGAAGAGATTGGAGCACCAGACTACAAGATGCACTCTGGGCATACAGAACGGCATACAAGACACCCATTAGGATGAGTCCCTTTCACTTAGTTTATGGTAAAGCCTGTCACTTCCCAGTTGAGGTAGAGCACAAAGCCTTTTGGGTAGTGAAGGAGTGCAACATGGGATTTGAAAAGGCCAGAGCTGAAAGGAAGCTGCAACTGCAGGAATTAGAAAGCCTTCGCCTAGAAGCTTATGAGAACTCCAGGCTTTACAAGGAAAAGATTAAGGCTATGCATGATAAGCACATCAAGAGGAGAGAGTTCCAACCGGGGAAATTAGTCCTCCTTTACAACTCCAGATTGAGGCTCATGCCAGGCAAGTTGAGATCAAGATGGGACGGTCCGTATCGAGTAGAGAAGGCTGAGCCATACGGAGTTTTCCACCTGAGCCATCCTTCAAGCTCTGAATTCATCAAGGTCAATAGACATCGATTAAAGCTTTATCATGGTGAAAAGATGAAGAATAAGAAGGAGCTAGAGATCTTCCTCTTGGAAGATCCACCCACAGCAGAAGACTGAGCTAGTGGAGCGTCCAACTTAAGGACGTTAAAGAAAAGTGCTAGGTGGGAGACAACCCACCATGGTATGATTGTTCCTTTCTCTCTTCTTAGTTTTCTTTTTCAATAACTCTTCTCCGTACTAGTGCATATAGTTTCCATTTGCATATTGCATAAAAAAAAAGAAGAGAGAGAGGAGGAAAGCGGCATGCGACGCGACAACGTCACCGACCGCGTCCGCGTCGTACTGGCCCTAGGAAGAAAAGCAAACTCAACAGAGAGTCACGCGAAAGCGCAGCTGGAGGCGTGCCCTTGGCACAACTTGATCCACGCGACCGCGTCCCTGACGCGTCTGCGTCATGTGGGAAAAAATGCCTCCCACGCGTCCGTATCAAGCACGCGAACGCGTGCTCTGAAAATCGACGAAAGAAAGGGTGTATGGAAGAATGTTACACTGGACCGGGCTGGAATGATGCTAGTCGCACAAGCCCTATCACGCGAATGCGTGCCCCACGCGTCCGCGTCGTTTTCCAGTCTTGGCCATTCACGCGATCGCGTCCACCACGCGAACGCGTCACCTTGAAATTTGGCAACAATGAGTTTCGAACAGAGAGTTGTGCGAGCGCGAGGCTGTCCTCGCGCCACTAGCATAGATCATGTCACGCGTCCGCATGACCGACGCGTCCGCGTCAGTCCATATATCCGCTTTTCGTGCGAACGCGTAACCCACGCGTCCGTGTCGCCTGCGCCGCACATCTTATCCAAATCTGCCAAAATATCTTATCTTTTTCTTCCCCAAATCCTATTTTTTTTCTTTTCCCTTCTTCTTCCCCCCTTCTTCTTCCTTCTTCCTTCTTTCTCACTTTCTACTTTCTCTCTCTCACCACCATTGTCAAGGTTTTTCTTTTCTTCTTCCTTCCTTCCTTTTCTATTCTTCCTCTTATTTTTATGTTCTCTTATTCTTTTTCTTTCTACTTTCACTATCCTTGTTTTCTTTTTCTTTCTTCTTCTTTTTATTGGTGTGGAAATTTATTTGGGTCATTATTTCTTATATTTTGCTTGTGGATTGTTAAGGAATTGTTTGACAATTATATATTAATTTTTAAGGGTTGCTTGCATGTTCAATTTAATACTTTCAATAGCCTATTCACCATGCATGCTATGTGTTTGTGAAAACGCCCGTATGGCATTGTGCACTATTTTTAGATTTCTTTTATTCTACTACTCTAAATGCTTGCTTTTCACAAAACCCTTTTTATATTCTATTATTTAAATATAATTGTTATTATAAACATGTTATTAGTTTGAAAGGCCTGGTAATCTAACTTGGACATTGAATGCTTGATCTATGCTACTCATGCCTTTGCCAGCATGCCAATAAACACCTTGCATTTAATTGTCATCATATGCACTTGCTATATTTCCATTGATGATTTTTCACATGTAGTCATGACCATGTGTTAACATCATTCATCTTTAATGTGCCTTGATTACCACCTTTCCCGTTCTCTTCCTTGCTCTAACCCTTGACATCTTAACATCCTTACGTTTTCCCTTTCAGGATGGCCACCAAGAAAGGAAAAGAGAAAGCTACCCCCAAACCCAGCAAGGAGAAGAACAAAAAGAGCATTAGTGGCAGAGCCATCTTCAACTGCAGTTAAGCCCTCAACAAAACGAATTAAGAGGATTATAAAGGTCGATGAAAAAGAGAAAGCCTTCCCAACAAAGGACACTACGTGATTTCCCAACCGCTACTGTGAGCAAATGTTCCCCATCCTGGCAGCAAGGAATTACAACAACGAATACCTGCTTATCCTCCTGACTCGTATTGCTGAATTTGTTGAGCCGCGAATCGAACAAAGACACTGGGGATTCCTAAAAAGACAGCCACGACAGGTTAATATCTCATGGGTAGTCGAGTTCTACTCTAATTTCCACTTGCCAACCCTGCAGTCTATCTATCTCCGTCAGAAGCAAATCCCCATTACAGAAGAGGCCATTCAACGAGCGTTGGATCTCCCCCCTGCTCCAGAAGGACTGGACGCATTTCAAGAGGCCGCACTTAAGCGCCAGACGTACCAATTTGATTGGGATGCTGTTCTCAGAGTTATTGCACAACCTGGCAGCAGATGGATTTATGGATACCATCGTTCTCGACCTAAGGGAATTTCGGCTTCCGCACTTACCTTGGAAGCTCGCGTATGGGCACAGATTATGTTTCATTACGTCTTTCCGAGCACTCATGAGTCCTGCTTCACTGCAGACATGGCCGTTCTACTATGGTGCATCCTTATAGACTGGTGCACGAAATTGTGATCTCAGGCAACGGCGCCAGAAACTCTGTACGCACGTCTTAATAAGTTATTTTTCATTCACAACTTCGATACAACTAACCAGCAAGTGCACTGGGTCGTCCAAGTAATAAACCTTACGTGAGTAAGGGTCGATCCCACGGAGATTGTTGGTATGAAGCAAGCTATGGTCACCTTGTAAATCTCAGTCAGGCGGATATCAAATAGTTATGGAGTTTTCGAATATTAATAATAAAATAGAAAATAAGGATAGAAATACTTATGTAATTCATTGGTTAGAATTTCAGATGAGTGTATAGAGATGCATTTGTTCCTCTGAACCTCTGCTTTCCTGCTATCTTCATCCAATCAATCTTACTCCTTTCCCTGGCTGGCTTTATGTAAGGACATCACCGTTGTCAATGGCTACTTTTAATCCTCTCTGGAAAATGGTCCGATGCGCTGTCACTGCATGGCTAATCGTCTGGAGGCATCACCCTTGTCAATGGCTGCATCCTATCCTCTTGTGAAAATGGTCCAAATGCTCTGTCACAGCACGGCTAATCATCTGATGTTCTCGATCATGCTGGAATAGGATTCACCCTCCTTTTGCGTCTGTCACTACACCCAGCAATCATGAGTTTGAAGTTCGTCACAGTCATTCAATCCCAGAATCCTACTCGGAATACCACAGACAAGGTTTAGACTTTCCGGATTCTCATGAATGCCGCCATCAATCTAGCTTACACCACAAAGATTCTGATTAAGAGATCCAAGAGATACTCATTCAATCTAAGGTAGAACGGAAGTGGTTGTTAGGCACGCGTTCATAGAGAATGATGATGATTGTCATGTTCATCACATTCAGGTTGAAGTGCGAATGAATATCTTAGAAGCGGAACAAGTTGAATTGAATAGAAAAATAGTAGTACTTTGCATTAATCTTTGAGGAACAGCAGAGCTCCACACCTTAATCTATGGAGTGTAGAAACTCTACCGTTAAAAATACATAAGTGAAAGGTCCAGGCATGGCCGAATGGCCAGCTTCCATGATCTAAGAACCAGATGTCCCAAGATGTCTAATACAATAGTGAAAGGTTCTATTTATAATAAACTAGCTACTAGGGTTTACAGAAGTAAGTAATTGATGAATAAATCCACTTCCCGGGCCCACTTGGTGTGTGCCTGGGCTGAGCTTGAATATTACACGGGTAGAGGTCATTCTTGGAGTTGAACACCAGTTTGTAACATATTTCTCGCGTTCAACTCTGGCTTGTGACGTGTTTCTGGCGTTTAACTCCAGACAGCAGCGTAGAACTGGCGTTCAATGCCCTTTTACGTTCTCTAAACTCGGCCAAAGTATGGACTATTATACATTGCTGGAAAGCCCTGGATGTCTACTTTCCAACGCAATTAGAAGCGCGCCATTTTGAGTTCTGTAGCTCCAGAAAATTCACTTTGAGTGCATGGAGGTCAGAATCCAATAGCATCAGCAGTCTTTCTTCAACCTCTGAATCTGATTTTTGCTCAAGTCCCTCAATTTCAGCCAGAAAATACCTGAAATCACAGAAAAACACACAAACAAGTCTTGATGAGCTTTGGAGATAAATCTTTCCATCTTCCATGACTCGGAGGTGGAAGCTTTTGTCTTTCCTTTCCCTTTTCTAGAGGATTCTCTGGTCTTAGGTGCCATCAATGGTAATAAAAAAACAAAAAGCTTATGCTTTTACCACACCAAACTTAGAATTTTGCTCGCCCTCGAGCAAGAGAAGAAAGAATAGATGAAGAAGAAGAAGAAAATATAGAGGAGAGGAGGGAGTGGTGTATTCGGCCAAGAAGAGAAGAGAGGGTTGTATTGTGTGAAAATGAGGAAGAATGAAGGGCTATATATAGGGAAGGAAGGGGGGTTGATTTCGGCCATATAGGGTGGGTTTGGGTGGGAAATTGATTTTGAATTTAGAAGGTAGGTGGAGTTTATGAGGTAGGTTTATGGGGAAGAGTGGATGGATGTGAGTGGTGAAGTGGTGATAGGGAAGAGAGATTGAGGTGATTGGTGAAGAGTTTTGGGGAAGAGTGTTTATGGGATTGTGTGGAAGAGGGGTGAGAAGAAGTGAGTGGAGGTAGGTGGGGATCCTGTGGGGTCCACAGATCCTGAGGTGTTCAAGGATTTACAACCTTGCACCAAATTAGGCATGCAAAATGCCCTTGCACACAACTCTGGGCGTTCAGCGCCAGATTGGTGCTTGTTCTGGGCGTTGAACGCCCATTTGTTGCCCATTTCTGGCGTTGAACGCCAGAACCATGCTTGTTCTGGACGTTCAGCGCCAGCTCTTCTCCAGGGTGCAATTCTGGCGTTCAAATGCCCAGATGCTGCCCATTTTGGGCGTTCAGCGCCAGAACCATGCTCTGTTCTGGCGTTGAACGACAGCCAGGTGCTTCTTACTGGCGTTTAAACGCCAGTAAGGTCTTCCTCCAAGGTGTGATTTTTCTTCTGCTATTTTTGATTCCGTTTTTAATTTTTATATTTATTTTGTGACTCCACATGATCATGAACC
>NC_029790.2:93022947-93036715 GCF_000816755.2 Arachis ipaensis
TTGTTGAGGCCTTTGATCCTTCCATGAGAGATTTGGATGATTTCTCCATGATGGATTATAGGTGTTTCTATAAGGTTCACCCAAGTAATTTACCTCTGCTATTGCAGACCCAAGAGTTCAGGCTATCCTTAGGTTGAGAGTCCAACCATACTCTAGCTCTGTCTCTTACAGCAAAAGGGAAAAGCATGAGCCTGTAGACTTCAGGATCTACTCCATTAGTCTTAACAGTATCACATATTTGCAAGAATTCAGTTAAGAACTGAAAAGGATCTTCAGATGGAAGTCCATGGAACTTGCAGTTCTACTGCATCAGAGAAACTAATTGAGGTTTCAGCTCAGTTGTTTGCTCCAATGGCAGGAATGGAGATGCTTCTTCCATGTAAATTGGAATTAGGTGCAGTAAAGTCACCAAGCATCCTCCTTGCATTATTATTATTTTCGGCTGCCATCTCCTCTTCCTGTTCGAAAATTTCTGAAAGGTGCTTGCTGGATTGTTGTAATTTAGCTTCTCTTAGTTTCCTCTTCAGCGTCCTTTCAGGTTCTGGATCTGCTTCAACAAGAATGTTCTTGTCTTTGCTCCTGCTCATATGAAAAAGAGGGACAGAAAAATAATAATAATAGGGATCCTTTTTACCACGGTATAGAGGTCCCTGTGTGAGTAGATGAATAAATAAATAGAAGGAAATGAGAGGGGAAGAGGATTTTCGAAAATAATTTTTGAAAAAGAGTTAGTGATTTTCGAAAATAGTTTTTTGAAAAAGGTTAGTAATTTTTGAAAATTAAAATAAAAAATTAAAATAATTAGTTAATTGAAAAGAAATTTTGAAAAAGGGGAAAGATATTTTCGAAAATTAGAGAGAGAGAGGGAGTTAGTTAGGTAGTTTTGAAAAAGATAAGAAACAAACAAAAAGTTAGTTAGTTAGTTGAAACAAATTTGAAAATCAATTTTTGAAAAGATAAAAAGATAAGAAGTTAGAAAAGATATTTTAAAATCAAATTTTTTTGAAAAAGATATGATTTTGAAAAAGATAAGATAGAAAGATATTTTTGAAAAGATATGATTGAAATTAGTTTTGAAAAAGATTTGATTTTTAAAATCACAATTAATGACTTGATTCACAAGAAATCACAAAATATGATTCTAGAACTTAAAGTTTGAATCTTTCTTAACAAGTAAGTAACAAACTTGAAATTTTTGAATCAAAACATTAATTGATGATGTTATTTTCGAAAATTATGTAATAAAGATAAGAAAAGATTTTTGAAAAATATTTTTATAATTTTCGAAAATAACTAAGAAAGATGAAAAAGATTTGATTTTTGAAAAAGATTTTGAAAAAGATAAGATTTTTAAATTGAAAATTTGATTTGACTCATAAGAAACAACTAAATTTTAAAAATTTTTGCAAAAGTCAAATCCAATTTTCGAAATTTTAAGAGAGAAAAAGGGAAAGATATTTTTTTGATTTTTGAATTTTTAATGATGAGAGAGAGAAACAAGAAAAATGATGCAATGCATGAAAATTTTGGATCAAAGTATGTGATGAATGCAAGAACACTATGAATGTCAAGATGAACACCAAGAACACTTTGAATGTCAAGATGAACATCAAGAACATATTTTTGAAAATTTTTATATGCAAAGAAAACATGCCAGACACCAAACTTAGAAATCTTTCATGTTCAGACACTATGAATGCAAGAATGCACATGAAAAACAAGAAAAGACACAAAACAAGAAAACATCAAGATCAAACAAGAAGACTTACCAAGAACAACTTGAAGATCATGAAGAACACCATGAATGCATGAATGTTTCGAAAAAAATGCAATATAAACATGCAATTGACACCAAACTTAAAATTTGGCTCAAAACTCAAACAAGAAACACAAAATATTTTTGATTTTTTATGATTTTCTAATTTTTTTTTGGATTTTTTTTCGAAAATTATATGAAAAAGAAAAATTAAGGATTCCAAAATTTTTTATATGAATTCCAGGAATCTTGTACTCTTAATCTAAAGCTCCAATCTGAGGGTTAGGCACGGCTTAATAGCCAGCCAAGCTTTAGTATGCTATTACTTGCATCAGCTAATTTGCTAAGAAAGACAAAGAAGCTCTTCTCTTGAGTATAAGTGAAACCTCAGTTCAAAAGAATTTAGACATGGCTTTACAGCCAGCCAGGCTTCAACATGCTTTATGAAACACTAGAATTTATTCTTAAAAATTATGAAGAAAAATATATTTTTGAAAACATTTTTATTTTAATTTTTCGAAAACAAGGGAGAAATTTTTTTGAAAGATTTTTGAAAAATTTTTGAAAATAAAACAAAAAGAAAATTACCTAATCTGAGCAACAAGATGAACCGTAAGTTGTCCAAACTCGAACAATCCCCGGCAACGGCGCCAAAAACTTGGTGCACGAAATTGTGATCTCAGGCAACGGCGCCAGAAACTCTGTACGCACGTCTTAATAAATTGTTTTCATTCACAACTTCGATACAACTAACCAGCAAGTGCACTGGGTCATCCAAGTAATAAACCTTACGTGAGTAAGGGTCGATCCCACGGAGATTGTTGGTATGAAGCAAGCTATAGTCACCTTGTAAATCTCAGTCAGGCGGATATCAAATAGTTATGGAGTTTTCGAATATTAATAATAAAATAGAAAATAAGGATAGAAATACTTATGTAATTCATTGGTTAGAATTTCAGATGAGCCATTAATCTTTGAGGAACAGCAGAGCTCCACACCTTAATCTATGGAGTGTAGAAACTCTACCGTTAAAAATACATAAGTGAATGGTCCAGGCATGGTCGAATGGCCAGCCCCCATGATCTAAGAACTAGACGTCCCAAGATGTCTAATACAATATTAAAAGGTTCTATTTATAATAAACTAGCTACTAGGGTTTACAGAAGTAAGTAATTGATGAATAAATCCACTTCCGGGGCCCACTTGGTGTGTGCTTGGGCTGAGCTTGAATGTTACACGTGTAGAGGTCATTCTTGGAGTTGAACGCCAGTTTGTAACGTATTTCTGGCGTTCAACTCTGGCTTGTGACGTGTTTCTGGCGTTTAACTCCAGACAGCAGCGTAGAACTGGCGTTCAACGCCCTTTTATGTCGTCTAAACTCGGTTAAAGTATGGACTATTATACATTGCTGGAAAGCCCTGGATGTCTACTTTCCAGCACAAATGGAGGCGCGCCATTTTGAGTTCTGTAGCTCCAGAAAATCCACTTTAAGTGCAGGGAGGTCAGAATCCAACAGCATCAGCAGTCTTTCTTCAACCTCTGAATCTGATTTTTGCTCAAGTCCCTCAATTTCAACCAGAAAATATCTGAAATCATAGAAAAACACACAAACTCATAGTAAAGTCCAGAAATGTGAATTTAACATAAAAAATAATGAAAACATCCCTAAAAGTAACCAGATTCTACTAAAAACATACTAAAAACAGTGCCAAAAAGCGTATAAATTATCCGCTCATCACAGACCAGCCTCTAAACCTACCAAGACACATCCGGAATGCCATGAGACACGTACAAATTGTGGGCAACTTACCTTTTTCCGCCTTGGTCTCAGATCTTGTCTCAGCAGCCGGAGCCTCCTACAGAGCTGGGGACACCAAAGCCATGCTTCCACGGGATGATCAGTACGTCCCTAACGGGAAATATCTCAGGCCACCAACAGCCACTACCAGCCAGTTCGCAGAACAAGCTGCGGACATTCCCCCTTTCACACCACAAGCACCTTCAACAAGTTAGCTGCTCCATCAAATACTAGAGAGGTTGGACCGACAAGACCAGAAAGAGAAGCTACGAGAGCGTCGCAACTAGCACCGTTTCAAATACCTCAAGGAGCTACTCACAGGCATCCACAGACCTGAAAAAGACCCAGACACTCCGGACTCCACTTTCTTTACCAGCACAGGGAGCCATGATGGTCCCGACTGTAGAGATACTGCTACCAGCCCACCTTTGTTCCTGACAGATGGCACCAAGAACGGTGTATAGCCTTAAGTGTGGGGAGGTCGGTCAGTACCTGACTTCCGGAGGTAATTTCTCTTTCTTAACACCAATAAAATAGAATATTCAGTTAGTTTTTCTTTTTTTTTTAGGATAGATTGCATAGTAATAGGTTAATTGCATGCATGTTCTACTTGATTGAAAAGATAATAAGTTTCTCCTAAGACCTGAAATTTTTCACTAATTTAAATCAAAACCTTTATGTTAAATTTGTTTGAAGTTGTAATTGGAACATGGTTTTCAAGCTAAAAAACACACAACCTGTGAGACTTTGAGCCGAGATACATGGTTACATTATTTAACCATAACTATTTTATTCTTGTGTGTTTACTTCTCTATGATTGTAATTTGAATTTTGTTTTATCCTATATGTCCAATGATAATGTGTTATATGCATGCATATGATTGAGGCCATTATTTGTTTAGCTCACTTATCCCAAATAAGCCTACCCTTGAAATTACCATTGTTAGCCACTTTGAGCCGTTTTAATCCCATTTGTTCTACATTTTACCACGTTACTAACCTTAAGCAGAAAAATAATTAAATATCCTAACTGAATCTTTAGTTAGCTTAAGATAGAAATTGTGTGTTGATTGAGTATGGGAAGATTGTGGGAACAAGGGTTAATAGAGGAATGTGTCATGATGGAAATTTGGGTACCTACTCATGTGAAACCATGAAAGAAAATTAAAAATCTATGTGCATTGATAAGCTATTAAAAAAATTTTTTTAGAATAAATAAATCTAAATAAGGGGACAAAATTACCCCAATGCTAAATTAAACAATCAATGCACATGTGATAAAATTAAAACAAAAGTTGATGCATGAGTATGGAATGTGAAAAGGAAATTCTGGGTAGCAAGGTATAAAATTTGAATTTATATATAATATACATATATGATTAGGTGAAAGCTTGGGTTAATTAAAGATTCAATTTATAAGCTCACTTAGCTATATATACCCTTACCCTTACCTTGGCCCCATTACAACCTTGAAAAGACCTCATGATGTTTGCATTGGTACATTAAATGTTGTTGACTGGTTAGGTGAAGAACAAAAATTAGAAAGCATGATTAGAGAAGGATAGAGTGATTACCCTATACACTAGAGAGATTAGAGTGCACACACACCATCAGTGAGGGTTCAATGCTTGATTCTGTCTCCTGCTTTCACGAGCTGTCTTCTTACAAATTTACCTGCTTTTACTGTATGATTTAAACTAGTGGAATCTGCTCTATGTTCTGTCTTAGAGAACTCATTTATTTTTAATCAGATAGACAAAATCATATAGTTGCATTCATATGCATAGGTTACATTGCATGAGTCTTACATGTCCCTATTCATTCATATTTACCTCCTTCAACTAAGCATGAGGACATGCTAATGTTTAAGTGTGGGGAGGTTGATAAACCATTATTTTATGATTTATATTGTGCTTAATTGTGTGGTTTTATCAAGTCTTCACCCACTTATTCATATGATTAGCATGATATTACAAGTCCTTCCCAAAATTGTTCCATGGTTGAAAATTGCTTCCTAAAGATCTTTTAATTGTATTTTTTTATTCTCCTCTATACCGTTCGATGCCGTGATCTGTGTGTTAAGTGTTTCAGGCTTCATAGCGCAGGAATGGCTTAGAGAATGGAGAGGAAACTGGCAAAAATGGAAGGAACACAAGAAATTGAGGAGATGACCAGCGAGAAACGACGCGGACGCATGGCTCACGCGACCGCGCGAAATGGAGGAAAGCGCATTGACGCGCTCACGTGCCTGACACGAACGCGTGGATTGGAAGCCGCATGAGTGACGCGAATGCGTGGACGACGTGCACGCGTGGCAAGGAAAAACGCTGGATGACGCGAACGCGTGGATGACACGATCGCGTGACGTGCGCGATCTGCAGAATTTGCAGAAATCACTGGCGTGGATTCTGGGCCGCATCTCAACCCAGTTTTCGGCCCAGAAACACAGATTAGAGCCAGGGAACATGCAGAGACCAAGGAGGACATTCATTTGGCATAATTTTTAGTTTTAGATCTGACTTTACTCCTCCTCTAGGTTTTCTCTATATACATTCATAGTTCTTAGGATTTCATTTTTTATTTCTTTTTAGATTGGGATATAGAGAAGAGCTAGAAAATTGTAATTGAGTTTATTGTTCGATGGCTCTCTAGTCACTGACACTAATCCTTCCCAAGGGAGAGGATTAGAACTTGTGAATAGAAGTAGACTTCCAACTTACTTGACTTTCCTCTACCTAGTAAAGGATAACTAAGTAAAACAACCTTCAATTATCAATTGATCTTGGGAGAACTCCAACAAGGATAGAACTTCCGATTAATCTACTCCCGGTCAAGACCTTTATTTAAATTACATAAATTCTCTGATTTAATTTCCTGTTTATCAAACTCAAAACCAATTTGAAAAACCCTCTGATTAATAAAATAGCACATCTTTCTGCAACTCGTTGGGAGACGACCTGGGATTCATACTCCCAGTATTTTAATTTTAATTTTGTGACAACCCTTCTAAATTGATAAGCGGACTTTTGTTGGTTAAGAACTGTACTTGCAACGTATCTCCCATATTAATTTCTTAATCTGCCAATTTCTACCTCGTCAATCCACTCAATTGAGCACAAGATAAATAATAAAATAGTGGTTTATCAGTCAGCCAAAAGGTAAAAGGCTCGGATATGAGTTGGAAAAGTCTATTAAGAAATCCACGCAGAGAAAGCGGAAGAGTTCAGGCCAGGTAGGTATCGTAATTAGTTTAAAGCTTCACCTTTAGTACATAGTTGATTAATAAGATGATGACTTGTTTTCGTTTGAGTTTGTTTCTTTCAGGATAATCGTGTAGAATCTTGCAAAAATATAGATTTGGATGCTCCCACTCGGCAGATTGGTCCTAAAGGACTAGGTGGATTCATGTCCCTGTTAAACTCTTTTGGCAATACCTAGACTGTTTTGGATACAGAATTTGCTATGTTATATTACAGGTCCTTTTTGTTAGTTGTTCCAACTCAATATGTATGTTTGATAGTTATTTTGTAGTGCAAGTTGTTGATGGAAAATGGTTGTAGATGGTTATTTTGATTCTGTATTGGATGATTATTTGTAGTAATACTTGACTACATTTAACAATGGCTAAAGACACCTGGATATTTAACTTCGTATGCGTTCGCATGGTTACCCTAATATTACTTTTGGTAATTGTTTGATTGCTTTTTGTTTAACTAATTACCATTTGAGAGATTCTAAATGTTGAATTCACTAGGTACTTAGATGGTTATGATGTAACGGCCTCCGTGTGGTGTGTATAATTAGTTATCAGCAGTCTTGGCTGAATGTTCGATTCAATAGGCTAGCAGATGGTTATTTCTATTGGTAACCATATGGTTATTTTGAATAGTCATGGTGTATTGTTTGTGATCTGTTATAAGTATTTTAATCTGGATGTTCAATTCAATAGCGGATGTTTATTTCTATTGGTACCCAGATGGTTATTTTGAATATTATGGGTGTAGTGTGTGTGATCAATTACAAGTAATTTAATCTGGATGTTCGATTCAATAGGAGAGTGGATGGTTATTTCTATTGGTACACAGATGGTTATTCGTAATAGTCTTTGTGTAGAATATGTGATCAGTTACAAGTAGTAGAGGCTGGATGTTCGATTCCTTAGGCTAGCGGATGGTTATTTCTATTGGTGCCCAGATGGTTATTTGTAATACTTGGTATAGTGTGTGTGATCAGAAACAAATAGTAGAGACTGGATGTTCGATTCCATAAGATAGTGGATGGTTATTTCTATTGTTATCCAGGTGGTTATTTGGTACACGAATTGTGAATCACACTTTTCACAACTCATACCACTAACCAGCAAGTGCACTGGGTCATCCAAGTAATACCTTACGTGAGTAAGGGTCGATCCCACAGAGATTGTTGGTTTGAAGCAATCTATGGTTATCTTGTAAATCTTAGTCAGGAAATCAATTATAATTATCAGTATGAATTTCGAAGAATAAAAGAGCATGGATTAAATACTTGTTCTGCAGTAATGGAGAATATGTTGGAGTTTTGGAGATGCTTTGTCTTCTGAATCTCTGCTTTCTCCCTGTCTTCTTCTTCACGCACGCAAGGTTCCTCCTATGGCAAGCTGTGTGTTGGTGGATCACTGTTGTCAATGGCTACCATCCGTCCTCTCAGTGAAAAAGGTCCAGGTGCGCTGTCACCGCACAGCTAATCATCTGTCGGTTCCCACTCATGCTAGAATAGGATACAATGATCCTTTTGCGTCTGTCACTACGCCCAGCCCTTGTGAGTTTAAAGCTCATCACAGTCATTCAATCCCTGAATCCTACTCGGAATACCACAGACAAGGTTTAGACTTTCTGGATTCTCATGAATGCTGCCAATGGATTCTAGCTTATACCACAAAGATTCTGATTAAAGAATCCAAGAGATGTTCATTCAATCGAAGGTAGAACGGAGGTAGTTGTCAGGCATGCGTTCATAGGTTGAGGATGATGATGAGTGTCACGGATCATCACATCCATCATATTAAAGTGCGAATAAACATCTTAGATAGAAACAAGCGTGTTTGAATAGAAAACAGAAATAGTTGCATTAATTCATCGAAACACAGCAGAGCTCCTCACCCCCAACAATGGAGTTCAGAGACTCATGCCGTCAAAGAGTACAAAGTTCAGATCTAAAAATGTCATGAGGTGAAAAATAAATCTTTAAAAGTTGTTTAAATACTCAACTAGTAACCTAGGTTTACAGAAAATGAGTAAACTATGATAGATAGTGCAGAAATCCACTTCTGGGGCCCACTTGGTGTGTGCTGGGCTGAGACTTAAGCTTCTCATGTGCCTGGGCTGTTTTGGGCGTTCAACGCCAGGTTGTAACCTGTTTCTGGCGTTGAACTCCAACTTTTAACTTGTTTCTGGCGCTAGACACCAGACTGCAACATGGAACTGGCGTTGAATGCCAGTTTACGTCATCTATCCTTGAGCAAAGTATGGACTATTATATAATGCTGGAAAGCCCTGGATGTCTACTTTCCAACGAAATTGGAAGCGCACCAATTGGACTCATGTAGCTCCAGAAAATCTATTCCGAGTGCTGAGAGGTCAGAATCCAACAGCATCAGCAGTCCTTTTTCAACCTGAATCAGATTTTTGCTCAGCTCCCTCAATTTCAGCCAGAAAATACCTGAAATTACAGAAAAACATGCAAACTCATAGTAAAGTCCAGAAATATGAATTTTGCCTAAAAACTAACGAAAATATACTAAAAACTAACCAAATCATACTAAAAACTATATGAAATTAACCCCAAAAAGCGTATAAAATATCCGCTCATCANNATACATAAATGCCACAGACACATAATTGGGTGAACCTTTTCGGATTGTGACTCAGCTTTGCTAAAGTCCCCAATTAGAGGTTTCCAGGGTTCTTAAGCACACTCTTCTTTTTGCTTTGAACCTTGACTTTAACCGCTCAGTCTCAAGTTTTCACTTGACACCTTCACGCCACAAGCACATGGTTAGGGACAGTTTGGTTTCGCCGCTTAGACCAGGATTTGATTCCCTCAGGCCCTCCTATCCACTGATGCTCAAAGTCTTGGATCCTTTATTACCCTTGCCTTTTGGTTTTATGGGCTATTGGCTTTTTCTGCTTGCTTTTTTTTTTGCAAGCTTTGTATTCACTGCTTTTTCTTGCTTCAAGAATCATTTTTATGATTTTTCAGATTATCAATAACATGTCTCATGTTCATCATTCTTTCAAGAGCTAACATATTTAACATTCAAGAACATCAAATTCCAAAGACATATGCTCTGTTCAGGCATTCATTCAGAAGGCAGAAAGCATTGCCACCACATGTAAATAATTAGAATTTCTTTTATTAAGAATTTAAAAAAATATTGCCTCCTTATTCTAAAGAAAATCTTCTATTTTATTCATGTTTAATGATGATGAGAAAAATAAATTATAGCTTAATTGGAGATAAAATCATTACTAATTACTACTATAACTTCTAAGGTAAAACTCAAATAAGAACAATTATCACAGAGTTAAGGCTAAGATTAGAACTCAACAACCTTGAGTTTGGGATGTGGATGTTCCTCTAGTCTGTGGGGTGCTTGGTCCTTCAAGAGATAACTTATGACGCTTCAGTTCCTTTAAGTCATGCCCTTGCTTTTCTTGTTCCCTGAGCAGTTTGCAGAGCATACTGTTTTGATTTTGCTGTTCTTCCTTTATTTAGTCCTCCTAATATTCAAATTGAGGGACTTCCGGGAGAAATTCTTGCGCCCTCCTCTTGATGGGGTCATCCTGCACTTGTTGTTTTTCCGTTGTGGTTTTAGTGATTGGTTGCTCCACTGAGATGTACTCCGTTATTCCCATCCTTACTCCAGCATCCTTGCAGAGCATAGAGATTAGGCTTGGATAAGCCAACCTGGCATCCTTGGAGTTTTTGTTTGCAAGTATGTAAAATTCAGATGGAATCAGTTGATTAACTTCCACTTCTTTTCCCAACATAATGCAATGGATCATCACTGCTCTTTTAACGGTAACTTCAGAACGGTTGCTAGTGGGCAATATAGAACGCCCAATGAAGTCCAGCCATCCTCTGGCGACTGGTTTGAGATCTTCTCTCTTGAGTTGATTTGGGACACCCTTGCTGCTGGTGGTCCACCTGGCTCCAGGGATGCATATATCCTCTAGAATCTTTTCTAGGCCCTTGTTTGTTCTCATCATTCTCCTATTGAAGGAGTCTGGGTCATCTTTCAGCTGAGGTAGCTTAAAGATCTCCCTGATTTTGTCAGGGTGGATGTGAACAATCTTTCCTCTGACCATAGTCCGATAGTCATAGAGGGCAGTTCCAGATATTCTCTGCCTGTCTGTTTGCCACAGATTAGCGTAGAACTCCTGAATCATATTCCTTCCCACTTTTGTTTCAGGATTAGCTAGGACTTCCCAGTTCCTGTTTCGAATCTGCTCTTGGATCTCCGGATATTCATCTTCTTTCAGATCGGACTTGACTTCCAGGATCACTGATCTTAGACCCATTATTTTGTAGTAATGGTCTGAATGTTCTTTGGTTACGAACTTCCCTTGATTCCAAAGTGGTTTTGGAATACTCTCTTTCTTGCCTCTTAGAGTGGGTTGTTTTCTTTTAGGGGCCATGATCTTAGTGGGTATAATTTAGTGATCACGGATAAACACACCAAACTTAGAGGTTTGCTTGTCCTCAAGCAAAAGAAAAGAAAGGAGAGGGATAGAAGGAGAGCTAGTGTCGAATGGTGGGTTTTCGAAAATTTTTAAAAAGATAAGATAGAAGATATGATTTATAAAAAATAAGTATGATATGAAAAGATGTGATTTAAAATTGAAAAGATATGAAAGATATATGAAAAAGATAAATTTGGATTTTGAAAAAGATAATGTGGAGATTTGAAAAAGATATTGATGAGTTGAAAAGATTTTAGAAGGAAAAGAGATAGATTTGTTTTGGAAAATTTGAAAAAGAGTTGGATTGGATTGAAAAAGAATTTGTGTTTATGGATTAAGATACATTTGACATTTTTAAAGTAGGGTTTTTAGAAATTAGGGATTTTAGAAATTAGGGTTTGTAACATGTTTATGCAAGAAATCATGAATTGAAACATGAAAATTAAAATTAAAATAAAAAATTGTGAAATAAAAACGAATTTACCTCCTCCCCACCATCCTGGCGTTAAACGCCCAAATGCTGCATGTTTTGGGCGTTTAACGCCCAAATGCTGCTTCTCCTGGGCGTTCAACGCCCAGCTGTTGCTTCTTTCTGGCGTTGAACGCCAGGAACTCCTTTGTCACTGGGCATTTTTTTGAACGCCCAGGATGCTGTCAATCTGGCGTTAAACACCCAGAAGTTGCTTCTTTCTGGCGTTTAACACCCAGATGGCTATCATTACTGGCGTTAAACACCCAGTAGATGCTTCTTTTGGGCGTTTAATGCCTAGTTGTGCCACTTACTGGCCTTTTTTTGCCAGTGAGCTCTTTCTCTCTGTTTTGTGTGCTGAATCCTTCTGTAACCCTGTGAACTTATGCAATTGACTCTTTACCTTATTAACAATGAACTTTATATAAACAAATAAAATCAAGAATAGGGTAAAATAACAGAAAAAGTTTTCCCAATGGCTGGGTTGCCTCCCAGCAAGCGCTTCTTTATTGTCTTTAGCTGGACCTTGCTGAGCTTTTAATCTAGCCTCAGCCTTGAGCACTCTTGCTCAACATTACCTTCAAGATAGTGTTTGATTCTCTATCCATTAACAATGAACTTCTTATCAGAATCAATATCTTGAAACTCCACATAACCATATGGTGATACACTTGTAATCACATATGCTCCCCTCCACCGGGATTTCAGTTTCCCAGGGAATAGCCTGAGCCTAGAGTTAAATAACAGAACTTTTTGTCCTGCTTCAAAGACTCTTGATGACAACTTTTTGTCATGCCATCTTTTTTATTTTTCCTTATAAAGCTTGGCATTTTCGAAAGCAGTGAGTCTAAATTCCTCTAGCTCATTTAGCTGGAGCAATCTTTTTTCTCCGGCTAATTTGGCATCAAAGTTCAGGAATCTGGTTGCCCAGTAGGCCTTATGTTCCAGTTCCACGGGCAGATGACAGGCCTTACCATATACAAGCTGGTATGGAGAGGTCCCTATAGGAGTTTTGAATGCTGTTCTGTAAGCCCACAGAGCATCATCCAAGCCTCTTGCCCAATCCTTTCTACGGGTACTTACAGTCCGTTCCAGGATTCTTTTTAGTTCTCTATTAGAAACTTCAGCTTGCCCATTTGTCTATGGATGATATGGAGTGGCCACCTTGTGGCTAATCCCATACCGGACTATGGCAGAGTAAAGCTGTTTGTTGCAGAAGTGAGTGCCCCCATCACTGATTAGTATTCTAGGGACACCAAACCTGCTGAAGATATGTTTCTGGAGGAACTTCAGCACTGTCTTAGTATCATTAGTGGGTGTGGCAATGGCCTCTACCCATTTTGATACATAATCGACTGCCACCAGAATATAAGTGTTTGAGTATGATGGTAGGAAAGGTCCCATGAAGTCAATTCCCCATACATCAAACAACTCAATCTCCAAGATCCCTTGTTGAGGCATGGCGTAACCATGAGGCAGATTACCAGCTCTTTGGCAGCTGGCACAGTTACGTACAAACTCTCGGGAATCTCTATATAGGGTAGGCCAGTAGAAGCCACATTGGAGGACCTTGGTGGTTGTTCACTCACCTCCGAAATGGCCTCCATATTATGATTCATGGCAATGCCATAAGATCCTCTGTGCTTCTTCTCTAGGCACACACCTACGGATTATTCCGTCTGCACATCTCTTAAAGAGATAGGGTTCATCCCACAAGTAGTACTTTGCATCAGTAATTAATTTTTTCTTTTGTTGCCTGCTGTACTCCTTGGGTATGAACCTTGCAGCTTTATAGTTTGCAATGTCTACAAACCATGGTGTTTCTTGAATGGCAAACAAATGCTCATCTGGAAAAGTTTCAGAGATCTCAACAGAGGGAGAGGACGCCCCTTCTACTGGCTCTATCCGGGACAGATGGTCAGCCACTTGGTTTTCTGTCCCTTTTCTGTCTCTTATTTCTATGTCAAACTCCTGTAGAAGCAACACCCATCTTATGAGCCTGGGTTTTGAATCCTGCTTTGTGA
>NC_029790.2:93037086-93059461 GCF_000816755.2 Arachis ipaensis
TTGTCAATGGCATAAACCACTGTAAGCAATTCTTTTTCTGTGGTTGTGTAGTTTTTCTGGGCATCATTTAAAATGCGGCTAGCATAATAAATGACATGCAGAAGCTTGTCATGCCTCTGTCCCAGTACTGCACCAATGGCATGGTCACTGGCATCACACATTAGTTCAAATGGTAATGTCCAGTCTGGTGCAGAAATAACTGGTGCTGTGACCAGCTTAGCTTTCAGAGTTTCAAACGCCTGCAGACACTCTGTGTCAAACACAAATGGCGTGTCAGCAGCTAGCAGATTGCTCAGGGGTTTTGCGATTTTTGAAAAATCCTTTATAAACCTCCTGTAGAATCCTGCATGCCCCAGAAAGCTTCTGATTGCCTTAACATTAGCAGGTGGTGGTAATTTTTCAATTACTTCCACTTTATCTTGATCCACCTCTATTCCCTTGTTCGAAATTTTATGCCCAAGGAAAATTCCTTCAGTTACCATAAAGTGACATTTTTCCCAGTTTAAAACTAGGTTGGTCTCTTGGCATCTTTTCAAAACAAGTGCTAAATGGTTGAGGCAGGAGCTGAATGAGTCTCCAAATACTGAAAAGTCATCCATGAAGACTTCCAAAAATTTCTCTACCATATCAGAGAAGATAGAGAGCATGCACCTCTGAAAGGTTGCAGGTGCATTACACAGACCAAAAGGCATTCTTCTATAAGCAAACACTCCAGAAGAACATGTAAATGCTGTTTTCTCTTGGTCCTGAGGATCTACTGCAATTTGGTTATAACCTGAATAGCCATCCAAAAAGCAGTAGTATTCATGACCTGCTAGTCTCTCTAGCATCTGGTTTATGAATGGTAAAGGAAAATGATCATTTCTGGTGGCTGTATTGAGCCTTCTGTAGTCAATACACATGCGCCACCTTGTAACTGTTCTTGTAGGAACCAGTTCATTCTTTTCATTATGAACCACTGTCATACCCCCCTTTTTGGGGACAACTTGAACAGGGCTCACCCAGGGGCTATCAGAAATAGGATAAATAATCCCAGCCTCTAGTAACTTGGTGACCTCCTTCTGCACCACTTCCTTCATGGCTGGATTTAGCCGCTTCTGTGGTTGAACCACTGGCTTAGCATCATCCTCCAATAGAATTTTGTGCATGAATCTAGCTAGGCTTATGCCCTTAAGGTCATTTATGGACCACCCAAGAGCTGTCTTGTGTGTCCTAAGCATTTGAATTAGTGCTTCCTCTTCCAGTGGATTTAAAGCAGAGCTTATGATTACTGGAAAAGTGTCACCTTCTCCCAGAAATGCATATTTCAGGGATGGTGGTAATGGCTTGAGCTCAGGTTTAGGAGGTGTTTCCTCTTCCTGAGGAATTTTCAGAAGCTCTTTTAATTCTTCTGAATCCTCCAAATCAGGCTGAACATCTTTGAAGATGTTTTCCAGCTCTGATTCGAGACTCTCAGCCATGTTGATCTCCTCCACCAAAGAGTCAATAAGATCAACTTTCATGCAGTCTTTGGATGTGTCTGAATGCTGCATGGCTTTGACAGCATTTAACTTGAACTCATCCTCATTGACCCTCAGGGTTACTTCCCCCTTTTGGACATCAATGAGAGTTCGTCCAGTTGCTAGGAAAGGTCTTCCTAGAATAAGAGTAGCACTTTTGTGCTCTTCCATTTCCAGCACCACAAAGTCAGTGGGAAAGGCGAATGGCCCAACCCTGACAATCATGTCTTCAATCACGCCTGATGGGTATTTAATGGAGCCATCATCAAGTTGGAGACATATCCGGGTTGGTTTGACTTCTTCAGTTAAACCAAGCTTTCTGATAATGGATGCAGGTATTAGATTGATGCTTGCTCCAAGATCACATAAAGATATCTTGGTGCAATTACCCTCTAGTGTGCATGGTATCAGAAAGCTCCCGAGATCCTTAAGCTTTTCTGGGAAGCTTTTCAGAATGACTGCACTACATTCTTCAGTGAGGAGAACTCTTTCAGTTTCTCTCTAATCCTTCTTATGACTCAAGATCTCTTTCATGAACTTGGCATAAGAAGGTATTTACTCAAGTGCCTCTGCAAACGGAATCTTTATTTCAAGAGTCCGAAGATAGTCTGTAAAGCGAGCAAATTGCTTATCCTGCTCCTCTTTGTGGAGTTTTTGAGGATAAGGCATTGTGGCTTTGTATTCCTCAACCTTAGTTCCTGCAGGTTTACTTCCTACAGAGGTGGTTGGAGAAGCCTTTTTAGAGGGGTTGTTATCAGCACTGGTGTGTGTCTGATCCCTCGTTAGCATTTGATTGCCAGAGTTAGAAGCTGGAGTGGCGTTGGACGCCAACTCCTTACTTGTTCCTGGTGTTTGGACGCCAGAACTGTGCTTCTTTTGGGCGTTCTACGCCAATTCCTTGCTTGTTTCTGGCGTTGAACGCCAGGAATGAGCATGGTTTGGGCGTTCAACACCAGCTTCCACCCAATTTCTGGCGTTTGATTGCCAGAATTATTCCTCTCCGGGCTCTTACTGTCCTCAGATGGATTTTGGGTAGTTTGCTCATTTCTTGGCTTCCTACTACCTTGAGGTGGGGCATCTAATGTTTTCCTACTTCTCAATTGAACTGCTTGGCACTCTTCTGTTATTTGTTTTGACAGTTGCTGCTTTGTTTGCTTTAATTGTACTTTCATATTTATATTCGCCATTCTTGTCTCTTGTAGTCTCTCCTTCAATTCAACTAACTGTTTTGTTAGAAAATCCAATTGCTGATTGAATTCAGTAGCTTGTTCTGCAGGACTCAGTTCAGCAGTCACTGTTCTAGCCTCTTCTTTCATAGAAGGTTCACTGCTTAGGTACAGATGCTGATTTCTAGCAACTGTATCAATGAGCTCTTGAGCTTCTTCAATTGTCTTTCTCATGTGGATAGATCCACCAGCTGAGTAATCTAGAGCAATCTGAGCTCTTTCTGCAAGCCCATAATAGAAGATGTCTAACTGAACCCACTCTGAAAACATTTCAGAGGGGCACTTTCTTAGCATCTCTCTGTATCTCTCCCATGCATCATAAAGAGATTCATTATCTCCTTGTTTAAAGCCTTGGATGTCCAGCCTTAGCTGTGTCATCCTTTTTCGAGGGAAATATTGATTCAGGAATTTTTCTGACAGCTATTTCCATGTCCTTATGCTAGCCTTAGGTTGGTTATTTAACCACCTCTTAGCTTGGTCTTTTACAGCAAATGAAAATAGTAATAATCTGTAGACATCCTGATCTACTTCCTTATCATGGACTGTGTCAGCAATTTGTAAAAACTGTGCCAGAAACTCTGTAGGTTCTTCCTGTGGAAGACCAGAATACTAGCAACTTTGCTGCACCATGATAATGAGCTGAGGATTCAGCTCAAAGCTACTGACTCCAATAGAGGGTATACTGATACTACTCCCACATGAAGCAGTAGTGGGGTTAGCATATGACCCCAGAGTCCTTCTGGACTGTTTATTTCTACTTAGATCCATGATGGAGAAAGGGAGATGATGTAAAATAGAGAAAAAATATTTTTATTTACTTATTTATTTATTTTGAAAATAAAATAAATTAAAATAAAATAAATAACAATGGGTGAAGATTTTCGAAAAATGAAGAGAGTGAGAGAAAAAAAACTGGTTAGGAAGTTTTGAAAAAGATATGATTGAAAGGATTTGATTGGAAAAGATATGATTTGAAAAAGATATAATTTTTAAATTTGATTCCTAATTTAATGCTAATTTTTCAAAAATTATGAGTGGAATGAAGAAAAGATATTTTTTTTTTGAATTTTATGATGAAAGAGAAAAACATACAAAAGACACACAACTTAAAATTTTTAGATCTAATGCTCCTTGTTTTCGAAAATTTTGGAGGAAAAACACCAAGGAACACCAAACTTAAAAATTTTAAGATCAAAACACAAGGAAGACTCAAGAACACTTTGAAGAATCACAAGAACAACAAGAACATGAAGGTAGAACACCAAACTTAAAATTTTTAGAAAACCAAAATAAAATTTTCAAAAACCAAAGAAAAATCAACAAGAAAACACCAAACTTAAAGTTTGGCACAAGATTTAATTAAAGAAAAATTATTTTTGAAAAAAGAATTTAAAAAGAAGATACCCAATTACCAAGAACATAGACCAACGCTCTAGCCAATTGGGCAGTAAATGTAACACTTGTTTTGAAGAAGTATTTTTAATAACTAAGAAAAAAAATTTTTTTTTTGAAAACTAATGTTTTGAAAAGGCACACGAAAAACAAGAAAAGAAACAAAACAAGAAAAACTAAAGATCAAACAAGAAAAATAAACAAGAACAACTTGAAGATCCAAGAAAAACAAAGAACACAAATTCAAAAATTTAAAGGAAGATATAAAATATGCAATTGACACCAAACTTAAAATATGAAACTAAACTCAAACAAAAAAACTCAATTATTAGTTTATAAAATTTTCGAAATATTTAAAAAGAGAAAATAAGGATTTTAAAAGAAAAATTTTTCCTAATCTAAGGAACAAAATAAACCGTCAGTTGTCCAAACTCGAACAATCCCCGGCAACGGCGCCAAAAACTTGGTGCACGAATTGTGAATCACACTTTTCACAACTCGTACCACTAACCAGCAAGTGCACTGGGTCATCCAAATAATACCTTACGTGAGTAAGGGTCGATCCCACGGAGATTGTTGGTTTGAAGCAATCTATGGTTATCTTGTAAATCTTAGTCAGGAAATCAATTATAATTATCAGTATGAATTTCAAAGAATAAAAGAGCATGGATTAAATACTTGTTCTGCAGTAATGGAGAATATGTTGGAGTTTTGGAGATGCTTTGTCTTCTGAATCTCTGCTTTCTCCCTGTCTTCTTCTTCACGCACGCAAGGTTCCTCCTATGGCAAGCTGTGTGTTGGTGGATCACCGTTGTCAATGGCTACCATCCGTCCTCTCAGTGAAAAAGGTCCAGGTGCGCTGTCACCGCATGGCTAATTATCTGTCGGTTCCCACTCATGCTGGAATAGGATCCATTGATCCTTTTGCGTCTATCACTACGCCCAGCCCTTGTGAGTTTGAAGCTCGTCACAGTCATTCAATCCCTGAATCCTACGCGGAATACCACAGACAAGGTTTAGACTTTCCGGATTCTCATGAATGCTGCCAATGGATTCTAGCTTATACCACGAAGATTCTGATTAAGGAATCCAAGAGATGTTCATTCAATCGAAGGTAGAATGGAGGTGGTTGTTAGGCACGCGTTCATAGGTTGAGGATGATGATGAGTGTCACGGAACATCACATCCATCATATTAAAGTGCGAATAAACATCTTAGATAGAAACAAGCGTGTTTGAATAGAAAACAGAAATAGTTGCATTAATTCATCGAAACACAGCAGAGCTCCTCACCCCCAACAATGGAGTTCAGAGACTCATGCCGTCAAAGAGTACAAAGTTCAAATCTAAAAATGTCATGAGGTGAAAAATAAATCTCTAAAAGTAACTTGTAACTTGTTTCTGGCGCTGGACGCCAGACTGCAACATGGAATTGGCGTTGAATGCCAGTTTACGTCATCTATCCTTGAGCAAAGTATGGACTATTATATATTGCTGGAAAGCCCTGGATGTCTACTTTCCAACGAAATTGGAAGCGCACCAATTGGACTCATGTAGCTCCAGAAAATCTATTCCGAGTGCTGAGAGGTCAGAATCCAACAGCATCAGCAGTCCTTTTTCAGCCTGAATCAGATTTTTGCTCAGCTCCCTCAGTTTCAGCCAGAAAATATCTGAAATTACAGAAAAACACACAAACTCATAGTAAAGTCCAAAAATATGAATTTTGCCTAAAAACTAATGAAAATATACTAAAAACTAACCAAATCATACTAAAAACTATATGAAATTAACCCCAAAAAGCGTATAAAATATCCGCTCATCATTATTCTTAACTAATAGCTTTTACGCTTCGCTTATTTCTTGGAAGAGAATCAGAGTACTTCGAGAACTAAAAATGTTATTCACTATGAAAATTTTTCCTGTCTGTTGTAACAAAACTCCACTGCAAAAACACGTAACCAATGTCAAAAAAGTATTTGTGATCTTAAGACTAAGTACATCTATTGCTTTCTTCGACTCCGGTTCTTCCTCACAGGTAATTCTCTGACCTATCTCATGATAAGTGAATATCTTATACCCTTTTTCTAGTTGTTTTTACATTGTTTTTAGTTAGATTTTATTAAGTTTTATTATATTTTAGTGCAAAAATCCTCTTTGGATGCAACTTTGAGTTTTTATGGTGTTTTTATGATTTTAGGTGAATTTCGAACGAATTTGGCAGAGTCTTGAGCAGAGACGAAGAAATGATAGCAGATGTTGTCAACCTTGACCACCTTGCATTCAAACGAGCATAACTTGAGTTACAGAGATCTAATTGACACGGTCTTAACAGTGTTAGAAATCTAACTTTCAGAGCTTGCGAACGATATATAAAAGTATATACTTTTCTTCTGGAATCACTGCCAAATCTGGCGCTAAACTCTAAGCCTAGTGTTTAGCGCCTAAGAGGGACAGAACAAGCATTTCTTCTGGGCGCTGAATGCCCACAAGAATGCCAGAACCACCACTTTTCGGCACTAAACACCCATTTTGGCGCTAGACGCCAGTAGTACGGGTCTCACCTCACTCATGGACATCTTTTGTTGGATTTTGTTGTCTTATCTTTCCTTTTTGTAATTTTTAAATTATAGACAATATCTTTTAGGTTTAGAATTCAAATTTCAAATCAAAAGATTTGATTTTGTTTGATTTTGAATTTGAATTTGAATTCTAGGATTAGTCTTAGAGGTTTTTACTATAAATAAAGGGACTTCCTTCCTCCTGAGGATCACGCCTCCCGGGAGGGGAGACATCCAGACACAGATCTTCTTTACTGTTTTCTCTGTAAAGTTATGAGCAACTAAACCTCCTGGTTAAGGTTAGGAGTTCTGTTTATTTTTATGGATTAAGATTATTATTCTTCTACTTTAACTAATGTTTGATTCAGTTCTAAGGTGTGATTTCCATTCTTAATCTTATGAATCTAGGTGGAACAAGAGTATGGCCTTTATTCTACATAAGCTCTTGTGATTCTCGAGAGAGCTATCTCGCTTGAGAAATAGCTAGGAAACACTCTTCCTAAACTGAGGGTTACCAGCGACTGATTGGGATATGTGACATGAAATCCTGTCAGCTTTGGGTAATTAAGATATCTGTGGTGCTAAACTGGTTTTCTGAACTTTACCCTTTGATCTGAAAAAGTTTACATTGTCTATGGCGTTTCAGTAAGATTAGATGAGATTAATTCGCTACGAGAGTAGGCATTAGTCACTTATGGTTTGCCATAGAATGAATCATTCATTGTTAAATTGGTTGATAAGACATTTTAATCTGGAAAAATAAACATCTTCAAAGCCTTAACTACTTCCATATATTATCTTTTTACTAACCCTTTAATTGCTTTCTTTATTTTCTTTATTATTTTGTTTTGTGCGAATTTAACACCAACTCTTTTTACTATTTGCCTAACTAAGTCCAGCAAGATAACTATTACTTGCTCAATCCAACAATCCTCGTGGAATCAACCCTCACTTACCTGAGGTATTACTTGGACGACCCGGTGCACTTGCCGGTGAAGTTGTGCAAGATCAAATTTCGCGCACCATCTCATCAATGTCTTAGTGCTTGGTGCTGTGAATGGTGATTTAACCTCCTTTTTCTTATTTCTTGGACGGTTGTAGCGTACACGTTCATCATTTTGTTCCAACAGAGTTCACACCTGTTCAATTGATTTATTGTGTGCTCCCATGACAATATCCACCATGAGCTCCACTCTCATTGCCCGAAGCATATCTTGTATGGTATTTTCATTCTGAGGGCGATAATCGAAGTGTCAAAGAAACATCAAACAGAAATAACAAATTTAAAACAGAGCGACGGGGTAACTTACATCATCACATGCATCTAGTTTACAATCTTCAGTCCATGTCTCCATGAATTTAATGGCATAGATGCCACAATCCTAACTACATAATTAAGTAAGAATGGTCCAATCAGGATGATATCAATGTTACAGTAACTACGAATGGATAAATTTGTCGGGTGTGTTAATTGGTTTTACTTACTCGTTCGGTTACATAGGGACTTTGGCATATGCAAACTTGGGCCATTCATACTACGTTCGTATGTCGGGATGGCTACTTTGGCCATGTCTTCAATTAGTCGCCCCTATAAAATACTCAGCAATATTTCATCAATTTTTGTTTTTTGTTATTGCTGTATATATAAACAACGCACACGGGGTGTCTTAGCTTATCGCATATGCATCTAGTTTCCTCCGTTCATCATTGGGTTCCTCATCATGCAGACTATTGATTACCATCACCCTTTTTCTTGCCACGTCAAATACATACAACCACCAATTTCCTTTCGAACACATTGGAATAAACCATTGCAACAAGAACTCACAAATAACATGTTCAACTATTAATTGCATGGTGTAAGATGCACGACAAGCATATCATACCCTCCACAAGTTAAACAATCTTTCCCATTCATAGTGAATTTGAACAAACAAATTCCTTTTCAGATGAAATGAGTACTTATTATTGGTTGTGAGAAAGTATTTTTGGGGTTTTTGAATGAGGAACAAGGAATGTAAATAACAAGAAAATGAATTAACAACTAAGAAAACTCCTATCAAGAGTTGAGAATTGGAATTCCTATCCTTATTATCATCATCAATTGTGATGGTAATTGCCTTTTGCTCTCACTTATTTAACCTCTAACAATTGAAGGAAAGTCAAGTGAGCAAACTCGACTTAAGTCCACAAATCCTAGTCAAAGACTAGCTTTAGTGAAGCTCAAGCCAACTAGCAACTTTCAATCACCAATCAACAAGAGACTTCGACAATTCATGAGTCTCCAAATTACTTAATCCAAGCCAAGAACACAAAAATCTACATTAAATTCCAACGAAGTATTTTATCAAACACTTGAAAGGCACAAAATAAAAACA
Source organism: Arachis ipaensis (assembly GCF_000816755.2). Classification (NCBI taxonomy): domain Eukaryota; kingdom Viridiplantae; phylum Streptophyta; class Magnoliopsida; order Fabales; family Fabaceae; genus Arachis; species Arachis ipaensis. Next base: position 93,046,139 of record NC_029790.2, read on the forward strand.
TAGAAAATTAACAAGAAATAGTAAAATCTAAGACTAACAATTGCAAGAAAATAATAACCACAAATTAAAGAAGGCGACAATAATCATAAAATACTTCAAAATACATTAAAAGAAAATTAGAATCAACAAGGAGTCATGAACAATAAAGCAACAAGGTAAAGGAACAACATATAAAACTAAGAAAGCAAAGAGGTAATAACAAGAAATTAAAAGAGGAACTTGAATCAAGATAAGAAATAGAACCTAAACCTAGATGTAATCAAAAATAAAAGAAGAAATCCTAAAACCTAGAGAGAGGAGAGAGAGAATGAATCAATCGAATGAATGTCCTCGCTCCATCCCCGGCCTCTTGTCTTCATTTTCGGGCTTGAAACTAGGCTAAAAGCAGCCCAGAAATCGCCGCCAGCATTTTTTACTTTAGTGCGGCACGTGCCGCTTTGTCACGCGTACGCGTCAGCCACGCGTACGCATCACATGAACTTTGCACTGGCCACGCGTACGCGTCCGTCACGCGTACGCGTCAGCCACGCATACGCGTCGAAACCAGCTACTCAAATCTTTAATTCTTTGTGTTTCTTCTACTTTTGCATGCTTCCTTTCCATCCTCTAAGCAATTCATGCTATAAACCTGAAAACACTTAACAAACATATCATGGCATCGAATGATAATAAGAGAAGATTAAAAATTAGGAATTTTAAAGCCTAGGAAGCACGTTTTCAATCATAGCACAAAATTAGGAAGGAATCTTAAAAAATGCAATTTACATGAATAAGTGTGAGTAAAGTTGACAAAATCCACTCAATTGAATACAAGATAAACCGTGTTCCGAGGGTTACCTGAAACTGTAGGTCGATCTCGGACGAGATCTACGGTGGTGGCCGGAGCTGTCATGTCCGACTTGTTGGACCTGGTGGTGCTGCTGATCCTTGGTAACCGGTGGGTGGTGGTACCTGCAAGAGACTCCGATGCTTAAGTTAGCATGGGCTTTAAGCAGGTTTTCAATAGAATCAGAGTATGAGTTATACCTAGGTGCTCCAGTGTATTTATAGTAGTGTAGACTGACCTTTCTAGATAAGATAAGTTAGTTATCTTATCTTTTATCTTTAAGTGAGGTCATCTTTATCTTCTGGGGAACCGCCCTTATCTTTCTAGGCTTTAACTGCCTTTAGATTGGGCTGTGTTCCTTTGTTTGGCCCTTTCTTGGACCTTTGTAGTGATTTTGCCGAACTCTTTGAGAAGAGGTCGGGTAATCCTGACCTTAAGAGGTCAGTCGACTTGTCTTTAATCAGCTCGACCCAGGGCATGAACAGTGCCCCTGCTAGAGCTCGATCTTTCTTTTGAGGTCGTGTCTTTGCTAGACTTTGACCCCTTTTGAGGAAGTCGAGCTCGAGCATTTTTGTACTGTCGATCTCGTTTTGTAGAGCTCCTAATGAGTTTTTGAATGCAGAGCGTTTTGTCTCACTCCTTTTTAATTGCAACCCGCATTTTGCGTTCCCTTGGAAACGTGCGAAAGTTTAAATACTCATTAACTCTTCGCCGTTTTCCTTTTATTTTCCCTCTTTGTATCTTCATATGAATTTCAAGGCTTTTTTTAGTTTCTCCTCTTTTGCTCGCTGTAACTCTTTTTCTTCTGCTTATCCTTTCGCTTTTGCATCTTCGCGCTTTCTTTTACTCAAAAGGTAATTTGCTAGTGTCGTTCTGGTTGTTTGCTTCAATCTCTGATTAGTTATCGTCTCCTTCTTCTCTGCAGGTTGGTTTTTCGTCTTCTCTTTCTCTTTTACTTTTCACGCCGTTCTTATTATTGCTTGTGTTTATTTGGGGATTAAAAAGTTTTGATCTTTGTTTGGAATTGGAAAGTTTGGATCTTGTCTGCGTCGTTGTGCCTGTAATGCGCGCCTTGAGGGTTTTTTATATTTGTTGCTTGTTTCTACCCCCCCTTTTACTTGATATCTTTATGCATAGATCTTCTTCTGTTTGTATCTTGGAGTAATGGACTGTGAATTTGAAAAAGGTTGCATCTTTTTTATGATTTCTGCATGCTTGATGTTCGCTGTTTTGCATGGATGGATCGCCATTTTGTCAGAGAAGGCTTGATCTTCTTTTGTGTTTTTAGGGCTTAAACTGTGAGATTTTTCTTTTTCCAGGATCCTTGCTTTGTTATTGCCTCCAAAGGATGCCCCTAGACCTTGGTGTAAGTCCTGGGGTTTCCTTTTACTGTTGTTTCTGAGTCTTTTAACATTCGCATGCTTTTGTCGAGTTATCTCCATACTTTGTCCAAGATGTCTCCTATTTTGTCTGAGTTGTTTGATTAGTAACCCATTTTTCCTTTTTTTTATTGTAGAACTAGTTGACCCATGTCTTCTCACAAAAATATTGTTGAGATGTCTACCAAGGTCCCAGATGGCATGTTCGACTGGTTGGATTCTCTTGTCTTGATGTGTGTCACTGTGGTTGATTTTGAATACTACGCGCGACTTAGGAATCATCATAGTATTTGTAGTAGCAGAGATCAGGAGAAAAATTACGAGTTGGTGGCACCTGACCCTGATGAAAGAGTTTGTTTTCTTTTTCTTACTCAGGGGGAACGTCCCTTCTTTTATGCGTATGATTACTTTTTTAGCCAAATAAACATCACCATTCCTTTTACTTCCTTTGAGACCGACCTGTTGTGGTCTTGCAATGTAGCTCCTTCTCAACTTTACCCGAACTCGTGGGGCTTCATAAAAATCTTCCAACTATTGTGCCAAGAATTGGATGTCCGACCTTCTCAAACTCTCTTTCTTTACTTTTTTGTTTTGGCAAAGCCTTGGGCAGCTAAGAAGAAGGCTTCCTTGATTTCTTTCCGAGCTTCCCAGGGAAAGAAAGTTTTTTCTATGTACGATGAGTCTTTTAGGGATTTTAAGAATTTCTATTTCAATGTCCGAGCTGTTGAAGGAGCTCGACCTTTCTTTTTGGAACAGAATAATGAGCCTGCCTTCCCCTTATGCTGGCAAAAGAATGTGGTAGTGTCTAGGTATACTTGGGAAATGTTAGATGAAATCGAGCAGGCTTTTGTGCATGTACTAGAGAAAAATTGGGGGGAGCCTCCCCATCTTGATACGAAGAAGTTTTTAGGGGATCCCTCCCTTCTTCGAACTGAATTGGGTAGCTGCCGATTTCATTTTAGCTTTGTCTTTGTTATTTTGTTTGTTTTGTCAATCCATCTCTTTCTAACTTGCAACTTTGGTTTTGCTGCTTTATTTTTTCAGAGATGGTAAAGACCACTGATTCCATAAAGGCTTTTAAGAGGGCGAGGAAGGTGACTGCGGCCCAGAACATCTCGACTAAAGGTTCTGGGAAAGAATTTTCAAGGGCTACTTAGAAGAGGTCGACCTCAGATACTTCTGGGTCGAGAAAAGTCATACCAACTCCCTAGGTTCGCCTGGCTTCTTCTGATCCTCCCCAGTAGACCTCTGGCGTTGCTTCTCCTTCTGCTACCGGTCCTCCACCCAAGAAGTAGAAGATTGTTGAACCTATAATCTGGATGCCCCTGACTTTGATGCTGTGGGGTTTGTTGATAACCAGATTGCCCCTTATGGCCGACTTCCTATGGGCGACGTGTCCATCCTGCACCACCTGAATTTCATCACCAGTAGTAGTGTTTGGATGGCGCACATGGGTGCAGCTTTGTTTCACTAAATCCAAGACTCTCCTGTCCATATAACGAAGGCTTTTATGCTGGAAGCCAAGTCTGAGTTCGATAGGATTAAGGCTTTGAAGGATGAACTGGACGCTAAAGTGATCAAGCTGGAACTGAATGTTGAGAAGGAAAAGTCCAGGGCTGTTGCTGCGGAAGCTGCTGCGAATCTGGCCGAGGAGATGGCCAAGAAGTCGAAAGAGAGTTATACTTGCACTTATGGCGAGTTACTGGAGACCAGGAAGAGGCTTGACTCGGCCCGTGCTGACTATTCTGAGCTTCAGTGCCATCTTGTGGGGAGCGTGACGGATGCATATGAGAACCTAAAAGCTCAGGTCCGAGTTCTTGCTCCCGAGCTCGACCTGAGTCTTTTTAGTTTGGATAACATCATTGAAAATGGTAAGATTTTTACTGTTCCGGATGAAGATGAAGAGGAAGGTCCTTCCCCAGAGCCGCCGATCAAAGCTTCTACTGCCGCGACTTCTTCAACGGATGCTGCTGAGGTCAGCCGCCCTGAGTCCGACCCTGATGTCGAAATCTTAAATCGGGAGGATGGAACTGTGGATGCGACTCCTTTGAAGACCATTCCCCCTTCTACAACTCAGGGTGCTGCTGCTGAGGAGTGCTTGGACCCTTTGTGATTTGTTGATTTGCCTTGTCCGATTTGTGGACTTTTTGAATTTCTTTTGATTTATGTAACTCTATATGTGGTTGTTTCTCTTGACATTTGGTTGCTATTCTTTAGCAACTTTATTTTGGAAAAACAAATACTTTCGAGCTCTTAAGGTCGACCTTCAGGTGGCCTTTCTGAGTTTTTATCATAGTAGCTTTGTTTCTCTTGATATGTTTGTTTGCAATTTTTGCCACTTCCAGGAATCTTTAGAGTGTTGGAATTTTGCTATCCAACCTCTTTTTTGATTGCCTTTTTTCTGCCCAAGGCTAACTTTGTTTTCTGACTTTCTATAGTTCTCGTAGAACTTTTAGTAATTTAGTCTAAACAATTCTGGTAGCCTTGTTGTGGAGTCGTGACTTTTTTGGGCAGAGTTGTGTCCCTTCTTGTGCACGTCTTTTGTTGGTCGACTTCTCTTGTCACTCCTTCTCGAGTTATTTTTAGTGATCCATTTTTAATCAAGGCTGGCCAGGCCTCTTTCTATGGATTACTTTTTATAACTTTGTCGCTTTGATTGGTCTGGTCCGACTTCTTCTTAGTCGGTCCTTTCTAAGTTAATTCTAGTAATCCATTTTTACTCAGACCTCGTCAGGCCTCTTTCTATAGATTACTTTTTATAACTTTTGTAGCTTTCATGTTGATTGGTCCGGCTTCTTCATGTCGGTCCATCCTAAGTTATTTTTAGCAATCCATTTTTTCTCAGACCTCGTCAGGCCTTTTTCTATGGATTACTTTTTATAACTTTTGTCGCTTTTATGTCGATTGGTCCGACTTCTTCATGTCGGTCCATTCTAAGTTATTTTTTTAGCAATCCATTTTTTCTCAAACCTCATCAGGCCTCTTTCTATGGATTACTTTTTATAACTTTTTGCATTAATCTATTTTTATCGCTTTTTCACCTTGCCGATTTTGTCGAAGTCGGGCGGTGAGTTTGGTTCTCACTTGGCTGACCTTGTTAAAGTCGGGCGGTGAATTTGGTTTTCAACTTACCGACCTTTGTAGAAATTTGGACGATGAATTCGATTTTCATCGTGGTTGGGCGGTGAATTTGGTTTTTACCTTGCCGACCTGTAGCTTTGTAATCGGGTGATGGATTTTTGCGTTCAGATTAATGCGTCTTGGTAGAGAAACTTTGTAGAGAATCTAAAAAGTTTTATTCCAGTAGAAAGTAGACATATAGGCAAATAAAATATACACATGTGGGTGTTTATCCCTCTAAGTCAGGCAATTTTACAAATCTTGGCTTGGTGCCTCATTAAAAAACCTTTACAGGAAAAAGAGTGCACCTTGACCTAAGATCTTTATTACCTCCTAACTATAATACCTTCTTAGGTTTCAGGCAAGTCACGACCTTGGTAGCTCTCGGCCTTCGAGTTCGGACACCCTGTAGTAGCCTTTTTCCAGTACCTCTGTGACTCAGTAGGGTCCTTTCCAGTTAACTGCTAGCTTCCCCTCTCCTGGTTGACTTGTTCCGATATCATTTCGGATTAGGATGAGGTCGTTGTTGGCAAAGCTTCACTGTACTACCTTCCGATTGTATCTTGAGGCCATTCGACGTTTTAACGCCTCCTCCTTGATTCGAGCTCTTTCTCGGATTTCTGGAAGTAGGTCGAGCTCTTCTCTTTGGAGTAGGGAGTTGGCCTCTTCATTGTAATAGATCATTCTGGGGGATCCTTCTTCGATTTCTACCGGGATCATTGCCTTCATTCCGTAAGCCAATCAGAAAGGTGATTCCTTTGTGATAGAGTGTGGAGTTGTCTGATATGCCCATAGGACTTGTGGGAGCTCTTCAGCCCAAGATCCCTTTGCGTCCTGTAATCTCCGTTTTAACCCAGCCAATATGACTTTGTTAGCTGCTTCTGCTTGTCCATTAGCTTGTGGGTGTTCTACGGATGTAAATTGATGCTTTATTTTCAAGTCTGCTACCAACTTTCTGAAGCCTGTTGACGTGGCAGAAATTGGCGAATTAAGAATTGTTATGAGATATGCATTGCAAGTATAGTTCTTAACCAACTAGAAGTCCACTTATCAATTTAGAAGGGTTGTCACAAAAAATCAAAATTAAAATACTGGGAGTATGAATCCCAGGTCGTCTCCCAACGAGATGCAGAAAGGTGTGCTATTTTATTAATCAGATGTTTTCAAAAAGAGTTTGAGTTGAATAAACAGGAAATTAAATTGGAGAAATTAAGTAATTTAAATAAAAGCCTTGACTAGGAGTAGATTAGTTGGAAGCCCTATTCTTGTTGCAGTACTCTCAATATTAATTGATAATTGAAGGTTGTTCTGTTTAGTTATCCCTTACTAGGTAAGGGAAAGTCAAACAAGTTGGAATGCTGTTTCTATTCACAAGTTCCAATCCGCTCAATTGAAAAGGATTAGTGTCAGTGACTAGAAAATATTCCAACAATAAACCCAATTATAATTTTTCTTTTAAGCACCCCAACTCAAGGGTTCCTTTCAATCAACTCCCCATCAAGTTAGGGAACTACTCGCTCATTGTGAATGTAGAACTCATAACATGGGAAAGGGAATTAAAGAAAGACATGATAAATAAAACTCAAAGGAATCAATTAAAAATAAAGGTAACTCTTATATTAATAAATTCTAAAATAATCCAATAGTAAAATTGAGTAAATTAAAGGACATGGAAGAGTAAAGCCAAGTAAAGAAAACGAACTAGAATGACGAAGTCTTGATGAGGTAATAACTCTTCTCAATATACCAATGCAAAGAGCAATAGAAATTAAAATCCTAACAACTATGAATGTGTAGAGAGAAAACCTAGAGGAAGGGTAAAACTAGATCTAAAAACTAAAATTCTGTAGAATGAATGTTGTTCTTGGTTTCTGTATGTTCTCTGGCTCTAGTCTACTTTTCTGGGCCGAGAACTAGGTCAAAGCAGGGCCCAAAATCGCCCCCAGCGAATTCTACAGATTATGCACATCGCGCACGTCACGTGATCGTGTCATTCATGCGGCCGCGTCATTCGGCATTTTGCCCTTCCATGCGAGTGCGTCGTCCACGCCTCCACGTCACTTGTGCTATTCCAATCCGCGCGGTTGCGTGAGCCATGCGGCCGCGTCACTGCAATTTCCTCTCTTTCGCGCGGTCGCGCGATCCATGCGGCCGCGTCACTTCTCGCTGGTTATCTCCTTAATTTCTTGTGTTCCTTCCATTTTTGCAAGCTTCCTTTCCAATCTCTAATTTATTCATGCCCTATAAAGCCTGAAACACTTAACACACAGATCACGGCATCGAATGGAATAAAGGGGAATTAAAATACATAATTAAAAGTCTCTAGGAAGCAAGTTTTTAATCATGTAATAATTTTAGGAAGGAAATATAAATGCATGCTAATCATATGAATAAGTGGGTAAAAATCATGATAAAACCACACAATTAAACATATTATAAACCATAAAATAGTGGTTTATCAACCTCCCCACACTTAAACATTAGCATGTCCTCATGCTTAGTTGAAGGAGATAAAACAGATGAGTAGGAACATGTAAAACTCATGCAATGCAATGCAACCTATATATATGAATGCAACTATATGATCCTTGTCCACTTGATCAATAGTAAATAAGCTCTTCAAAATAATTACAAATCAAATTCCACTAATTCAATTCTTATACAGTGAGAACAGATAAAAATGCAAGAAGGTAGCTCATGAAAGCAGGGAACACAGAAATTTAAGCATTGAACCCTCACTGATGATGTATGTACGCTCTAATCTCTCTAGTGTATAGGGCAATCACTCTATCCTTCTCTAATCATGCTTTCTAATTTTTGTTCTTCTCCTAATCAATCAACAACATTTAATATAACAATGCAAACATCATGAGGTCTTTTCAAGGTTGTAATGGGGCCAAGGTAATGGTAAGGATACACATATGGCTAAGTAAGCTTATAAATTGAATCTTTAATTAACCCAAGCTTTAACATAACCTATATATATTCTATATAACTTTAGAATTCATGCCTAGCTACCCAGAGTTTCCTTTTTACATTTCATACTCATGTATCAACTCTTTATTTTTAATTTTATCATACATACATTGATCTTTGAATTCTTAATTTAGCATTGGGGAAATTTTGTCCCCTTATTTATTTATTGAATATATTTTTTTTCAACATAAACATAAAAAAAATAAACATAGCTTATCAATGCACATAGATTTTTAATTCTTATAGTTTCACATGAGTAGGTATCCAAATTCCCATTATATTATCATGACACATTCCCTTATTATCTTTTGTTCCCACAATTTCCCATACTTAATTAACACACACAATTCTATCTTAAGCTAACTAAAGATTTAATTTGGGATATATAATTGTTTTTCCCCTTAAGGCTAGTAATGTGGTAAAATATAGAACAAATGGGATTTAAAGGCTCAAAGTGACTAACAAAGGTAATTGAAAGGGTAGGTTTAATTCGGATAAGTGAGCTAAACAATTAATGGCCTCAATCATATGCAAGCATATAAATATAATAAACATTGGACATATAGGATGGAACAAAATATAGGTTACAATCATAGAGAAGTAAACACACAAGAATAAAATAATTATGGTTAAATAATGTAACCATGCATAAAGGCTCAAATCTCACAGGTTGTGTGTTCTTTAGCTTAAAAAAATCATGTTCCAAATACAGCTTCAAGCAAATTTATCATAAAAGTTTTAATTAATGTTAGTGAAATTTTGTTCCAAAAATAGAGTCTTAGAAGAAACTTATTGTCTTTTCAATCAAGTAGAACATGCATGCAATTAATCTATTACTATGCAATTTATCCTATTCTACAAAAGAAAAACTAACTAAATATCTTAATTTATTGGTGTTTAGGGAAGAGAAATTACGTCCGGAAGTCAGGTACTGACCGACCTCCCCACATTTAAGGCTTTGCACCGTCCTTAGTGCCATCTGTCAGGAACAAAGGGGGGTTGGTAGTAGTATCTCCACAGTCGGGGCCATCATGGCTTCCTGTGCTGGTAAAGGAAGTGGAGTCCGGGGTGTCTGAGTCCTTGAATTTTCCCATAATCAGCTCCTTGAGGTATGTGAATCGGCGCTTGTTATGGCGCTCTCTTATCTTAGCTTTGTGTTCCTGCCGATCCAACTTTGCAAGTATCTGATGGAGCAGTTGGTCTGTTGTAGGTGCTTGTGGTATTGAAGAAGGAATATCTTCAACCGGTTCAGTAGGATGGCTTGTGGCGGCTGGTGGAGGTCTGATGTATTTCCCGTTAGGGACATACTGATCATCCCGTGGGAGCATGGCTTTGGTGTCCCCAGTTCTGTAGGAGACTCCAACTGCGGAGACAAGATCTGAGACCAAGGCGGGAAAAGGTAAGTTGCTCGCAATTTGTACGTGTCCCATGGCATTCCGGATGTGTCTTGGTAGGTTCAGAGGTTGGTCGGTAAGGATGCACCATAGTAGGACGGCCATGTCCGCAGTGAAGGAGGACTCGTGAGTGCTTGGAAAGACATAATGGGACATGATCTGTGCCCATACGCGAGCCTCCAAGGTAAGTACTGAAGCCGATATTCCCTTAGGGTGGGTACGATAGTATCCGTAGATCCATCTACTGCCAGGTAGTGTGATAACTCTGAGAACGGCGTCCCAATCAAATTGGTACATCTGGCGCTTGAGTGCGGCTTCTTGAAAGGCGTCTAATCCCTCTGGAATAGGGGGAAGACCTAGAGCCTTTTGAATGGCCTCTTCTGTAATGGGGACTTGCTTCTGACGGACAAAGACAGACTGCAGGGTTGGCAGGTGGAAGTTGGAGTAGAACTCGACTACCCAAGAAAGATTGACTTGCCTCAGTTGTCTCTGTAGGAAACCCCATTGTCATTTTACAATTTACGGCTCAACAAAGGTAGCAATATGGTTTGGGAGGAGAAGAAGGTATTCGTTGTTGTAACTCCTTTCTGCCAGGATGGGGAACATCTGCTCACAATAGCGATTGGGAAATCACGCAGTGTCCTTTGTTGGGAAGGCTTTTTCTTTATCATCAACCTTTATAATCCTCTTAAGTCTCTTTGTTGAGGGCTTAACCGTAGTTGAAGAGGGCTCTGCCACTAATGCTCTTTTTGTTCCTCGTCTTGCTGTTGATTTGGGAGTAGCTTTCTCTTTTCCTTTCTTGGTGGCCATCTTGAAAAAGGGAAGAGGAAGGAAATTAAGTTCAAAGAGAAAGAGCAAGGAAGAGGGTTGTAGGAGTGATAATCAATGCACGGTAAAGAGGATGTCGTTAACACATGGTCATGACTACATGTGAAAAGGTCATCAATGGAAATATAGCAAGTGCATATGAGGACAATTAAATGCAAGAGGTTTATTGGCATGCAGGCAAAGGCATGAGGAGCATAGATCAAGCATTCAATGTCCAAGTTAGGTTACCAAGTCTTTCAAACTAACAATTTGTTTATAATAACAATTATATTTAAGTAATAAATATAAAAAGGGTTTTGTGAAAAGCAAGCATTGAATAGTAGAGTAATGTAGAAAAGTGCATAATGCCATATGGGCTTTTTCACAAACACATAGCATGCATGATAATTAAGGTATAGAAAGTATTAAATTGAACATGCAAGCAACCCTTTAAAAAGTAATATATAATTGCCAAACAAATTTACAACAATCCACAAGCATATAATGAGAAATAATGACTCAAATAAATTTCTAACACCAAGTAAAAAGGAAAAAGAAAGAAAAAGAAAATATGAATAATGAAAGTAAAAAGGAAAGAAAAGAAGATAACATATAAAAATAAGAAGAAAACTAGAAAAGTAAGGAGGGAAGAAGAAAAAAAAAACCTTGTTAATGGGGGTGAGAGAGAGTGAGAGTGTAAAAAGTGAGAAAGAAGGAAGAAGGAAGAAGGAAGAAGGGAGGAGGAAGAAATAAGGAGGGAAAAGAGAAAATAGGATTTGGGGAGAAAAAGATAAGATAAGTGGCAAATCAAGGAAGCTGTACGGCGTAATCGACGCGGTCACGTGGGGTATGCGGTTGCGCGACTTGCGCTTATACTGATTGACGCGGTCGCGTCGGTCACGCGGTCGCGTGACCCGTTTTATGCCACTGGCGCGAGGGCAGCCTCGCACTCGCACAACTCTCTGTTCAAAATCATTAATTGCCAAATATTGGGTGACGCGATCGCGTGGGGCATGCGATCGCGTGAGTGGCCATTATGAGGATAGGACGCGGTCGCGTCGGTCACGCATCTGCGTGGGAAGAATTATGCGTTCAGCACCAATCTAGTACCACTCTAGCACAACTTTTGGTCGTGCACCCTTTTCACGTCGAAATCCAAGACACGCGGCCGTGTGAGTGACGCGGTCGCGTAGGAGGCCAATGTTCCCAAGTGACGCGGTCGCGTCGGCGACGCGGTCGCGTGGGACGATTTGTGCCAATGGCACACCTCCAGCCACGCTCTTACGTGACTCTCTGTTTGTTTTATTAGTCTCTCCCAACACCTGCGACGCGGACGCGTCAATGATGCGGTCGCGTCGCGTAACTTTTTTTTTCTTTCTTCTTTTTTTTTATTAAAAATAAAAGTATGTAAATGCAGATGCATGAAATGTACTGATAAAGAGAAGAGTTATTGAATAAGAAAACTAGGAATAAGGAAAAGAACGATCATACCATGGTGGGTTGTCTCCCACCTAGCACTTTGCTTTAACGTCCGTAAGTTGGACGCTCCACTAGCTCAGACTTTGGCTATGTGGGGATCTTCCAAGAAGAAGATCTCGAGCTCCTTGTTTTTCTTCAGCTTCTCGCCATGGTACAGCTTTAAATGATGTCCATTAACTTTGATAAGTTCAGAGTTTGAAGGATGGCTTAGGTGATAAACTCCGTATGGTTCGGCCTTCTCTACTCTGTATAGACCGTCCCATCTTGATCTCAACTTTCCTGGCATGAGCCTTAGTCGAGACTTGTAAAGGAGGACTAAGTCCCCAGGTTGGAACTCTTTTCTCTTGATGTGCTGATCATGTATAGCCTTCATCTTCTCCTTGTATAGTCTTGAGTTCTCATAAGCTTCTAGGCGAAGGCTTTCCAATTCTTGCAGTTGCAATTTCCTTTCAGCTCCGGCTTTCTCAATTCCCATGTTGCACTCATTTACTGCCCAAAAGGCTTTGTGCTCTATTTCAACAGGGAGATGACAAGCTTTTCCATAAACTAAGTGGAAAGGACTCATCCCAATGGGGGTTTTGTATGCTGTTCTGTATGCCCAGAGTGCATCTTGTAGCCTGGTGCTCCAGTCTCTTCTATGAGGTTTGACTATCTTCTGCAAGATACGCTTTATCTCTCTGTTTGACACCTCGGCTTGACCATTAGTCTGAGGATGGTAGGCTGTTGCAACCTTATGAATTATCCCATGCTTCTTCATTAATCCTGTTAGTCTCTTGTTACAAAAATGGGTGCCTTGATCGCTCACGATTGCTCGTGGTGATCTAAAGCGACAAATAATGTGGTTTCTCACAAAGGAAACAACAGTGTTAGCATCATCAGTGCGGGTAGGAATTGCTTCCACCCATTTGGAAACGTAATCGACAGCTAACAATATATAAAAATAACCATTAGAATTTGGAAATGGATCCATGAAGTCAATGCCCCAAACATAAAAAATTTCACAGAAAAGCATAATTTGTTGAGGCATCTCATCCCTCCTGGATATATTACCAAATTTTTGGCATGGGAAACAAGATCTACAAAATTCAGCAGCGTCTCTAAAAAGTGTAGGCCACCAGAATTAACAGTCTAAGATTTTTCTAGCTGTTCTTTGAGGGCCAAAATGTCCTCCACTCTTAGATGAGTGACAGGCCTCTAAGATGGACTGAAATTCTGATTGAGGCATACACCGTCTAATTACCTGGTCAGCGCCACATCTCCATAAATATGGGTCATCCCATATATAATATTTAGACTCACTTTTCAGCTTGTCTCTTTGATGCTTAGAAAAGTTTAGAGGAAA
>NC_029790.2:93059646-93083952 GCF_000816755.2 Arachis ipaensis
GTCTGAGTACACTACTACCTTCGTACCAAGTAAATAGGCTCTGAATTTATCCAGAGCAAAAACAATAGCAAGAAGCTCTTTCTCAGTAGTAGTGTAATTGGACTGAGCGGCATCTAAGGTTTTAGACGCATAAGCAATAACAAAGGGGTCCTTACCTTCACGCTGAGCCAGTGCTACTCCTACTGCATGGTTGGAGGCGTCGCACATTATTTCAAATGGCTGGCTCCAGTCTGGTCCTCTCACAATTGGAGCTTGAGTCAGGGCGGTCTTCAGCTTAACAAACGCTTGTTTGCAATCCTCACTGAACTCGAACTCAATATCCTTCTACAGTAGTCTAGATAAGGGAAGTGCTACCTTACTGAAGTCCTTAATGAATCTCCTGTAAAAACCTGCATGGCCAAGGAACGAATGGACTTTCCTCACAGAGAAGAGGTAAGGTAAACTAGAAATAACATCCACCTTTGTTGGATCTACAGAAATGCCAGTATTAGACACAACATGTTCTAGTACAATCCCTTGTTTAACCATAAAGTGACATTTTTCAAAATTTAATACAAGGTTTGTATTGACACATCTATCTAATACTCTAGATAATCCATCTAAGTAAAGGCTAAAGGAATCGCCATATACACTAAAATCATCCATAAATACCTCCATACAGTCCTCAATAAGGTCAGAGAAACGACTCATCATGCACCTTTGGAAAGTAGCTGGTGCATTGCACAAGCCAAAGGGCATTCTCTTATAAGCATAAGTCCCAAAAAGACATGTAAAAGTGGTCTTTTCCTGATCCTCAAGAGCTATATGAATCTGGAAATAACCTGTGTAACCATCTAAAAAACAATAATGTGATTTACCTGACAAGCGATCCAGCATTTGATCAATGAATGGAAGAGGATAGTGATCCTTACGAGTGGCCTGGTTAAGGCGTCTGTAGTCAATGCAGACCCTCCAGGCGTTCTGAACTCTGGTTGCCATGAGATCTCCATGCTCATTCTTCACTGTAGTGACTCCATACTTCTTGGGCACCACTTGTATTGGGCTGACCCATTCACTGTCTGAAATGGGGTAGATGATATCTGCCTCCAGTAGTCTAGTCACTTCCTTCTTGACAACCTCTAAGATAGTGGAGTTCAGTCTTCTCTGGGGTTGACGGCTAGGTCTTGCTCCTTCTTCTAAAAATATCCTATGCTCACAGACTTGAGGGTTGATGCCTACTATGTTTGCCAAACTCCAACCAATTGCCTTCTTGTGCCTTCTCAGCACACTAAGTAACTGCCCTTCCTGTTGAGAAGTGAGTTCCCTTGCAATGATAACTGGAAACTTCTGCTCGTCTTCAAGGTAAGCATATTTAAGGTGTGGAGGAAGGGGTTTTAATTCTAACTTCTGATCATGGTTAGGCTCTGGGTTGTCTGGAGCTGGCAACAATGGTAAAGCACTATCATTGTCCTCTGAGAATGTCCCCACACTTGGACCTTGTCCGATGTACTTCTCTTCAAATTCTTCCCGGTGAACTTCAGCCACGGTTTCATCTATAATGTCACACTGGAGGATAGAATGATCCTCTGGAGGATGCTTCATAACTCCATTCAGATTGAAGATTACTACTCGACCATCTGTTTCAAAAGAGTATGTTCCTGAAAAAGCATCTAATTTGAACTTCGAGGTCTTCAGGAATGGTCTTTCGAGTAGGATTGATGATGGCTTCTCTGAGTCATTTTGGGGCATCTCCAGGATATAAAAATCAGTGGGAAACGTGAGCCCCTTAGTGTCCACTAATACATCTTCAGCAACTCCGGCCACTGTAATAATGCTTTTATCTGCTAACACAAAACGAGCTGCCGACCTTTTTAAGGGAGGGAGCTTCAAAATATCATATATAGACAAAGGCATTATACTCACACATGCTCCTAAATCACACATGCAGTCAGAAATTACTACACCACCAATAGTACAATTAACCATACATGGACCTGGGTCACTACACTTTTCAGGTAAACCTCCCATTAAAGCAGATATGGAACTACCTAAAGGAATAGTTTCTAATTCATTAATTTTGTCTTTATGTATACATAAATCTTTTAGAAACTTTGCATATTTAGGTACCTGTTGAATAACATCAAAAAGAGGAACAGTTACCTCAACCTTTTTGAATATCTCTACCATTTTGGGATCAGGTTCTAGCTACTTCCTGGGCTTCCTTGCAAGTTGTGGAAATGGAATGGAAGTGGTGTCTTCTGCAGTATCTGCGCCCTGTGGTGCTTCCTCCTGTGGTTGGATTTCTTCTTTTTCAGCTATGTTCTGTATGTCCTCTTCCTCTTCAACATCTTCTATTTCCACTACCTCTTCAGCTGAGGCATTTTCTGGTGGGCTTGGCTCCTCCTGATTCCTCTCCTGTAGTGTGGTTCTGGACCTGAGGGTGATGGCATTAATGCCACCCTTTGGATTGGGTAGTGGTTGAGAGGGGATTCCACTGGAGCTTAAAGGCTGGTTATTGGAGTTATTCATTGATCCAATCTGTGAGACAAGAGCTTGCAAAGTAGAGTTCAGACCATTTAGTGTAGCATAAAGGTTATTTTCCATGGTCTGTTGTCTCTGATCAATAGATTGTAGTAAGTCGTCATTAGAAGATGAGGAAGGATAAGTAATTTGAGAGGTCTGCTGTTGGGTATTCTGTGGTCCTTGGGATTGCCTCAGGTGAGGTGCTCTGTAAGGCTGGTTCTGGTTCTGCTGCCTGTTGTTATTATTGTTCCACCTCTGATTTCCCTGATTGTCTCTGCCTCCTCTGTTGTTATTGTCCCTCTAATTCTGGTTAGAATTGTCCTGCCATCCATGGCTATAATTGCCACCTTGATTGTACCCTTGGTTGGGGCGGTCATAGAAGTTATGAGTGGCTGCCACGGTGTTGTCTTCCTGCTGGAGCTGCGGACATTCATCAGTATAATGGCTATAATTAGCACAGATTCCACAAACTCTCTGTGGGACTAACTATTGGCTTTGCTGTGGTGGAGAAGGTTGAGCTTGCTGAACTTGTTGATTCAATTGCATCTGTTTCAGCAAGTTGGTCATTTCACAGATACTCTGAGTTAGAGCAGCAGTCTCTCCGCTAGAGGATACTTCTGTAACGGCTTTTGAACGGCCATGTTTTTGCCTGTGATTCCGAGTAGATTCAGCTAAGTCACTGATCAATTGCCATGCCTCATCAGTGGTCTTGTACTTTTTCATAGACCCATTGCTAGCACTTTCCAATGTGGTCTTATCTTGGGGCCTCATGCCCTGTATGACATAACCGAGTAACACTCTCTCGTCAATCATATGGTAGGGGCAAGCTTCCAGAAGATTATTGAAGCACTCCCAGTATTCATAGAGAGTCTCGGATTCGTCCTGAACAATCATGGAAATGTCTTTCCTCAGTTTATCAGTAACTTCAGCTGGAAATAACTTTTCCAAGAATTCTCTTCTAAGTGTATCCCAGTTGGATACAGTTGCTGCGGGTTGAGTGTAGTACCACTCTCTTGCCTTTTCCTCAAGAGAAAATGGGAAAGCCTTCAACAAAATTGAAGTTTCATCTGCACCATCACGCCTGACAGTAGAACAGGCTACTTGAAAATCTCTCAAGTGCTTGATAGGCTCTTGAGCAGGTAAGCCATGAAACTTGGGCATCAAATTGAGCAGTGCAGTCTTTATTTCAAAGTCTGTAGCCACCGCTGGATGATGCGCTTGAAACAGTTGCATTGTAAAATCAGGGGCTCCAGCCTCCTGGATAGTAACTCTCCTAGGTGCTGCCATGTCACCTACATGTAAATCAACCGAATCAGTAGAACGGGGGCTGGTTTCTTCCTTAAATGACGTTTCAGATCCGCCCTCAGAGAGGACTAACCGACGCCGAGCTTGCCTTATTCGTGAAATAGTTCTTTCAATCTCAGGATCGAATACTGGCAAGCTTGGATCAGGAAGTGAATGCGTCATCTAGCGAAAGAAACAAGCAGCTCATAGTAGCAAGATAAAATAAAATGCAAATAAATAAATTCCAATTAATAACTTTAGCACTCTATTGTAACTGCCCGGCAACGGCGCCAAAAATTGACGTGGCAGAAATTGGCGAAATAAGAATTGTTATGAGATATGCGTTGCAAGTATAGTTCTTAACCAACCAGAAGTCCGCTTATCAATTTAGAAGGGTTGTCACAAAAATCAAAATTAAAATACTGGGAGTATGAATCCCAGGTTGTCTCCCAACGAGTTGCAGAAAGGTGTGCTATTTTATTAATCAGATGTTTTCAAAAAGAGTTTGAGTTGAATAAACAGGAAATTAAATTGGAGAAATTAAGTAATTTAAATAAAAGCCTTGACTGGGAGTAGATTAGTTGGAAGCCCTATTCTTGTTGCAGTACTCTCAAGATTAATTGATAATTGAAGGTTGTTCTGTTTAGTTATCCCTTAGGTAAGGGAAAGTCAAACAAGTTGGAATGCTGTTTCTATTCACAAGTTCCAATCCGCTCAATTGAAAAGGATTAGTGTTAGTGACTAGAAAACATTCCAACAATAAACCCAATTACAATTTTTCTTTTAAGCACCCCAACTCAAGGGTTCCTTTCAATCAACTCCCCATCAAGTTAGGGAACTACTCGCTCATTGTGAATGTAGAACTCATAACATGGGAAAGGGAATTAAAGAAAGACATGATAAATAAAACTCAAAGGAATCAATTAAAAATAAAGATAACTCTTATATTAATATATTCTAAAATAATCCAATAGTAAAATTGAGTAAATTAAAGGACATGGAAGAGTAAAGCCAAGTAAAGAAAATGAACTAGAATGACGAAGTCTTGATGAGGTAATAACTCTTCTCAATATCCCAATGCAAAGAGCAATAGAAATTAAAATCCTAAGAACTATGAATGTGTAGAGAGAAAACCTAGAGGAGGGGTAAAACTAGATCTAAAAACTAAAATTCTGTAGAATGAATGTTGTTCTTAGTTTCTGCATGTTCTCTGGCTCTAGTATGCTTTTCTGGGCCGAGAACTGGGTCAAAGCAGGGCCCAAAATTGCCCCCACCGAATTCTGCAGATTATGCAGATTGCGCACGTCACGCGATCGCGTCATTCATGCGGCCGCGTCATTCGGCGTTTTGCCCTTCCATGCGAGTGAGTCGTCCACGCCTCCGCGTCACTTGTGCTATTCCAATCCGCACGGTTGCGTGAGCCATGCGGCCGCGTCACTACGATTTCCTCTCTTTCGCACGGTCGCGCGATCCATGCGGCCGCGTCACTTCTCGCTAATCATCTCCTCAATTTCTTGTGTTCCTTCCATTTTTGCAAGCTTCCTTTCCAATCTCCAATTCATTCATGCCCTATAAAGCCTGAAACACTTAACACACAGATCACGGCATCGAATGAAATAAAGGGAAATTAAAATACATAATTAAAAGTCTCTAGGAAGCAAGTTTTTAATCATGTAATAATTTTAGGAAGAAAATATAAATGCATGCTAATCATATGAATAAGTGGGTAAAAATCATGATAAAACCACACAATTAAACACATTATAAACCATAAAATAGTGGTTTATCACCTGTGTCCGTGAATTGAGTTCCATTGTCTGTGGTGATGGAGTAAGGAACCCCAAACCTTGTAACAATATTCCTGTATAAGAATTTCCGACTTCTTTGAGCAGTGGCATTAGCTAGGGGCTCTACCTCAATCCATTTTGTGAAGTAATCTACCCCTATGATGAGGAACTTGACTTGTCCCGATTCTTGGGGAAAGGGTCGGAGGAGGTCGAGTCCCCATTTTGTGAATGGCCAAGGTGATGTTACGCTGATGAGCTCCTCTGGTAGGGCGATGTGGAAGCTAGCATGTTTTTGACATGGTGGGCATGTCTTAATGAACTCGATTGCTTCTTTTTGCAGAGTCGGCCAAAAGAATTCTGCCCGGAGTACCTTTTTGGAAAGAGCTCGTTCTCCCAGATGATTGCCACACATGCCGCTATGTATTTCTTCCAGAACCTCCTTTGTATTAGAGGTCGGCACACATTTTAATAGGGGTGTCGAAATTCCCTTTTTGTATAGGGTGTTGTTTCTGATGGTGTAGTATTGTGCTTCTCGTCTCAGCCTCTTCGCCTCTTTTTTATCTGCAGGAAGTGTCTCTGATTTGAGGTAATTGATTATGGGGGTCATCCATCCTTGATCTTGACCTAATATGGCTAGGACCTTTTCTTCCTCAGAGATTGATGGGTTTTGCAGTATTTCCTGGATGATGCTTCTATTATTGCCCCCTGGTTTGGTGCTGGCTAATTTTGAGAGTGCATCAGCTCGAGCGTTCTGTTCCCGAGGTTTATGGCGGACCTCATATTCTCTGAGTTGTTCGAGCTGTTCCTTGGTTTTGTCCAGGTACTTTTTCATGGTAGGGTCCTTAGCTTGGTAACTCCCTGCTATTTGCGAGGTGACTACTTACGAATCGCTGAAGATGATAAGCTTTTGAACTCCAACTTTCTTAGCCAGTCTCAAACCAGCTAGTAATGCCTCGTATTTGGCCTGGTTGTTTGAAGCAGGGAACTCGAATTTAAGGGAGAGTTCGATTTGGGTTTTCTGGTCGCTTTCTATTATCACACCTGCACCACTCCTGGTTTTGTTTGAAGAGCCGTCTACATAGAGATTCCATTTTGTAGGAGTCCCCGAGGTGTCAGTGTACTCAGCAATGAAATCGGCCAAATACTGAGACTTGATGGCCGTCCGAGCTTCATATTGAAGATCGAACTCAGATAGCTCGACTTCCCACTGTAGAATTCTTCCAGCTAAGTCTGTCTTCTGTAGAATGCCTTTCATGGGTTGGTTAGTCCGAACCTTGATAGTGTGAGCTTGAAAATATGGGTGAAGTCGTCGAGAAGTTTGTATGAGAGCGTATGCAAACTTTTCTATCTTTTGATAGTTCAGTTCGGCCCGTTGTAGGGCTTTGCTGATGAAGTAGATGGGTTGTTGCCCACCTTCATCTTCTCTGACTAGTGCTGAGGCTATTGCCCGACTTCCTACTGCGAGGTATAATATGAGTGCTTCTCCTTCCCGTGGTCGAGTAAGAATGTGTGGTTGTCCCAGGAATTTTTTGAAGTCCTGGAAGGCTTGCTCACACTCTGATGTCCATTCAAACATCTTTCCCTTCCTTAGTGTGGCGTAAAAGGGGAGAGATCTTATGGCCGATCCAGCTAGAAATCTGGACAAGGCTTCCAGTCTTTCGTTGAGTTGTTGTACTTCTTTGACATAGGTTGGAATTTTCATGTTGAGTATAGCTCGGCATTTATTCGGGTTCGCCTCGATTCCTCATTGTGTTAGGATGAAACCCAGGAATTTGCCGGCTTCTACTGCAAAGGCACACTTTTGCGGGATTAAGTCGCAGTAATGATTCCTCACTTTGTGTTTTTACCAACATGTTGTCTACATACACCTCCATGAGTTTCCCGATATGGTCTGCGAAGACTTTATTCATTAATCTTTGGTAGGTAGCTCCTGCGTTTTTGAGTCCGAATGGCATGATGACATAACAGTAATTTGCTTTTGGGGTTAGGAATGAGGTCTTTTCTTAATCAGGTGGGTACATTGGGATTTGATTATATCCCGAATAAGCATCCATGAAGGAAAGGTACTTGTATCCGGAGGAGGCATCCACTAGAGTGTCTATGCTTGGGAGTGGATAAGGATCTTTTAGACATGCTTTATTGAGGTTGGTATAATCAGTGCACATTCGCCGTTTCCCATTTGACTTTTTCACCAATACAACGTTGGCGAGCCATACTGGATACTTGACTTCTCTTATGAATCCTGCCTCCAGTAGAGATTGTACCTGTTCTTCCACAACTTGGGATCTCTCTGGTCCGAGCTTCCAATGCTTCTGTTGTACTGGCCGAGATCCTGGGTATACTGCTAGTTTATGGCACATTAGTTTGGGATCTATGGCCGGCATGTCCATGGCCTTCCATGCAAAGAGGTCGGCATTATTTCTTAGGAACTGTATCAGAGACTCCTTTAGGTCTCTTTTCAAAGTCGCCCCAATATTTGTTGTTTTATCCGGGATATCTCCGATCTGGACTTCCTCGATCTCGCCCTCTGGTTGTGGGCGAAGTTTTTCCTGACCTCGAACTCCTCCGAGTTCGATACTGTTGATTTCTTCTCCTTTGCCTCTAAGGTTCAGACTTTCGTTGTAACAGCGTCGCACAATTTTCTGGCCTCCTTTTATCGTGACTATCCCTTCTGGGGTTGGAAACTTCATGCATAGATGTGGAGTCAAAACTACTGCGGTAAGCTAATTTAGCGTTGTCCAACCTATCAGGGCATTGTAGGCTGAGCTCACGTCGACTACGATGTAGTCTATGTTGAGTGTCCTTGACCGGATTCCCTTTCCAAAGGTTGTGTGTAGTGATATATATCCAAGGGGTTGGATTGGAGTGTCTCCTAGTCCAAACAAGCTGTTCGGATATGCTCTGAGCTCTTTTTCTTGTAAGCCGAGTTTGTCGAAGGCGGATTTAAACAAGATATCCGCCGAGCTTCCTTGGTCCACCAGTGTGCGGTGGAGGTTGGCATTGGCCAATATGATAGTAATGACCATGGGATCATCATGTCCCGAGATGATGCCTACTGCATCTTCTTGGGTAAAAGTAATAGAAGGGAGGTCGGGTGATCCTTCTTCTCCCCCAACATGATATACTTTCTTAAGGTACCTTTTGCGAGATGACTTGGAGATTCCTCCTCCTGCGAATCCTCCATTTATCATGTGAACATGCCTTTCCGGGGTGTGAGGTGGTCGGTCAGCTCGCCCGACCTCTTTGTCCCTTCTTCTTTTTCTGGGTTCGTCTGTCTTGCTGGCTAAGTACCGATCTAGTCTCCCTTCTCTTACCAATTTTTCTATGACATTTTTTAAGCACTCGTTTGTAGGATGTCCATAAATTCGGTGGTATTCACAGTATTCTGTCCGATTTCTCTCTCCTTTTTTCAGTGTGGCATACTTCTTGGAAAACGTCCACAAGAGACACCCGAAGAGGGTGTAATTGTGGTATTTTTTTGGCTTCTCTCCGTGTTGATCTTCTTTTTTCTTGGACTCGTTATCCTTATCCGGGGAGGGATAAAAGGATCCAGGTTTTGAGGTTTCTCCTAGTCGAGAATTTTCTTCCATGTTGATATACTTCTCTGTCCGTTTTTGTACTTCTTTTAAAGATGTTGGGTGTTTCTTTGATATAGAGTGGCTAAAGGGTCATTCTCGCAGGCCATTGATGAGACCCATGATGGCTACTTTTGTTGGTAGGCTTTGTATGTCCAGGCATGCTTTGTTGAATCTTTCCATGTAGGATCGAAGACTCTCCTGATCTCCTTGTTTGATTCCTAATAGGCTTGGGGCATGTTTAGCTTTGTCCTTCTGAATGGAAAATCTGGCAAGAAACTTCTTGGTTAAGTCATCAAAACTTGTGATGGATCTGGGAGGCAAACTATCGAACCACTTAATAGCTGTCTTTGTTAGGGTTGTCGGGAAGGCTTTGCAATGAATAGCGTCCAAAGCATCGGGAGATACATTCTGCTCCTAAAATTGCTGAGATGATGGCTTGGATCAGAGGTATTATCATATGGGGTCATGTCGGGAGCTTTAAAATCCTTTGGAACTTTAGCTTTCATGATTTCTTTGGTGAAGGGATCTTGATCTTTGGGGGAGTTGTCCTCGTGACCGGGTTGAATGTATTTAGTTTTTAGGTCGGCTTCGAGTTTTAGGAGCTTGTCCTCTAACTCTCGACGTCGCCTAGTTTCTCTTCGGAGGCTTCTTTCGGCTTCAGGCTGGAATTCGGCTTCCTGTTCGAGCTACTTAAGCCGATTTTATTGTTCTTGGAGGGATTCTAAAATTTCTATATTTGCAGAATGCTTTTCTCCGTTTTGCTGAGATGTGTCTTTGGGTGTGGTGTCTGCATTCTTGTGCGGTGTCCTATTTTCCAAATCAGAGTTGTGGTCATTGTCAATGTCGTCCGCCATGAAGATGGGATAACTTACATGTTTCCCGTCAATGGCGCCAATGTTCTGAGGGTTACCTGAAACTATAGGTCAATCTCGGACGAGATCTGCGGTAGTGGATGGAGCTGTTGTGTCCGACTTGTTGGACTTGGTGGTGCTACTGATCCTTGGTCACCGAAGGGTGGTGGTACCTGCAAGAAACTCCGATGCTTAAGTTAGCATGGGCTTTAAGAAGGTTTTTAGTAGAATCAGAGTATGATTGGGTGCTCCAATGTATTTATAGTAGTGTAGGCTGACCTTTTTAGATAAGATAAGTTAGTTATCTTATCTTTTATCTTTAAGTGAGGTCATCTTTATCTTCTGAGGAACCGCCCTTATCTTTCTAGGCTTTAACTGCCTTTAGATTGGGCTGTGTTCCCTTGTTTGGGCCTTTCTTGGGCCTTTGTAGCGATTTGGCCGAACTCTTTGAGAAGAGGTCGGGTAATCCTAACCTGAAGAGGTCGGTCGACTTGTCTTTAATCAGCCCGGGTCATACAGCTCGACCCAGGGCATGAACAAACTGTAAAATAGTGGTTTATCAATCTTCCCACTCTTAAACATTAGCATGTCCTCATGCTAAGCTCATGAGAAGCTATATAGGGGTGAAGAGGAATGGTAGAATTTATTAAATACACCCTAGCTATATGCAACTAAATGTAAAGTCCTACCTACTTAGTTAAAAGTAAATCAATCTTCCAAGAATAAATTTAAACTAAATTCCACTAATTCAAATCTCAAAATAAAATACAAATAGACTTGTAAGAAGAAAACTCATGAAAGCCGAGAACAAGGAATTGAGCATCAAACCCTCACCAGATGTGTATTCGCTCTAATCACTCAAGTGTTTAAGGGTCGCTTCTCTTAATTCTCTACTAATCTTGCTTTCTACGGCTTGCTCTTCTTCTACCAATCAATAAAAATTTAATGCATGAAGACACATATCAAGAGGTCGTTTTAAGGGTTGTAATGGGGTTAGGTTCAAGGTAGGAATGTATTTGGTTAAGTGGACTAGAATCTGAATCCTTGATTAACCTAAACTTTCCACCTAACCTAAGACACTCCATGTAATCAAAATACAAAATCTAACTACCCATTGACTAACTTTTCCACATATTCGTGCATCCCAAATTTGAGTACAATACATATACATTGCTACCACCATTTACTTTGGGGCATTTTGTCCCCTTTTATTGCTTTTTTTTATTCTTTTTATTTTTCTTTCCTTTTTGTTTTTCTTCATATGTGGTGGATTATATATATATATATATGAGAGAGATTAGTGCATATGATTAAAGTATTGAATGCATGAATATGTGCCTAACTATTTTTCACATTTTTACAAAAAGTATAAAATACCCAATTCCCAAACCAAATGTTCCCAAACCCGATTTCCCCACACTTAAATCATGCACACTCTCACTAGTCTAAGCTAACCAAGGATTCAAATTAAGGACATTCATTGTTTTTCACTTAGAGCTAGTGATGTGCTAAAATAAAGAACAAATGGGGTAAAATAGGCTCAACATTGGTTTGCAAAGGATGATGAGAGGTTAAGGCCATTTGGGTATGTGAGCTTAGTAAAACAAAGGCCTCAATCATATAAATGCATTCATACATCAAACAATGGAAATATAGAATCAAGCAAGACAAAGATCACAATCTTAGAGAGAACAACACACACTAAAACAAAATATTGGTTGATAAGATGCAACCAATCAATTAGGCTCAACATCTCACTAGGCTTGTGTGTTCTAGCTCTAAAACCATGTTCCAAAATAAATTTCTTCAAGCAAGTTCAAAAATTTTAATTCAAATTAGTGAAATGCTCTAGAATAGTTTCTTGGAAAGGAAATCATCACTTCAACCAAGTAGTCCTTAGCAAGAAAGAAGTAGTAAAATATGCACAAACTCTAACTATACTACAGTCTATCTTGCAATACAACAACTAGCTAACAACAGAAATTAAGAATTGGTGTTGGAAAAGGAAGTAGTTACCCACGAAAGTCAGTCCTCGACCTCCCCACACTTAAAAATTGCACCGTCCTTGGTGCATGAAAAGATGAGCAAAGTGGATTAGGGTGGTGTGCTACAACTGATGAGCTCCTTCAAAAGATTGTGCGGAGGAACTTGTTTTTCACCTTATTTAGAAGCTTTCCTTTCCTCTTTTGGTGGCCAGCTTGAAAGGAGAGAAAAAGGAAGAAGATGAAGCCCAAAAATAAAGATATGATAGCAAATAGAACATAGACGAGGGCTAATGCCAAATAAGAGTGGGGTTCTCAACTACATGGTAGCTACAACATGTAAGTGAGAAAATAATATAAGCAAATGGCATATCAACGGTGCAAGAATGGCAACAATGAAGAAGAAAAATTGGGTCATGAAAGACACTGTGAGTTCATATCAATGCATAAAGAACGCAAGTATCAATAGAGAATAAGCATTGACCTAAAGATTTCATCACCCAATCAATATCAAACAAGTCACGAAGCACCAAAATAATGCAAGAAATTTTTCAACAGTTGAGTAAGAAAATTCAACACCAATGGAAAAATAGCAAACTTAGAAAATAAAATAAGAGCAAGCTACAAAGTTAAAATGCAATGAATGAAAGTATGGAAATGTAGCAGATAAAAAAAAGAAAAATGAGAAAAATGAGAAGTGAAGCTTTGAAAAGAAAGGGGAAGTGGAGAAAGTGAGTAAGAAATGTTGAGAAATAGGAGAAGAGAAGAGAAAAGAAATGGGGGAGAGGGAAGATAGAAAGACGAAGAAAGAAGTAAGAAAGAAGTACAGAAGAAGGGGGTAGATAGAAGGAACAGGGCAGCTGAGGATGCGAAGGCTACGCACACGCGTGAGTCACGCGTACGCGCAAAAAATAGATAGAGGCAGGTGACGCGTACGCGTCTATCACACCTATGCGTGAGATGAAGAAAAATAGAAAGACGCGTACGCGTCTGTCACGCGTATGCGTGAAGGCCTTTGGTACCCAACGCACAATTCCTGTACAGTTCCAGCACAACTCTCTAGTTTTTGTACCATGCAACAGCATCATTAAGATACGACGCGTGTGCGTCGATCACGCATACGCGCGAGTAGGTAAAAATTGCGGTGATGTGTACGCGTCAGCGATGCGTACGCGTAGGTTGCGCCTTTTTTTTATCAAATAAATCAAACATACTTAAACAAAAGGAGAAAAAATAAGGGCAAAAAGGAAGATCATACCATGGTGGGGTGTCTCTCACCTAGCACTTTTAGTTAAAGTCCTTAAGTTGGACATATGGTGAGCTCCTTGTCATGGTGGCTTGTGCTTGAACTCATCTTGAAACTTCCACTAATGCTTGGACTTCCAATAATCTCCAAAATTCAAAATTAATAGCTCCAAGCTTTGATGAAGTTTCACACAAGCTAAAGGCTCCTAAAAGTGATCCTCTTGTATGCCAGGATCCCAAACCTTGTTCTTACACCCATCTTCAAGTTTATCATTACCATTCCAATTGGGTGAGAAGTAATCCAAATTCCCACTCAAGCATCCAAACATCCTCCTTGACCTAAGCAATCTAGTTCTACACCAACCTTCGTATTTAGACTTTGAACATGCAACCATAATGAACTTTGAATGGCAATCCCAATCACTTACCATATCTCTTTTGCTCTTAAAGCCACAAATAGCTCTAAGTTGCCCATCCGTCTCAAGCAAACCATATTCAAGCGAGAAATTAAAGCTTAAGGATAAGAATTTTACCCACTTGAATGTTGTGTTGGATGGTGATGGCTTGGGGAGAGGTGTTTCCAATGATCTTGCAAGCTCCACTCCTTTGTGCTCTTCCTTGAATTCTTTCACCTCTTTGCAAGCTTCTTCAACTTCAACCTCTTCTTCTTCGCTTGCCAAGGGATTTGGAAGTTATGCACATTCTTCTATGACCTCAATTTCAATTCCAATGGGAGAGGATTCAATTGTAGATAAGAACACATCAGTGATTGAATCTATTTCTTCCAATTCTTCACTCATGACATGCTTTGGAGGTTGTGTATCCTCCTTAACATCAGTTTCAAACTTCTTGGAAGGAGGTGCTATGACTTGAGATTCCCATGGAGGTTTGGTATCTCCTAAATCTTCAACCACTTCCTCTTCTTCACTAACTTCGGCTTTCTCCACTTGCTCTAATACAAAGTCCAACTCCTCCTTGATTACTTCCACTTCTTGACAACTTTCTTCAATTCCCACTTTCTTGTTAACTTCTTCCAACTCTTCCTCATTGATCAAGTCATGTGTTAGAGGGTGTATACATTCCTCTTCAATATTGGTTTCACATCCGATGGAAGAAGCTTCAACAAGATCCTTAATGTCACTTGGTGTAGAGTTATCTTCAATGATGGAATTTTCCTCTTATTCAACCTCACCTAATTCTTTAACTATTCCTTCATCTTCAAGGGTCTCTACTTCCTCCACCTTTTGGGCCTCCTCTTGCTTCTCTTGAAGTATGGATGATTGGATCTGATCAATTAATTCCCTAAGACGATTCCTTCTCTCTTGTTCCACTTCATTAGCATAATTGGGATCATGTTGCTCTTGAATTGATGGATATGAGTGTTCTTCTATGGAGGGTGGTGGTGGGATGGAGAGATCATCATGTGGTTGAAAAGGAAGTGCACTAGATCTTGAAGGTTGAGAGGTGCTTTGATTGTTATTGGATAGTAGAGGTAGGAGGGACATAAGCTCTTGGAGGGTGAAGTTAAGTGTGGTTTGAAGCTCTCTTTGCTCTTGAAGAATAACACCAAGGGTATCATCTATGGGAGCTTGGGGTGGATAGGAGGGTTCATTGGTTGGAAGAAAGGGCTCATAATAGGAAGGTGGTTCATCTTGATAAGGATATGGAGATGGTGTATATTAAGGTGGTTCTTTGGAGTAATGATATTGGAATTAGGGTGGTTCTATGTATGGTTCATATGGTTCATATGGTGGTTGGTATGATGGATAACAGTTAAGGTCATATGAAGGTATTTGGTGGTGTGGGGCTTGTGAGCATGGTAGTTCAAAACTATGTTGAGAAGGGGGTTCATAGTCATAGGGTGGTTGTGATTGATAATCCCAAGGAGGTCCACCATAGCCATTGGATTGGTATGCATCTTGAAATGGTTCTTGCTCACAGTGTATTGAAAGAGGTTGTTGCCAAGAAGGTTTATCATAAGCATGTGGCTCCTCCTATCTTTGATTGTCCCATCCTTGATGCAAGCCTTCATTGTAGTTCTCATTTCCTACAGCATAGTTATAACTACACTCATAGCCAAAGGGGGTGAGAATTCATAGTGAAAAGATAAAATAAAAGTGAATAAAAAATAATGAAAACAAACTCCTAAAACTAGCAACAACTACCAAAGAAGCAAAAGGCAAACATATTCACAATATATACAATAACCAATAATAAAGTACATATTTGCAAGTCCCCAGCAATGGTACCAAAAACTTGATGGAGGATAAATGTCGATATAGAATTTCACAAAAATAATTTCGTTGAAGTATAGATCTAAACCGACAATTAAACCCCAATCAACGTTTAATTTGTTTGTCACAATGCAAACCAATAAAAATAACCGAAGTATTTAAACATCGGGTCGTCTCTCAAAGGAATTGCAGGGATGTGTACTTATTATTGGTTGTGGGAAAGTATTTTTGGGGTTTTTGAATGATGAACAAGGAATGTAAATAACAAGAAAACGAATTAACAACTAAGAAAAGTCTTAGCAAGGGTTGAGAATTGGAATTCCTATCCTCATTATCATCGTCAATTGTGATGGTAATTGCCTTTTGCTCTCACTTAGTTAACCTTTAACAATTGAAGGAAAGTCAAGTGAGCAAAATCGACTTAAGTCCATAAATCCTAGTCAAAGACTAGCTTTAGTGAAGCTCAAGCCAATTAGCAACTTTCAATCACCAATCAACAAGAGACTTTGACAATTCAAGAGTCTCCAAATTACTCAATCCAAGCCAAGAACACAAAAATCTACTTTAAATTCCAACCAAGCATTTTATCAAACATTTGGAAGACACAAAATAAAAACATAGAAAATTAACAAGAAATAGTAAAATCTAAGACGAGCAAATGCAAGAAAATACTAACCACAAATTAAAGAAGACGACAATAATTATAAAATACCTCAAAATGCATTAAAAGGAAATTAGAATCAACAAGGGGTCATGAACAATAAAGCAACAAGGTAAAGGAACAACATATAAAACTAAGAAAGCAAAGAGGTAATAACAAGAAATTAAAAGAGGAACTTGAATAAAGATAAGAAATAGAACCTAAACCTAGATGAAATCGATGGAATGAATGTCCCCGCTCCATCCCCAGCCTCTTCTTTCATTTTCGGGCTTGAAACTAGGCCAAAAGCAGCCCAAAAATTGCCCCCAGCGTTTTCACTTTAGTGAGGCACATGCCGCTTTGTCACGCGTACGCGTCAGCCACGCGTACGTGTCACTTGAACTCTACACCAGCCACATATACGCATCAGTCATGTGTATGCATCGGTGGACAACGCTCCTGGTCACGCGCACGTGTCAGCCACGCGTACGCTGATGAGTCCATATTTGATAGTATATTTTGACTCAATATTGGTTGGATTCTAGCATATGAACTCACACTTAAGCACCAAAATAGCATACTTTTGTGTTTGATCCCTAATTTGATCCTAAATATGAAAACATGCAATTTTGTGCATTAATAGAGCAATTTAATCCTACCTTTGTGCCATTCGATGCCGTGATATGGTTTGTGAGTGATTTCAGGCCTTGGAGGCAAGAATGGATAGCCAAAAGTGGAAGAAAGCATGTACAAGGGAGAAAACATGAAGAAAACAAGGAAAAGCACACACAGTAAAGTGTGCGTGTGCACAGCCCTGCGTGTGCATGCACAAGCAAAAATTTCTATGTGTGCGTACGCACGCACCTGTGTGTATGCACATGTCAATTTTCAGTCGAGTGTTCGGACGCACATGTCTGTGCATCCGCACAGGTCCCTGCACGTGATTGCATTAATGAAACATGTGCTGCACAAATTTTGGGGGCTCTTGGCCCATTTTGGAAGGCTGAAATGCTGAAATGAAGGGCTATATAAGGGGGGAAGCAACACATTAGCTTTCATTAGGACTGAGATTTTATTTTTCCTTAGTTTCATATAGTAGGAGTAGGAGTAGGAGTAGTGTAGCTTTGCTCTCTTAGGGTTTAATTTCCCTTTCTATTGTAGCATTTTATAGAAGCTTTTCTCTTGGATTTTGCATCTTTAATTGTAAGTACTCTTTAATTCTTCTTTAATTACATTGTCTTTATTTTTATTTCCTTTGGTTCAAGCACTTTGTTTATAATTGCAATTTTGAGTTCTTGAAGTTATGATTAATGAATTTAATGTTTCATGCTTTCTTTATGCTTGTTTGCTTATTTATATTTGGTTTTGTTGATAGTTGGTTATAGTTTTCCATTTTCGTTTACAATTTCCCATGTTTTTCAATTATGCACACAAGGTGTTTGTGAAAATGCCAACCTTAGATTTTGAGTAGATTATCACACCTTGGCTTGTGGTTTGAGTTCTTAGGATACTAGAGTCATAATGTCCGACATTTAATGGTAATTCTTGGGTAGTTAGTTGACTCTTGTTTCCATTGACGCTAGCATTTTATAAACTAGTTTGGTAAGTTAGCTAGGACTTATGGATTAAGGTCAATTATGCTTGCTTGACTTACTCCTCGATGGTTGGGGTTGACTAGGCAAGATTGACTCATCATAATTACCATAGTTGTGGTTATGGCGATGATAGGACTCCTTGGATTCTCATTTCCAAGTCAAGGCTCTTTATTGCATTTATAGCATTTTCACTATTTTTGACATTGCTTTCTCTTTACTTGCATTAATTTACAATTTTGAGCATTCTTTAGTTCTTTTATTACTTAGTTCTTTTAATCTTTCAATTCTTACTTGAAAACCCCTTTTCCCTCATAACCGAAAGAGAAACACTTCCAATTGCATCCTAGGGAGAACGACCCGAGGTTTCATTACTCTCGGTTTATATTTTGTATTGGATTTATTATTTGATTTGGGAATTAATTGTTGGTCTAGGCTATACTTTCAACGATAGAACTCTACTTTGTGAAAATCTAGATCGATGATAAATTCTCACTATCAAAATTTGGCGCCGTTGCCGGAAATGCAATTGAGTGCTATCTTTAGGTTGTTGTGAATATGTCCATAGTGTAAATATCTTACTTTTTGGTTATTTGGTTGTTTTTGTTAATATTTAGGTGTTTGCTTTTCTTATTTACTTATGCCTTTTGCTTTTATTTCCTACTTTCTCTATGAGCTATCACCTTTGTTGCTTGGAGCTTGGTTGTGAGTATTTTGTAGGGTATGATGAGTTCAAGTTGGGATGGCTCCATGGAGTGGGAGAATCACTTAAGGGAGGAACCAATTGCGTATGAGCAACACTCATGGTAAACACCTCCCTCATACTACAACATGCCAAATCCTCCCCTATATGAGTACTGATGAGCGGATAATTTATACGCTTTTTGGCATTATTTTTAGTATGTTTTTAGTAGGATCTAGTTACTTTTAGGGATGTTTTCATTAGTTTTTATGTTAAATTCATATTTCTAGACTTTACTATGAATTTGTGTATTTTTCTGTGATTTCAGGTATTTTCTGGCTGAAATTGAGGGACTTGAGCAAAAATCAGATTCAGAGGTAGAAGAAGGACTGCTGATGTTGTTGGATTCTGACCTCCCTGAACTCAAAGTGGATTTTCTGAAGCTACAGAACTCAAAATGGCGCGCTTCCAATTGCGTTGGAAAGTAGACATCCAGGGCTTTCCAGAAAAATATAATAGTCTATACTTTGGCCGTGTTTAGACGATGCAAAAGGGCGTTGAACGCCTGTTCTACGCTGCAGTCTGGAGTTAAACGCCAGAAACACGTCACGAACCAGAGTTGAACGCCAGAAACACGTTACAAACTGGCGTTCAACTCCAAGAATGACCTCTCCACGTGTAAACTTCAAGCTCAGCCCAAGCACACACCAAGTGGGCCCCGGAAGTGGATTTATGCATCAATTACTTACTTCTGTAAACCCTAGTAACTAGTTTAGTATAAATAGGACTTTTTACTATTGTATTTTCATCTTTTGGAACATCCTAGATTGTATTTTTGATCCTGTGATCACGTTTTGGGAGCTGGCCTCTCGGCCATGCCTGAACCTTTCACTTATGTATTTTCAATGGTAGAGTTTTTACACTCCATAGATTAAGGTGTGGAGCTCTGCTATGATATATATGTTTAAAGTAAGCAAATGCTGACTTTCTTTCTTTTCTCTTCATTTAGTTTTTATTTTTGAACACGTTGATGTGAGGTTTTTTCTTCAACTTGAAATTCTCTAAAAAAATGCATCATCTTTTGTATTAGGATGTGTTTGGTTTGGCTTTTGAAAAAAAAAATTTCATTTTTTTTTACCTTTCTATAAAAGATCTTTTTTTTAATTAGTAATTTTTTTTAAATAGAAAATATAAAAATACTTTTACTAATAGATCATTCATTACAGAATTTTCCTAAAAGTTTGCTTTTTCAAAAAACATGGTGCTAGCTTAAAATAAAGGATTTTTTTTGTTTTTCTTTTAAGTAATTGTTTTCCTCTAAAAAAGCCAACCCAAAAATGCACACTTAATCTTTTTTTATGGCGTCCAAAAGTTTCTTCCTTCTACTAAGAAGGGAATTGCTTTGCTTAGCCAGAACCTTTTTCTTCACACTATGATGCATCAAATACTGGCATTGGAAAATTATATACCGTTATTTTATGCCTCAAACAACATAGAATATGAAAATGCTTTGTTTTCCATTCCTAGCTGCCCTGTGATTTTGATGGAAGCATTTTAGTGATTAATCTGGTGACAGCTATGTTTATGATGAACGAGAGGGGTGACACTTGAATGTTAATTCACCCTGGACTTAAGATCTACTACTATGATTATTCAGAATATTAGCATGCAATTAGATGCACACCTTCGTTAAACAGAAGCTTAAACTTTTATAAGGCATTCACCTGTATGCGGTAAATGAAGCTAAAGCATGAATATTTAACGCTGACTTTATTTTTAAGGGGAAATAAGAGAAACTGGTTCATCCTTTGTGCTTGTCTTTTCAGAAAGAACAGGACTCAAATAAGTAGTTCTATAGATAAATTAGTCATTTCCCCCATTTTGTGTTTTTGATACCTGACTTTCATGACGATCAGTTCTTCCGCGGAGGTGTTTTCTTATGGGTTACAACTTACAACAAAATGATCAGGATATTATTTTTGGATGAGACTAGCTGTACACTTCACACGCAATTTTATTATCTTTGTATTGATATTGAAATCATTTTTGTATCTGGTTTTGCTCATATATTTTTACCTTTTGAGTCAGATTTTCTTTCAGCGCCAGTCTTATATAAAGTTCCCTATTGTTCGCGCTGCAAAGACTTCAAGAGCAAATTATTGTTTAGCTTGTCTATACATAAGTATTTCTATCTTTATTTATTTATTATTTATTATTATTATTCGAAAACTCCATAACCATTTGATATCCGCCTGACTGAGATTAACAAGATGACCATAGCTTGCCAACAATCTCCCATGGTATTGTGCCACCAGTTATTGGCGCCATGCCAGGGAGAGAACGAACAACAAATTTTACAACCTCAGAGTAACAATTTCGCATTATCAAGTTTTTGGCGCCGTTGCCGGGGATTGTTCGAGTTTGGACAAGTGACGGTTCATCTTGTTGCTCAGATTAGGTAATTTTCTTTTTGTTTTATTTTCAAAAATTTTTCAAATATCTTCAAAAAAATTTCTCCTTTATTTTCGAAAAAAATAAAAATTCTTTTCAAAAATTTTTATTATGTTCTTCAGAATTTTTAAGAATGAATTCTAGAGTTTCATGAAGCATGTGAAGCCTGGCTGGCTGTAAAGCCATGTCTAAATTTATTTAGACTGGGGCTTCCAACCCAACATTATCAAGAGCAAGCCAGTTGTTGCTAATCCACCTGCTGCTGTTCCTGATCCACCTGATTTACATGCTAAAGCTTGACTGGCCATTAAGCCATGTCTAACCCTCAGATTGGAGCTTTAGACTAAAGAGCACAAGATTCCTGGAATTCACATTAAAAAAATTTTGAAATCCTTATTTTTTTTTTCAAACAATTTTCGAAAAATACAAAAAATCATAAAAATAAAAAATATTTTGTGTTTCTTGTTTGAGTCCTGAGTCCAATTGTAAGTTTGGTGTCAATTGCATATTCATTTTGCATTTTTCGAAAAAAATCATGCATTCATAGTGTTCTTCATGATCTTCAAGTTGTTCCTGGCCAGTCTTCTTGT
Organism: Arachis ipaensis; assembly: GCF_000816755.2. Classification (NCBI taxonomy): domain Eukaryota; kingdom Viridiplantae; phylum Streptophyta; class Magnoliopsida; order Fabales; family Fabaceae; genus Arachis; species Arachis ipaensis. The sequence goes on from NC_029790.2 coordinate 93,081,065, forward strand.
TTGATCTTGATGTTTTCTTGTTTTGTGTCTTTTCTTATTTTTCATGTGCATTTTTGCATTCATAGTGTCTGAACATGAAAGATTTCTAAGTTTGTTGTCTTACATGTTTTCTTTGCATTGAAAATTTTTGAAAAATATGTTCTTGATATTCATCATGATCTTTAAAGTATTCTTGGTGTTCATCTTGACATTCATAGCATTCTTGCATGCATTCATTGTTTAGATCCAAAATTTTCATGCATTGCATCATTTTTCATGTTTTTCTCTCTCATCATTAAAAATTCAAAAATAAAAAAAAATATCTTTCCTTTTTTCACTCATAAATTTTGAAAATTTGGATTGACTTTTTTAAAAAATTTTAAAATTTAGTTGTTTCTTATGAGTCAAATCAAATTTTCAATTTAAAAATCTTATCTTTTTCAAAATCTTTTTCAAAAATCAAATCTTTTTCATTTTTCTTATTTATTTTTGAAAATTTTAAAATTATTTTTCAAAAATATTTTTCTTAATTTTATATCATATTTTCGAAAATATCATCAACAATTAATGTTTTGATTCAAAAAAATTTCAAGTTTGTTACTTGCTTGTTAAGAAAGATTTAAACTTTAAGTTCTAGAATCATATCTTGTGATTTCTTGTGAATCAAGTCATTAATTATGATTTAAAAAAAAAACAAATCTTTTTCAAAACTAATTCTAATCATATCTTTCTATCATATCTTTTTAAAAATCTTATCTTTTTCAAAAATTTGATTTTCAAATATCTTTTCTAACTTCTTATCTTCTTATCTTTTCAAAATTGATTTTCAAATCTTTTTTAACTAACTAATTGACTTTTTGTTTGTTTTTTATCTTTTTCAAAACTACCTAACTAACTCTCTCTCTAATTTTCGAAAATATCTCCCTCTTTTTTCAAAAATTCTTTTTAATTAACTAATTGTTTCAAAATTCAATTTTAATTGATTTCATTCCTAATTTTCGAAAATCACTAACCTCTTTTCAAAATTTTATTTTCGAAAATCCTCTTTCTCTCTCATCTCCTTCTATTTATTTATTCATCTACTAACACTTCATCTCACACAAATTTGAACCCCCTCTTCCATCTGTGTTCGAATTTTCTCTACTTCCCTTCTATACATTACATTCTTTTCTTCTTCTACTCACACAGGGGAACCTCTATACCTGGGCAAAAAGGATCCCTATTATTATTATTTTTTCTGTTCCCTCTTTTTCATATGAGCAGGAGCAAGGACAAGAACATTCTTGTTGAACCAGACCCTGAACCTGAAAAGACTCTGAAGAGGAAACTAAGAGAAGCTAAAATACAACAATCCAGAGATAACCTTACAGAATTTTTCGAACAAGAAGAAGATATGGCAGCCGAAAATAATAATAATGCAAGGAGGATACTTGGTGACTTTACTGCACCTAATTCCAATTTACATGGAAGAAGCATCTCCATCCCTACCATTGGAGCAAACAATTTTGAGCTTAAACCTCAATTAGTTTCTCTGATGCAACAAAACTGCAAGTTTCATGAACTTCCATCTGAAGATCCCTTTTAGTTCTTAACTGAATTCTTGCAGATATGTGATACTGTTAAGACTAATGGAGTAGATCCTGAAGTCTACAGGCTCATGCTTTTCCCTTTTGCTGTAAGAGACAAAGCTAGAATATGGTTGAATTCTCAACCTAAATCGCGAGTATCGCGAGTTTGGAGCTCGTCACAGTCATTCATTCATTGAATCCTACTCGGAATACCACAGACAAGGTTTAGACTTTCCGGATTCTCTTGAATGCCGCCATCATTCTAGCTTATGCCACGAAGATCCTGATTAAGAGATCTAAGAGATACTCATTCAGTCGAAGGTAGAACGGAAGTGGTTGTCAGGCACGCATTCATAGAGAATGATGATGATTGTCACGTTCATCACATTCAGATTGAAGTACGAATGAATATCTTAGAAGCAAAATAAGATGAATTGAATAGAAAACAGTAGTACTTTGCATTAATCTTTGAGGAACAGCAGAGCTCCACACCTTAATCTATGGAGTGTAGAAACTCTACCGTGAAAATACATAAGTGAAAGGTCCAGGCATGGCCGAGATGGCCAGCCCCCAAAACATGATCAATAGATCAAAAGATAATCCAAAGATGTCTAATACAATAGTAAAAGGTCCTATTTATAATAAACTAGCTACTAGGGTTTACAGAAGTAAGTAATTGATGCATAAATCCACTTTCGGGGCCCACTTGGTGTGTGCTTGGGCTGAGCTTGAGTGTTGCACGTGTAGAGGTCCTTCTTGGAGTTGAACGCCAGCTTTTGTGCCAGTTTGGGCGTTTAACTCTAGTTTTGGCTCCTTTTCTGGCGCTGGATGCCAGATTTGGGCAGAAAGCTAGCGTTGAACGCCAGTTTACGTCGTCTATTCTTGGCCAAAGTATGGACTATTATACATTTCTGGAAAGCCCTAGATGTCTAATTTTCAACGCAATTGGAAGCGCGCCATTTCAAGTTCTGTAGCTCCAGAAAATCCACTTTGAGTGCAGGGAAGTCAGAATCCAACAGCATCAGCAGTCCTTCTTCAACCTCTGAATCTGATTTTTGCTCAAGTCCCTCAATTTCAGCCAGAAAATACCTGAAATCACAGAAAAACACACAAACTCATAGTAAAGTCCAGAAATATGAATTTAACATAAAAACTAATGAAAACATCCCTAAAAGTAACTAGATACTACTAAAAACATACTAAAAATAATGTCAAAAAGCGTATAAATGATCCGCTCATCACAACACCAAACTTAAATTGTTGCTTGTCCCCAAGCAACTGAAAATCAAATAGGATAAAAAGAAGAGAATATACTATAAATTCCAAACTATCAATGAAACA
>NC_029790.2:93085090-93087577 GCF_000816755.2 Arachis ipaensis
GTGATGTGGTTCGGCCAAGAAGGGTGTAGAGGGGTTGTGTTGTGTGAATTTGAAGAAGAATGGAGGGCTTTATATAGGGAAGGGAGGGGGGAAGGTTTCGGCCATATGGGTGGGTTTGGATGGGAAATTGGTTCTGAATTTTGAAGGTAGGTGGGGTTTATGAGGTAGGTTTATGGGGAAGAGTGGATGGATGTGAGTGGTGAAGAGGTGATGGGGAAGAGAGATTGAGGTGATTGGTGAAGGGTTTTTGGGGAAGAGTGTTTATGGGGTTGTGTGAAAGAGAGTGGTGAGAAGAAGTGAGTGGAGGTAGGTGGGAATCCTGTAGGATCCACAGATCCTGAGTGGATCCTGTGGGGTCCACAGATCCTGAGGTGTTCAAGGATTTACATCCCTGCACCCATTAGGCATGTAAAAATGCCTTTGCACACAACTCTGGGCGTTCAGCGCCAGGTTGGTGGCCATTTTGGGCGTTCAACACCCATTTGTGTACCATTTCTGGCGTTGAATGCCAAAACCATGCCTGTTCTGGCGTTCAGCGCCCAGAAGCTGCCCATTTTGGGCGTTCAGCACCAGAACCATACTCTGTTCTGGCGCTGAACGCCAGACAGATGCTCCTCCAGGGTGTGATTTTTCTTCTGCTGTTTTTGATTCCGTTTTCAATTTTTATATTTATTTTGTGACTCCACATGATCATGAACCTACAAAGACATATAACTAAGAAAAATATAGTTAGATAAATAAAAATTGGGTTGCCTCCCAACAAGCGCTTCTTTAATGTCAATAGCTTGACAGTGGGCTCTCATGGAGCCTCACAGATGTGCAGAGCTTTGTTGAGACTCTCCAACACCAAACTTAGAGTTTGGATATGGGAGTTCAACACCAAACTTAGAGTTTGACTGTGGGGGCTTGATGAGCGGATAATTTATACGCTTTTTGGCATTGTTTTTAGTATGTTTTTAGTAGGATCTAGTCACTTTTAGGGATGTTTTCATTAATTTTTATGTTAAATTCACATTTCTGGACTTTACTATGAGTTTGTGTGTTTTTCTGTGATTTCAGGTATTTTCTGGCTGAAATTGAGGGACTTGAGCAGAAATCAGATTCAGAGGTTGAAAAAGGACTGCTGATGCAACAATCTCCGTGGGATTCGACCCTTACTCACGTAAGGTATTACTTGGACGACCCAGTGCACTTGCTGGTTAGTTGTATCGAAGTTGTGAACCATGGTATTGGCACCATGTTCTTGGCGCCATTGCCAGGGAAAGAAAGAGCCATGAATTTTACATAATTAAAGTGTAATCACGATTACGCGTACCAAGTTGCTCACGTTGCCAGGGATTGTTCGAGCTTGGACAGCACAATTTCGTGCACCAAGTTTTTGGCGCCGTTGCCGGGGATTGTTTGAGTTTGGACAACTGACGGATCATCTTGTTGCTCAGATTAGGTAATTTTCTTTTTATTTTATTTTCAAAATTTTTCAAAAATATTTCTAAAATTTTCTCATCTGTTTTCGAAAATAATAAAAATGATTTCAAAAATATATTTTTCTTCAGAATTTTTAAGAATGAATTCTAGTGTTTCATGATGATTTGTTAAAGCCTGGCTGGCTGTAAGCCATGTCTAATTTTTGGACTGGGGTTTCAACTTACCATCACAAATGAAGAGATTCTCACACACTTAGTTGCTCTATACATGAAAAGTATCCATATCTGCTGAAGCTTGGCTGGCCATTGGCCATGTCTAGTGTTTTGGACTGAAGCTTTCATTGAAAGCTTGGCTGGCTAGTGAGCCATGTCTAATTCCTGGACTGAAGCTTTAGACTAACATGGCAAGATTCCTGGAATTCATGTTAAAAATTTTAGAATCCTTAATTTTTCTTTTTCATATAATTTTCGAAAAAATCCAAAAAAATTTAGAAAATCATAAAAATCAAAAATATTTTTCTGTTTCTTGTTTGAGTCTTGAGTCATATCATAAGTTTGGTGTCAATTGCATATGCATCTAGCACTTTTCGAAAATTTCATGCATTCATAGTGTTCTTCATGATCTTCAAGTTGTTCTTGGTAAGTCTTCTTGTTTGATCTTGATGAATTTTTGTTTTGTGTTGTATAGTGTTTATCATATGCATTCTTGAATTATTAGTGTCTAAGCATTAAAGAATTCTAAGTTTGGTGTCTTACATGTTTTCTTTGCATCAAAAATTTTTCAAAAATATGTTCTTGATGTTCATCATGACATTCATAGTGTTCTTGGTGTTCATCTTGACATTCATAGCATTCTTGCATGCATTCATTGTTTTGATCTAAAAATTTCATGCATTGCATCTTTTTTAGTGTTTTTCTCTTGCATCATAAAAATTCAAAAATAAAAAAAAATATATCTTTCCCTTTTTCTCTCATCAAATTCGAAAAATTGGATTGACTTTTTCAAAAATTTTTAAAATCAAATTGTTTCTCATGAGTCAAATCAAATTTTCAATTTGAAAAT
>NC_029790.2:93099464-93099662 GCF_000816755.2 Arachis ipaensis
ATTCAAACTTTGAGTTCTAGAATCATATCTTGTGATTTCTTATGAATCAAGTCATTAATTGTGATTTTAAAAATCAAATCTATTTCAAAAACTAATTTCAATCATATCTTTTCAAAAATATCTTCTTATCTTATCTTTTTCAAAAATATCTTTTCAAAATATCTTCTCTAACTTCCTAACTTCTTATCTTTTCAAAAT
>NC_029790.2:93099856-93100514 GCF_000816755.2 Arachis ipaensis
AAAAATTTTCGAAAATTACTAACATTTTTCAAAAACCATTTTCGAAAATCACTAACTCTTTTTCAAAAAAAAAAAATATTTTCGAAAATTCTCCCTCTCCCATCTCATTCTATTTATTCATTCATATCCTAACATCTCATCTCACATCTCTGCCATCCTCACAGTTGTGTTTCTTCCATTATATTACATTCTTTGTCTCCCCCTCTTCTTCTACTCACACAGGGATCCATATACTGTGGTATAAAGGATCTCTATTATTATTATTATTTTTCTGTGCCTTCTTCTTTGTCATATGAGCAGGAGCATGAAAATCACTTCAAAAAAAAAAAATATTTTCGAAAATTCTCCCTCTCCCATCTCATTCTATTTATTCATTCATATCCTAACATCTCATCTCACATATCTAGCCTCCTCACAGTTGTGTTTCTTCCATTATATTACATTCTTTACATTCTTTNAAATACAACAGATAACCTTTCAGAAATTTTCGAACAGGAAGAGGAGATGGCAGCCAAAAATAATAATAATGTAAGGAAGATGCTTGGTGATTGGTGACCACCTAATTCCAATTTACATGGAAGAAGCATCTCCATTCCTGCCATTGGAGCAAACAAATTTGAGCTGAAACCTCAATTAGTTTCTCTGATGCAGCAGAACT
>NC_029790.2:93107790-93108635 GCF_000816755.2 Arachis ipaensis
TCTATGCCAATGCATGGATCACCAAGAACCGTGATCAAAGTAAGAACCCGGATCCAAAGATCTATGTTACAATGGTTCGGGGGAAATACTTAGATTTTAGTCCGGAAAATGTGAGGTTGGCGTTCAACTTGCCATACATGGAAGAGAACGCACGCCCCTACACAAGGAGAGTCAACTTTGATCAAAGGTTGGACCAAGTCCTTATGGACATATGTGTAGAAGGAGCTCAATGGAAGGTTGACTCCAAAGGCAAGCCGGTTCAACTAAGAAGATTGGACCTCAAGCCTATAGCTAGAGGATGGTTGGAGTTCATTCAATGCTCAATCATTCCCACTAGCAACCGGTCTGAAGTTACTATAGACCGGGCCATCATGATCCATAGCATCATGATTGGAGAAGAGGTGGAAGTTCATGAGATTATATCTCAAGAACTCTACAAGGTGGCTGACAAGTCCTTCACTATGGCAAGGTTAGCCTTCCCTCACCTCATTTGCCATCTATGTTACTCAGCTGGAGCTTTCATAGAAGGAGACATTCCTATTAAGGAAGAGAAGCCTATCACTAAGAAGAAGATGGAGCAAGCAAGAGAGTCTATTCATGGAGCTCAAGAGGCGCAAGAAACTCATTACCATGAGGTTCCGGAGATGCCTCAAATGCACTTTCCTCCACAAAATTATTGGGAGCAAATCAACACCTCCCTATGAGAAATTGAGTTCCAATATGGGACAACTAAGGGTGGAACATCAAGAGCACTCCATCATGCTTCATGAAATAAGAGAAGATCAAAAAGCAATGAGGGAGGAGCAACAAAGACAAGGAAGAGACATAGAAGAGCTCAAGGACAT
>NC_029790.2:93108711-93108873 GCF_000816755.2 Arachis ipaensis
GTGCTTATCTACTTCATTACATGATCATTAGTAGTTAGTAACTTTGTCTTAAAGTTATAAATGTCCTATGAATCCATCACCTCTCTTAAATCTCTTAAATGATAATTCAAAAGAACAAGAAGTACATGAGTTTCGAATTTATCCTTGAACTTAGCTTAATTA
>NC_029790.2:93113124-93113620 GCF_000816755.2 Arachis ipaensis
GAGGAAAGTACTTGGCTAAGAAAGCCGTGACCAGCTTATCCCAAGAGTTCAGGCTGTCTTTGGGTTGAGAATCCAACCATAATCTAGCTCTGTCTCTTACAGCAAAAGGGAAAAGCATGAGCCTATAGACTTCAGGATCTACTCCATTAGTCTTTACAGTATCATATATCTGCAAGAATTCAGTTAAGAACTGAAAAGGATCTTCAGATGGAAGTACATGAAACTTGCAATTCTGCTGCATCAGAGAAACTAATTGAGGTTTCAGCTCAAAGTTGTTTGCTCCAATGGCAGGAATGGAGATGCTTCTTCCATGTAAATTGGAATTAGGTGCAGTAAAGTCACCAAGCATCTTCCTTACATTATTATTATTTTCGGCTATCATCTCCTCTTCCTGTTCAAAAATTTCTGAAAGGTTATCTCTGGATTGTTGTATTTTAGCTTCTCTTAGTTTCCTTTTCAGAGTCCTTTCAGGTTTTGGATCTGCTTCCACAAGAAT
>NC_029790.2:93114133-93120510 GCF_000816755.2 Arachis ipaensis
ATGAGAAACAATTTGATTTTAAAAATTTTTGAAAAAGTCAACTCTAATTTTCGAATTTGATGAGAGGAAAAGGGGAAGATTTTTTTTTTTTTGAATTTTTATGATGAGTGAGAAAAACATGAAAATTATGCAATGCATGAAATTTTTAGATCAAAACATGTGATGCATGCAAGAATGCTATGAATGTCAAGATGAACACCAAGAACACTATGAAGATCAAAATGAACATCATAGACACAATTTTGAGAAATTTTTAATGCAAAGAAAACATGCAAGACACCAAACTTAGAATTCTTTAATGCTTACGCACTAAGAATTCAAGAATGCATATGAAAAACACCATACAACACAAAACAAAAAATCATCAAGATCAAACAAGAAGACTTACCAAGAACAACTTGAAGATCATGAAGAACACTATGAATGCATGAAATTTTCGAAAAATGCAAGATGCACATGCAATTGACACCAAACTTATGACATGACTCATGACTCAAACAAGAAACACAAAAAATGTTTTTGATTTTTATGATTTTCTAATTTTTTTTGGATTTTTTTTTTCGAAAATTATATGAAAAAGAAAAAAATAAGGATTCCAAAATTTTTAACATGAATTCCAGGAATCTTGCATTCTTAGTCTAAAGCTTCAGTCCAGGAATTAGACATGGCTCACTAGCCAGCCAAGCTTTCAATGAAAGCTCCGGTCCAAAACACTAGACATGGCCAATGGCCAACCAAGCTTCAGCAGGCGAATCAGGAACAGCAGCAGGTGGATTAGCAACAACTAGCTTGCTCTTGATAACAAATTTCTGCCTCAGTCCAAATAAATTTCGACATGGCTTTACAGCCAGCCGGGCTTCACATGCTTCATGAAACACTAGAATTCATTCTTAAAAAATTTTGAATAAAATTTTTGAAAACATTTTTATATTTTTTTTTTCGAAAACAAGGGAGAAAATTTTGAAATATTTTTGAAAAATTTTTTTGAAAGGAAAACAAAAAGAAAATTACCTAATCTGAGCAACAAGATGAACCGTCAGTTGTCCAAACTCGAACAATCCCCGGCAACGGCGCCAAAAACTTGGTGTTGTTGCCGGATCAAACTTGGCACTGATGTTACCGGACCAAAAGCTTGCCGAAAACTCAAACAATCCCCGGCAACGGCACCAAAAACTTGGTACGCAGAATCGTGATCACACTTTAATTATGTAAAGTTCATTGCTCTTTCTTTCCCCAAAAATGGCACCAAAAACATGATGCCAAAACCACGGTTCACAACTCCGTGTAACTGACCAGCAAGTGCACTAGGTCGTCCAAGTAATACCTTACGTGAGTAAGGGTCGAATCCCACGGAGATTGTTGGTATGAAGCAAGCTATGGTCACCTTGCAAATCTCAGTTAGGCAGATATAAATTGATAATGGTGTTTTCGAATAATAATTAATAGAATAGAGATAGAGGTACTTATGTAATTCATTGGTGAGAATTTCAGATAAGCGAATAGAGATGCTTTCGCTCCTCTGAACCTCTGTTTTCCTGTTATCTTCATCCAATCAGTCTTACTCCTTTCCATGGCTGGCTTTATGTGATACATCACCACTGTCAATGGCTACTTTCGGTCATCTCCCGGGAAAATGATCCAATTTTTTTTCTGGCGCTGGACGCCAGATTTGGGCAGAAGGCTGGCGTTGAACGCCAGTTTACGTCGTCTATTCTTGGCCAAAGTATGGACTATTATACATTTCTGGAAAGCCCTGGATATCTACTTTTCAACTCAATTGGAAGCGCGCCATTTAGAGTTCTGTAGCTCCATAAAATCCACTTTGAGTGCAGGGAGGTCAGAATCCAACAGCATCAGCAGTCCTTCTTCAACCTCTGAATCTGATTTTTGCTCAAGTCCCTCAATTTCAGCCAGAAAATACCTGAAATCACAGAAAAACACACAAACTCATAGTAAAGTCCAGAAATGTGAATTTAACATAAAAACTAATGAAAACATCCCTAAAAGTAACTAGATACTACTAAAAACATACTAAAAACAATGTCAAAAAGCGTATAAATTATCCGCTCATCACTGACCAAAAAGTGTCCTTCTGACATGCTTTCAGAATGGACCATCCTGGATATATTCTATGATGGTCTGTCTGAATTAGCTAAGATATCATTGGATACTTCTGCAGGTGGATCCATTCACCTAAAGAAAATGCCTGCAGAAGCTCAAGAACTTATTGACATGGTTGCTAACAACCAGTTTATGTACACTTCTGAGAGGAATCCTGTAAGTAATGGGACGCCTCAGAAGAAGGGAGTTTTTGAAATTCATACTCTAAATGCCATATTGGCCCAGAATAAAATATTGACTCAGCAAGTCAATATGATTTCTCAAAGTCTAAATGGAATGCAAGCTGCATCCAACAGTACTCAAGAGGCATCTTCTGAAGAAGAAGCTTATCATCCTGAGAACCCTTCAATAGCAGAGGTAAATTATATGGGTGAACCTTATGGGAACACCTATAACCCCTCATGGATAAATCACCCAAATTTCGCATGGAATGATCAACAAAAGCCTCAACAAGGCTTTAATAATGGTGGAAGAAACAGGTTTAGTAATAGCAAGCCTTTTCCATCATCCACTCAGCAATAGACAGAGAACTCTGAACAAAATACCTCTAATTTAGCAAACTTAGTCTCTGATCTATCTAAGGCCACTCTGAGTTTCATGAATGAAACAAGGTCCTCCAATAGAAATTTGGAGGCACAAGTGGGCCAGCTGAGTAAGAAGATCACTGAAACCCCTCCTAATGCTCTCCCAAGCAATACAAAAGAGAATCCAAAAGGAGAGTGCAAGGCCATTGAATTGACCATCATGGCCGAACCCACAAGAGAGGAGAAGGACGTGAATCCCAAGGAGGAAGACCTCCTGGGACGTCCAATGATCAATAAGGAGTTTCCCTCTGAGGAACCAAAGGAATCTGAGACTCATCTAGAGACCATAGAGATTCCATTGAACCTCCTTATGTCATTCATGAGCTCTAATGAGTATTCTTCTTCTAAAGAGAATGAAGATGTTACTGAAGAGCAAGTTACCAAGTTCCTTGGTACAATTATGAAGCTGAATGCCAATTTATTTGGTAATGAGACTTGGGGAGATGAACCTCCCCTGTTCACCAATGAACTAAATGCATTGGATCAACTGAGATTGCCTCAGAAGAAACAGGATCCTGGAAAGTTCCTAATACCTTGTACCATAGGCACCATGACCTTTGAGAAGGCTCTATGTGACCTTGGGTCAGGAATAAATCTCATGCCACTCTCTGTAATGGAGAAACTGGGAATCTTTGAGGTGCAAGCTGCCAGAATCTCATTAGAGATGGCAGACAATTCCAGAAAACATGCTTATGGACAAGTAGAGGACATGTTAGTAAAGGTTGAAGGCCTTTACATCCCTGTTGATTTCATAATCCTAGATACTGGGAAGGATGAGGATGAATTCATCATCCTTGGAAGACCCTTCCTAGCCACAGCAAGAGCTGTAATTGATGTTAACAGAGGAGAATTGATCCTTCAATTAAATGAGGACAACCTTGTATTTAAAAGTCAAGGATCTCTCTCTGTACCCATGGACAACCTTGTATTTAAAACCAAAGCCCCCACAGTCAAACTCTAAGTTTGGTGTTGGGAGGCCACAACCAAACTCTAAGTTTGGTGTTGAACTCCATATCCAAACTCTAAGTTTGGTGTTGGGAAGTCTCAACAATGCTCTGAACATCTGTGAGGCTCCATGAGAGCCCACTGTCAAGCTATTGACATTAAAGAAGTGCTTATTGGGAGGCAACCCAATTTTTATTTATCTAATTTTAATTTATTTTTATTGTTATTTCATGTTTTATTAGGTTCATGATCATGTGGAGTCACAAAATAAATCTAAAAATTGAAAACGGAATCAAAAACAGCAGAAGAAAAATCACACCCTGGAGAAGGATCTTACTGGTGTTTAAACGCCAGTAAGGAGCATCTGGCTGGCGTTCAATGCCAGAACAGAGCATGGATCTGGCGTTGAACGCCAGAAACAAGCAGCATCCTGGCGTTCAGACGCCAGAAATGCACACTGAGGAAGAGCTGGTGCTGAACGCCAGAAACATGCATCTGGCTGGCGTTCAATGCCAGAAATATGCAGCATCTGGGCGCTGAACGCCCAGAACAAGCATCAATTTGGCGTTTAAACGCCAGAATTGCATGCAAAGGCATTTTACATGCCTAATTAGTGTAGGGATGTAATTCCTTGACACCTCAGGATCTGTGGACCCCACAGGATCAACTCAGCATCTGTGGACCCCACAGGATCCCCACCTACCACCACTCATTCTCTTCCCTCTTCTCAATGTTCATCCTCTCTTCCCAATAAAAACTCTTCACCAATCACCTCAATCTCTCTTCCCTATCACCACTTCACCACTCACATCCATCCACTCTTCCCCATAAACCCTCCATCATCCCCACTAGCAACCGATCTGAAGTTACTGTGGATCAGGCCATCATGATTCATAGCATCATGATTGGTGAGGAAGTAGAAGTTCATGAAGTCATCTCCCTTGAATTCTACAAAATAGCCGAAAAGTCCTCTCCCTTGGCAAGGCTAGCTTTTCCTCATCTTATTTGCCATCTATGTTACTCAGCTGGAGCTTTCATAGAAGGAGACATTTCCATTGAGGAAGAGAAGCCCATCACTAAGAAAAGGATGGAGCAAACAAGAGAGCCCACTCATGGAGCTCAAGAAACACGTGAGGAAGCTCATCATCAAGAAATCCCTGAGATACCTCAAGGGATGCACTTTCCTCCATAGAATTTTTGGGAGCAAATCAACACCTCCCTAGGAGAATTAAGTTCCAACATGGGACAATTAAGGGTGGAACATCAAGAGCACTCCATCATCCTTCATGAAATTAGAGAAGATCAAAAAGCAATGAGGGAGGAGCAACAAAGACAAGGAAGAGACATAGAAGAGGTCAAGGACATCATTGGTTCCTCAAGAAGGAAACACCACCATCACTAAGGTGGACTCATTCCTTGTTCTTAAATTCTCTGTTTTTCGTTTTTTTTATGTTAAGTGCTTATCCATGTTTGTGTCTTATTACATGATCATTAGTATTTAGTAACTCTGTCTTAAAGTTATGAATGTCCTATGAATCCATCACCTCTCTTAAATGAAAAATGTTTTAATTCAAAAGAACAAGAAGTACATGAGTTTCAAATTTATCCTTAAACTTAGTTTAATTATATTGATGTGGTGACAATGCTTCTTATTTTCTGAATGAATGCCTGAACAGTGCATATGTCTCTTGAAGTTGTTGTTTAAGAATGTTAAATATATTGGCTCTTGAAAGAATGATGACAAGGAGACATGTTATTTGATAATCTGAAAAATTATAAAAATGATTCTTGAAGCAAGAAAAAGCAGTGAATACAAAGCTTGCAGAAAAAAAAAGAAAGAAAAAGAAAAAACAAGCAGAAAAAGCCAAAAGCTCTTAAAACCAAAAGGCAAGAGCAAAAAGCCAATAACCCCTAAAACCAAAAGGCAAGGGTAAATAAAAAGGATCCCAAGGCTTTGAGCATCAGTGGATAGGAGGGCCTAAAGGAACAAAATTGGCTGAAATTGAGGGACTTGAGCAAAAATCAGATTCAGAGGTAGAAGAAGGACTGCTGATGTTGTTGGATTCTGACCTCCCTGTACTCAAAGTGGATTTTCTGGAGCTATAGAACTCAAAATGGCGCGCTTATAATTGCGTTGGAAAGTAGACATCCAGGGCTTTCCATCAATATATAATAGTTCATACTTTGGCCGAGTTTAGATGATGAAAAAGGGCGTTGAACGTCAGTTCCACGCTGCAGTCTGGAGTTAAACGCCAGAAACACGTCACGAATCAGAGTTGAACGCCAGAAACACGTTACAAACTGGCGTTCAACTCCAAGAATGACCTCTCCACGTGTAAACTTCAAGCTCAGCTCAAGCACACACCAAGTGGGCCCTGGAAGTGGATTTATGCATCAATTACTTACTTCTATAAACCCTAGTAACTAGTTTAGTATAAATAGGATTTTTTACTATTGTATTTTCATCTTTTGGAACATCCTGGATTGTATTTTTGATCCTGTGATCACGTTTTGGGGGCTGGCCTCTCGGCCATGCCTGAACCTTTCACTTATGTATTTTCAACGGTAGAGTTTCTACACTCCATAGATTAAGGTGTGGAGCTCTGCTGTTCCTCATGAATTAATGCAAAGTACTACTGTTTCTTTATTCAATTCAACTTATTCCGCTTCTAAGATATCCATTCGCACCCAAGAACATGATGAATGTGATGATTATGTGACGCTCAT
>NC_029790.2:93120850-93122154 GCF_000816755.2 Arachis ipaensis
TCCGGAAAGTCTAAACCTTGTCTGTGGTATTCCGAGTAGGATCTAGGAAGGGATGGCTGTGACGAACTTCAAACTCGCGAGTGCTGGGCGTAGTGACAGACGCAAAAGGATAGTAAATCCTATTCCAATATGATCGAGAACCTCCAGATGATTAGCTATGCCGTGACAGAGTATTTGGACCATTTTCACAGAGAGGATGGGATGTAGCCATTGACAACGGTGATGCCCTTACATAAAGCTTGCCATGGAAAGGAGTAGGACTGATTGGATGAAGACAGCAGGAAAGCAGAAGTTCAGAAGAACGAATGCATCTCTATACGCTTATCTGAAATTCTCACCAATGAATTACATAAGTATTTCTATCTTTATTTTCTGTTTATTTATTATTATTATTATTCGAAAACTCCATAACCATTTGATATCCGCTTGACTGAGATTAACAAGATGACCATAGCTTGCTTCATACCAACAATCTCCGTGGGATCGACCCTTACTCACGTAAGGTTTTATTACTTGGACGACCCAGTGCACTTGCTGGTTAGTTGTGCGAAGTTGTGAAGTTATGTCTAGACCATGGTATTGTGCACCAGTTATTGGCGCCATGCCAGGGAGAGAACGAACAACAAATTTTACAACCTCAGAGTAACAATTTCGCATTATCAAGTACCAAATCCAAACATATGAGAGATACCCCATACACAACCCTCAACCACCAAACCTTCAAGCACCACCCTATACACCTCCATGGAATCAAAATGTCTATACATCTTGTTACCAACCATATGAACCACACCATTATACACCACCTCAATACCCTCATCCACATGACACACCTTCCAACTATACGACATTTCTTCCAAGTTCCAACCTTTGAACCTTCTTTTCCACCTCAACATGAAGTTTTCCAACCCTTGCCCCAAGAACAACAAGACCTTGAAGCATTCTTCCAAGAGCAAAAAAGATTCCGAAGGACGCAAGGGGAGTTCGTTGCTACCATAGCTAAAGCGGTGAACCGCTTGGCCTTGCTACACTCAACCACTCAAGCCACCCCCCTTGATGAAGGTGGAGGAGCAACTAAGGAGTGTAGTAAGGAGGAAAACATGGATTCTCGATTTGAAGAAGTGGAATTGAAGCTTGAGTCACAAGTAGAGGAAGGTAGAACTTGTGAACTGCAAGAGGTAAATGGAGAATTGAGGGAGTTTAATCAAGAAGTGGATTGCATCATCAATGATTTTTTGTCCACCTTGGTCAACCCCTTCAATGATCTTGAGGAGCCTTCCACTCTTGAGTTCGAGAGGAATATG
>NC_029790.2:93122236-93135522 GCF_000816755.2 Arachis ipaensis
AGCAATTGTGCAAGAGCTTGATAGGATAACTTCACCCCAAGGACGAATTGAGTGGGTAACAATTTCCTCCATGAGCTTCATAGGCCCATGCCAATATGCTCTTTTGGAAATGGATCACCAACTTAGGGTGCTTCTTGGAGTGTTAAATGGTGAAGGATTGAGTGTTGGTTGCCAAAGGAATTCAAGGAACAAGTGGTGCAAAGTCCAATTTGGAGGAGGCCAACACTTGGGTGGGTGCTTCAACGGTGCTTCAAGAGGTTGTTCATCCAAGGGCACAAGTGAAGGTCAACAAGAGGATGATAGTGAAACCAAAGTGTGGGATCCGGGCATACACATCTACCACCAACAATTATGGATCCCAATTACTTGCTTGAGGTTGCTTAGGAGCTTGATGTACTTCGTTTGGGATCCCGGAGGATTCTTGAAGAACAAACATGGGTGGCAACTCAAGGATGAGTGGAAACATAAGCCGCCCTAACAAGGATCTCCTCACCAAGTCCAACTTAGGACTATAAACCAAAGTGCTAGGTGGGAGACACCCCCACCATGGTAATATCCTTCTAACCTTCTCTCTTTTATCTTTTGTTTCATGAATAATTAGCTATCTTGCTTGGTTGGTTAGGTTTATTTTGATGTTTGTTAGGTAATTTTAGGAAAATAATATGTTTTTGGGAGTTTTGTCATGATTTGGGGCTTGAAAAACCTGTTTTGGATGTCAAGTTTGATGCCTTAGAGGCAAAATTTTTGTTGCTGGAACAGGGACCTGTGCGTCTGCACAGCTCCCCTGTTTTCCCATCTCCGTGTGTCCGCACAGTATCGTGCGCACGCACGACCCTCAAAGCTCCCTCTGGTCGCAGCACACGCACGGCTTGTGCGTGTGCACACCACTTTCTTTTCCCTTCTGTGTGACCGCACACCATGCGTGCGGCCGCACACGTCACTTTTCTCAAAAAAAAAAAAACTCTTGTGCGAGCGCATAGCTTTGTGCGCCCGCATAGCTTGTAGCGACCCCTCTGGTCGCAGCGCATGCACAGGTTGTGCATGTGAACCCAACCCCTTTCCTCCCTTTTGTGCGACCGCACGTGACCTTGTGCGTCCGCACAGGTCCCTTCTCTCTTCTCTATTTCTTTATTTCTTCTTTTCCTTCTTTATTTTATTTCTTCTTTATTCCTTCATTTTCTCCCCTTTTTTTTCTCTTCTCCGGCGAAACTCCGTCACCGTGAGCCTCGCACTGGCTATTACAAGTGCTACTGTTGCCTATCCCTTTCTTTTCTATTCTCCATCTTTTTATTTTTCTTGTTTTAATCTTCTTTGTTATGTTTAGTTGCTTGCTTAATTTTTGGTTTCTTTATTTAACTTTGGTCATCTAGTTTAAGTTTGCTTAATCATTTGTCTGTTTGTTGCATTGCAAGTGTTCAATTTTTCAGTTATGGGTTATTGATGTTTGAACTTTTGCTTGAATTGATGAATCCGTGCACTACATTTCATATGTTTGTTTAAAGGCCTAGATGAACTTTTTGTTTAATGCATGTATTGTCGCGACCATATGTGTTAGACCATATCCTTGTTTGGCATTTTAATTAATAATTGTGCACCGTTGGATGGTTCTAATTTCAATAATGTACTTGATGTTTAATGTTTTGAGTTGCTAGCACCAAATTGACTTAGAATTGACTTTTTATCTCTTATTTGGTGAAATTTTTAACAAGTGCATATTGAATTTAGTGAATTGAATGGAATTGCTTGTTCATCATTATCTTTAAGTCAATACAATCACATCACAAGGTATTTGCTCCTTGTTAATGCTTTGCATTTGTTTGAGTTGACTTGACTTGATTCTTATCAAGACTTGTCACTTTTTGTCGCAAACACCTCCCCATGTGATTATTTGATTATTCTTGAGGATGAATAGGTTGTTCCCTTCATCATTGCATTGGTTATTATTTGTTGTACTATTTTATATTAATTTTGAGCTTTCACTTGCACAACTTCAATATCCAATAATTCCTACATTCAATTCACTCTGGTTGTTTGCCTAAGAGTGCTTGTGCTTGAATGACACGTATCCCTTACTTGCATCTTAGGCCATTTAATTGAGGAACTCATTCTTACTTTCTGATTATGTGGATGCCACTTTAACCAGCCGTTGTGTGTATTCCACACTACTATGCAACTTCCTCAATTAGATGCTTAATAGCTCCCTCCTTTACCTTTTTGTGCTACTTGCCTATGAATTCTAATTATACCTTAGTCATTCTTTTCGAGGATGAGACATAAAGCAAGGAGCCAAGAGAGGAGAAGGACACCGAGGATGGAGATGCCAAGCCCGCACTGTACTTGGTAATTTTCACACAACCCGATCTCCCGCATTCACCAACCGAATATGGAAGCTTCTGAGAGACTTTCTCCCCGGATCGTGTTCGTTCACGGAGGACCGTGCAATGCTTAAGTGTGGGGGAGGATTCGTCATTTCGGGAGCGTAAATTCTCTTTTCCAAACGCTTTGCACTTTGCTTCTGTTTCTTTTTATTATGTTTCTTGTAGATATTTGGAGTGTTTTTAATTGTTGCATTGCATTTTCTTCATAGTTTACATCTATTGCATTTTGCATCTTTTGCATGGTATATATTTTATAGATAGAAGTTGTGATTGGATGATGTGAATAGCATATTCCTAGTTATCTTGATCCTAATTGTTCATGTTAATTTTTGTTTGTTGAAAATTAGGAAAAGAACTAGGAAATTTTGAAAAACTTTGCATCCATCAGAATATACATACATATAGAAAATAACTTTGGTGAAAAACAACAAATTTTCCAAGAATTTTGCCAAAGGCGTTCTATTGAATTGATTGAGAAAATTATTTTCAAATTTGCTTGAATGATTTTTATGGAACATAGAAGAGTAAAGAACAAATACCTTGTGAGTGTTTGAGCTATATTGAGTGGTTACACACTTTAACCACTAATTTTGTTCATTGTGTGATATATCTCTTCTATGATTGCAATCTTGGGTTTGCTTGATTCTTTATTTCTAATGATTGATGTTTTGAATTTCATTGAGCATGATTAAGGCCATCTTTGATAAAAGCTTACTTTACCTATATAGCCTTACCCTTACATCTACCATTGTTAACCCCTTTTGAGCTTTATTTACCCCATTGTTCTTTATACTAGCACATCATAACCTTAAGCGAAAAACTATGATTTACCTTGGATTGTATCCTTGATTAGCTTAGGTTGAGGAGCGTGTTTCATTTAAGTATAGAAGAATTTTGAAAAACATTGGTAGTGAATGACATTGTTTGAAAATTTTAGAAAATGGGTGCATTCATGTATGAACTATTGAACCATATGCATTTGTATTTCAAAAAAAAAAATAAAATAAAAAAATAAATAAATAAAAAGGGGAAAAAAGCTACCCCAAAGAGAAAAGAAATGAATAAGGAATGCATATGTGATGTAAGTGAAAGAGCATACATGAATGTGTGTGAAAAAGGTGATGGAAGGTTAGGATCACATTTTATTTTGATTTGGTTGATATAGTTTGAGTTGGATACTTAAACTAATCAAGGATTCAATCATTTTAGTCCACTTAGCCATATCTATCCCACCTTTACCCTAATCCCATTACAATCCCAATAAGTCTTCATGATAATTGCATTCATGCATCACTTGTTTGTTGATTGTTAGATGAAAAGCAAATCCCTGAAAGCATGATTAGAAGCAGATTTGAGTGAATTGACCCTAAACACCGAGTGCTTAGAGTGTATACACACCTAGTGAGGGTTTGATCACTCAATTCTATGTTTCTACCCTTCTTATCATACATTCTTGCAAGTTGCTTATTTTTATGAGTTGAATCAATTCTTTAGATTTTGGTTACCATGGATTGTTTCCTTGCTTTCCCCTAATTATCTATACTTGCTTGGGAATTTGATTGTTTATTTTCACCAATTTCATATAGATACTATAGATAGATAGATAGATAAATATATAGTGTTTACATACTTGCATGCATATAGGTAGTTGCATTTAATAAGTTGATTACCCATTTGATCATTCTCCTTGTTAGTTTAGCATGAGGACATGCTATTGTTTAAGTGTGGGGGAGTTGATGAGTCCATATTTGATAATATATTTTCATTCAATATTGGTTGGATTCTAGCATATGAACTCGCACTTAAGCACCAAAATAGCATTCTTTTGTGTTTGATCCCTAATTTGATCCTAAATGTGAAAACATGCAATTTTGTGCTTTAATAGAGCAATTTAATCCCACCTTTGTGCCATTCGATGCCGTGATATGGTTTGTGAGTGATTTCAGGCATTGGAGGCAAGAATAGATAGCCAAAAATGGAAGAAAGCATGTACAAGGGAGAAAACATGAAGAAAACAAGGAAAAGCACACACAGCAAAGTGTGCGTGCACACAACCCTGCGTGCGCGCACAAGCAAAAATTTCCATGTGTGCGTACGCACGCACTTGTGCGCATGCACAGGTCAATTTTCAGCCGAGTGTGTGGACGCACACGTCTATGCGTCCGCACAGGTCCCTGCACGTGATTGCATTAATGAAACATGTGCTGCATGAATTTTGGGGGCTCTTGGCCCATTTTGGAAGGCTGAAATGCTGAAATGAAGGGCTATATAAAGGGGGAAGCAACATATTAGCTTTCATTAGGACTGAGATTTTATTTTTCCTTAGTTTCATATAGTAAGAGTAGGAGTAGGAGTAGTGTAGCTTTGCTCTCTTAGGGTTTAATTTCCATTTCCATTGTAGCATTTTATAGAAGCTTTTCTCTTGTATTTTGCATATTTAATTGTAAGTACTCTTTAATTCATCTTTATTTACATTGTCTTTATTTTTATTTCCTTTGGTTCAAGCACTTTGTTTATAATTGCAATTTTGAGTTCTTGAAGTTTTGATTAATGAATTTAATGTTTCATGCTTTCTTTATGCTTGTTTGCTTATTTATATTTGGTTTTGTTGATAGTTGGTTATAGTTTTCTATTTTCCTTTACAATTTCCCATGTTTTTCAATTATGCACACAAGGTGTTTGTGAAAATGCCAACCTTAGATTTTGAGTAGATTGTCACACCTTGGCTTGTGGTTTGAGTTCTTAGGATACTAGAGTCATAATGTCCAACATTTAGTGGTAATTCTTGGGTAGTTAGTTGACTCTTATTTTCATTGACGCTAGCCTTTTATCAACTAGTTTAGTAAGTTAGCTAGGACTTATGGATTAAGGTCAATTATGCTTGCTTGACTTACTCCTCGATGGTTGGGGTTGACTAGGCGAGATTGACTCATCATAATTACCATAGTTGTGGTTATGGCGATGATAGGACTCCTTGGATTCTCATTCCCAAGTTAAGGCTCTTTATTACATTTATAGCATTTTCACTAGTTTTGACCTTGCTTTCTCTTTACTTGCATTAATTTACAATTTTGAGCATTCCTTAGTTCTTTTATTACTTAGTTCTTTTAATCTTTCAATTCTTACTTGAAAACCCCTTTTCCCTCACAACCGAAAGAGAAACACTTCCAATTGCATCCTAGGGAGAACGACCCGAGGTTTCATTACTCTCGGTTTATATTTTGTATTGGATTTATTATTTAATTTGGGAATTAATTGTTGGTCTAGACTATACTTTCAACGATAGAACTCTACTTTGTGAAAATCTAGATCGATGATAAATTCTCACTATCATACGCGTCGGAACCAGTTACTCAAATCTTTAATTCTTTGTGTTCCTTCCACTTTTGCATGCTTCCTTTCCATCCTTTATGCCATTCATATCCTATAAACCTGAAAACACTTAATAAACATATCACGGCATCGAATGGTAATAAGAGAGGATTAAAAATTAGCAATTTTAAGGCCTAGGAAGCATGTTTTCAATCATAGCACAAAATTAGGAAGGAATCTTAAAAACATGCAATTTACATGAATAAGTGTGAGTAAGGTTGACAAAATCCACCCAATTGAATACAAGATAAACCATTAAATAGTGGTTTATCAGGCATTTTAGTAAGATTAGAAGAGATTAATTCACTACGAGAGTAGGCATTAGTCACTTATGGTTTGCCATAGATTGAATCATTCATTGTTAAAGTGGTTGGTAAGACGTTTTAATCTAGAAAGATAAACATCTCCAAAGCCTTAACTGCTTCCATATATTATCTCTTTACCAAACCTTTAATTACTTTCTTTATTTTCTTTACTATTTTGTTTTATGCGAATTTAACAACAACTCTTTTTATTATTTGCCTGACTAAGTCCAGCAAGATAACTAGTACTTGCTCAATCCAACAATCCTCTTAGGATCGACACTCACTCACCTGAGGTATTACTTGGACGATCCGGTGCACTTGCCGGTGAAGTTATATTTTGCGCACCATCTTATCAATGTCTTAGTGCTTAGTGTTGTGAATGGTGATTTAACCTCCTTTTTCTTGTTTCTTGGACGGTTGTAGCGTACACGTTCACCATTTTATTCCAACAGAGTTTGCACCTGTTCAATTGATTCATTGTGTGCTTCCATGACAATATCCACGATGAGCTCCACTCTCATTGTCCGAAGCATATCCTATATGGTATTTTCATTCTGAGGGCGATGATTGAAGTGTCAAAGAAACATGAAACGGAAATAACAAATTTAAAACAGAGCAATCGGGTAACTTTCATCATCCCATTTATCTAGTTTACAATCTTCAGTGTATGTCTCCATGAATTTAATGGCATAGATGCAACAATCCCAACTACATAATTAAGTAAGAATGGTCCAATCAGGATGATATCAATGTTACAGTAACTATGAATGGATAAATTTGTTGGGTGTGTTGATTGGTTCTACTTAACCGCTTGGTTGCATAGGAACTTTGGCATATGCAAAACTTGGACCATTCATACTACATTTGTATGTCGGGATGGCTACTTTGGTCATGTCTTCAATTATTTGCCCCTGTAAAATACTCAGCAATATTTCATCAATTTTTGTTTTTTATTATTTGTTTCTACATAAACAACGCACACGGGGTGTCTTAGCTTACCGCATTTGCATCTAGTTTCCTCCGTTCATCATTGGGTGCCTTATCATGCAGACTATCGATTACCATCACCATTTTCCTTGCCACATCAAACACGTACAATCACCAATGTCCTTTCGAATACATTGGAATACACCATTGCAACAAGAACTCACAAATAACATATTCAACTATTAACTGCATGGTGTAAGATGCACGACAAGCATATCATACCCTCCACAAGTTAAACAATCTTTTCCATTTATGGTGAATTTGAACAAACAAATTCCTTTCCAGATGAAATGAGTACGATTCAATAAGTCCATGAAGAAAACACATGAGGCAATGTCTAACATATTCAACAAACACCTAGCAAACTAGGTAGAATAAATAAACCGAACAAATAAGTTCTCATCTAAATATGGTAAACCATACATTACATAAAATAGAATGATGTCTCACCCGTTTTCTCTTGGCTGCCTCCACTTTGTTAAAGAATTTGGTATCCTCTCCGAAGTTTGGACCCAAGCCCTCATACACCGGAATTGGCCCGTTATGGAATGAATCCAGGTTATGATGTCGTGTCACCGTTTTCTGTTGTCAAAGCAGCAGTCAGTTATGCAACAGGAATAGTAAGATTACAAAAAAACTATAGCCTTCATACCAATATTCCTAGAGACACGCAGTAGAAAGCACGTGTGAATTGTGTAGCATGTGCATCGTTAAATGTGTAGCACATCCATTGAATGATCTGCGTGGTAAAATTAAGAAGCATGACATCAGGTATACGAAGACCAATATGAGTGTAACTACAACATGGAGTTCAATAACTTACGTTGCTATTGACCCAACCACGTGCCTTCAAATTCTATAGATCCCTCCTTGACAGCTGAAAATGCGGCCTACCTTTATAGGTTGCCAATGGTGCCTCTTTATTGAGGGAAGAGTTCAAAATCCAACCCCGGACTTTGTTCTCCTTATCCTCTCCTAATCTGGCATTCTTAAGCCTCGGATGTACTGTTGTGATAGGGGGTGTGGCCGGTGACTTTTTAAGATGTGTCAATCCAAGAAAAAAGCTAGGCTTTCCAGGGCTAGGTAGGTGACAGCGTGACTTCTTAGATATGACGGTTTGTATGGGTTCCATGTTTATTGGCCTTGTGTTCCTACCCTGTTCAACCTTTACCAATATTTCCTCAACTTCTGGACACTGCACGAAGTTCAAGTCAAAGTCTCTGCATTGAATGCAAATATACTTAGATAACACAATTAGTATGTGGATTAAAATCACAAAAAAAAATGATATGGCCAATTGACATATACAACAGATGTTAACCAATAGAACTTGCTTGTCAAAATCGTATTCAGTAACTTTCACAAGTGCTGTAGATGGTGTAACTGGATCCTTTTCCTGTGGAGCTGACGGGTTTGCCTCTTTATTTAGATGCTCACCATGTGGGTTCCAGTTGTCTTGAAACAGGCGGCGCCTTTTTCGAGCAAGTGGCTCATTATCGTCATTGTTGAAGTCCGAAGCAGTTACAAGTCTCTCCTTGCGCTTCGGGGCTTCAGCTGCTGTTGTGCGGCCTTTGCAAGATTTGTCTTTGACGACGGGCACCTTTTTGCGTGTCCCTCTTCTGGTCTCCTATGTTTTAAATTAGAATGTTAGAAATTCCACACACAAAATAAGGAAAAGAGGAAATTCAATTAAAAATATAGGCCAGCTAAGTTCCAAGATGAACATATACATCATTATGTCAATATCCACCCACATACAATGAGATTTGAACATCCAACAAAACTAACATGGCACCAAAACATATTCATCCTCCAACCCCAACCAAATTGGTATTTAATCTGAGTAATTAAGTTATGAAGTCAACCTATATCTACAACAAGATGCACTCAGCTCTTGTGCCGTTGTATGGCTTTCAGGTACTTTTGTTTCAACTGGCCTAGATGGCGGTTTATTTGATGACTTACGGTGCCCGCTTTAATGGATCCATCCTTGCTTTTCTATGTACATCCATCAATAAATGCATATACCGCCCTTACTATGTTGGACATACAATTACACATACGTTAACGATACAAAACGTCCAAAGGAAATAGGGTTATGCATCCAGTTTTGCAATTTCAAATAAACAATTCAAATATGCATATAATCTAACCACCTATAGCTTCAACGCTGTAAGTAATTTAAATTCCAACAAACATATTACCTTGTACGCCGCTCTAGTCTTGCGTTCCCTCTTTCGGCTTTGTTTTTTGGATGGGGATTTCTCAGTCACTTTTGCCCTATCTCCGAGGCAACCCTATTAGGGAAAGGTCAATTATGTTTAGAAAGTAATAATCCAAATTCCCCCAGTGGAACATTATTATTTTTTTTTAAAATCACTCAATGGTTAAGTGGATTAGCATATAACAACAAATAAATCGTCTGGGTTAGTACCTCAACAAGGACATTAGCGGCCTTCTTGTCAAGTTCTGCAACAGTCCATGCAGTGACCCATGGCTCTGGTTCTCGACAGCGATTGAGTGGACCATACTGCAATTGTTGAAAGTATAACAGCTGGTTGGAAAGGTTAAAAGGTTATGTTGTGCAACATAAAAGCAAGTAGGAAAAATAAGCAATTAAACATTAAAAGATACCATCAGGGCGAACATGCAGCCACCACAAGTTTCATGCTTCTTAGTTTGGAATTTTTCTATTGCTAGTCCCAATCATTTGAATGTCTTATGTGCCCAATTGAATTTGCTGGGGTCGGAGACATCGAGAATCGGAGGTATGTGCCACGGGGATATGGTCTGTTGACTCGTTGGGTATAGGAACATCTTCAGGACCACCAAGATGAAGTGCCTTCTAAAATTTGCCCAACATCTTCAGGACCACCAAGATGAAGTGCCTTCTAAAATTTGCCCGTTCCACTTCGGTGTCCATGGGACAGGCATTTACAAAGTCGCGCAACTACGTAGTTGTTTTTTTCTTAAATTGTTCTTTGATGGTTAGATGGGCATGATTCTTCTTTTTTAGTTCAGGTATGGCAACATCTACATTTTGAATTCAGCAAAGTATGTACAATAATTATTACGCACAGAAAAAGGAAACTAACCAAGCTATATATGACAAACAGTAAAAAAGAAACAGCAATAGCTTACCACCGGAGCGTATCCCTAACCCTCTCCCTATCAACTTAGAATTAACGCGGATGTTTTTGACATCCACTATAAGTGTATTTGTGTCCACATCATATGCCTTCGCTAGTTGTATCATTGTACTCTGCTTCACTGCCCATTGTGGAATCCTCTTCATGAATCCAAACCCAATTGCGTCGATCTCTGATAGCTTCGCAACAGCATTAATATTTTCCAGGTGGGTGATCATCTCGTTGATATATCATGGAGAACAGCACGTCTCTACTAATTTCTATTAACAAAAAGAATATAACTTATAAGCAAATAGAATAAAGACTGCTTAACGACGAAACACGGATTACCTTTTTTCCCATCTGAATGGTACTCAGGAAATCAAAC
Source organism: Arachis ipaensis (assembly GCF_000816755.2). NCBI lineage: Eukaryota > Viridiplantae > Streptophyta > Magnoliopsida > Fabales > Fabaceae > Arachis > Arachis ipaensis. The sequence continues at coordinate 93,132,795 of NC_029790.2, forward strand.
TTAGAACACGTTTGTGCCTGTAATGAACCAGTAAATCATTAGTGTTTCCACTTACTGCACGTTATCATTTGAATAGAATTAGAAACCTAACTAACCACCCCAAGAGCTCAACACACACAGCATCATGGCACTAAAATGAGTACACGATAATGAAGGATTCCTTGTCAGATAAGCAGAATAACTGATGTTGTGTGGTGTTAACAAAACCAACTATCAATCACACTAGAAACAAGTCAACCAATCACAGAATCAACCACTAGAACAAACAAGCAAACAACTAGACACCAGGTGAAATTATCATCCAACTAAGTAAGCACTCCTGGTCGAACATCCGCAGTGTGAGTGTACCATATATACTAACAACGTAAAGACGTGTATTACCAACATACTACAATTTTATTTGTGTTTAAAAACACAAACGAATAATACCAACCGAATTCCAGAACCATATACATAAAATTTTTTCTGCCATTATAATTAGGCTTCCATAGTATTCAGAACTGAAATAATACGTCACGAGTTACTTCAATACAAAAGTCCATCTCAGGTTTGTATCAAAGTGTCTTACAAAACCAAACATCCCTAATGGATATCATTTCAAATCAAATCACATGAAACACAAATACATAAACTAAAGACTGCTAAAATATTGTGAATAAACTCAAACAGATTTCATATAGTTGGCTTTATTCCAAGCATCCATGCACTGTGTACTATTACCTTCCATGTTCTAAGGGAAAAAATTGAAACTCAAAAATGGCATAACAACAATATTGATCAATGTGAGTAATTAGGCAAACAACCAAAAACCCGGTATAATAAACTTTTTGTAACGGAAGCAGTCAAAATTGAACATCCAAGGTCAAGCAAGTAACAAAATTGAACATCTCTCTACTATTTCTTGTAAAAACATATAAGGTGATGATGACCATGACATACATGCATTCATCATATTATCATTATCATCACCAGCTAAAGCCAAATAATATCAACGGCACACGTTCAAAATATTTGGAAATTCAGTGTCTTTTGAAACTTTGAATTAATACATATTCTCTTGATTTATGTGAAATTTGTTTTCTTCATTTTCTTTAATAACAGTACAAATATAGTTTGGAAGGGGTACGTGCGTTCGAGTGTGAAAGGATAAAGAAAAAGAAGAGAGATGCATTATTTTAAACAAGAAGTATACGGGAAGAAATGAATTAAAAAGACTATGCAGTGTATTTTTTGTTGGCGCTAAGGTTTTTATATATATAAAATAAAATCAAAACATAACCTTTGAAATTTTCTTGAAATATATTTTGAATAAAAAATATATGTAATTAATATTAAGCAGAATAACCGATGTGGTGCTGTGTTAACAAAACCAACTATCAATCACACCAAAAACAAGTCAACCAATCAGAGAATCAACCACTAGACCAAACAAGCAAACAACTAGACACCAGGTGAAATAATCATCCGAATAAGTGACCACTCCTAGTTGAACATCCGCAGTGTGAGTGTAGCATACAAACAATGTGAAGACGTGTATTACCAGCATACTACAATTTTACTTGTGATTAAAAATACAAACGAATAAGACCTACCGAATTCCAGAACCATAGACCCAAAGTTTTTTCTACCATTATAGTTAGTCTTCCATAGTATTCAGAACCTAGATAATATGTCACGAGTTACTTCACCACAAAATTTCGTCTCAGATTTGTATCAAATTGTCTTACAAAAGCAAACATCCTTAATGGATATCATTTCACATTAAATCAAATTAAATACAAATACATAAACTAAAAACTGCTAAAATATTGTAAATCAACTCAAACAAATTTCATACCTAAAATAAAATCAAAACATACACTTTGACATTTTCTTGAAATATATTTTGAAAAAAAATAATATTTATTTTATCATGGATTAATATTAATTAATTTTTTATTAAGAATGATGATCTGATCTTAATATATTTTATTCAAAATAGAACATCCAAAGTCAAGCAAGTAACAAAATAAGCAAGTAATCATATGTAGAAAAAGTATATTACACTATTAACTGTGATTAAAAATGTAACAAACAACTCCAACCCAGCTCAAAAACTGAATATACAGATAGGTGTTGCAACATTAGAATTTGGCTTGCAGATTATTCCGAAAGTAAACATATCAAACAACAATATTTATAAAAAATCAAACATACGTTACGGTAAAGTTGAATGAGAATTCAGATGTGACACAAAGGTTGGTTAACTAACTGAAGCAAAAATTTGGTCCCAAGACTCAAACAAATTTCACATTCTTGGTAAAAGTTTCAACCATCCATTCACATAGTGAAGTAACCATCCCTTTTAAATTTCATAAACAACTCATACTACAAGAAATTAACTTCATCAAAAAAATGTGCTTGAAACCAATTCGTGACTTCCTAATATCCAAAGACAAAACATATCCAAATTCAGTCAACCATTAAAAAACAAGACGACAAAAAGAGGCTATTCAACAACATTAACATGTCACTATGTTTATCGACACTTCTGGAAGTCAAACAGAGTTAGCAATGAGCACAAGCAGCACAACCGTTCAAAAGAAACCATCAACTAAACACTTTTGTGAACATTTAATCAGTAAAAAAACAAATAGCCTTTCACTGACCTAAGAAGGCTACGAACAGGGACACAGAACGCTAGCAAGAACGGGCCTTCAGCAGCTACACGGGCGGCGCGGGCAACGAC
>NC_029790.2:93135637-93137564 GCF_000816755.2 Arachis ipaensis
GAGGGAGGCGCTCCGGATGACGGTAGTAGCAGAGAGACCGAACGTAATTTAAATTAGGATAAGTGTTTGGTTCCGACGGCGAGAAAGTGTTTGGAACCTGGCGGCGAGAAAGTGTTTGGTTCTGACGGCTGTTCACGTTGCAGCCGGAGCGCCGGCGGTAAGTGCTCTCCTCGGTGAATGCACGTTCAATTTTGGGGGGTAGGGGAAACGGTTTGACTGCTAGGATAAAAAGGGGGTAGATGATTAGGATGGTTAAAATTAGAATTTGGGGGAAAATTAGGGTGTAGTGTGTTTTAGTTGAAATGGGCCAATTTTAAGGCCCGTTATTCATGTTGTTCAAATAAGTCATTGGTTACTTAGCATTACCCTTTTCTAAGAGTTATAAATAGTGAATAACATTAGGTATTTTGATGTACTCAGTGGTTCGTTTTCAATTTTAAGCATAGTTGTAAAAACCGAACCGAATCAGTCGGTTTGACTAAAAAACTAATGAACCGGATCCTTAGCCGGTTCAATTTACATTTTGGACCGTTCAAAGAAGAGAACCGGTGTAAACCGGTAAGAATCGAAGAAATCGATTGAAATCGGTGAGAACCGGTACAAACCGGTCTAACCGAACTGGTCTGTTGTGAAAATTGTCAAAATGCCAAAGCTAAGGTACAAATGTACACTTGCTATCATAGTTGTAAAAATAAAACCGGATCGATCGGTTCGAGCAAAAAACCAGTGAATCGGATCCTAATCCAGTTCGGTTTATTCTTTGAACCGTTTAAGGAAGAAAACCGGTATGATCCGATAAGAATCGGATCAAATCGGCAAGAATCAGTGTAAACCGGTCTAACCAAATCGGTTTGCGTGAAATTTTTTTTAAAAATGTCTCCATCAGGTGGAGCAATCCAGTTCGGTTTACTCCTTGAACTGTTTAAGGAAGAAACCGGTCAGCATGAAAATTTTTTTAAATTTTTTTAAAATGTCTCCACCAGGTCTCGAACCAAGAACCTTGGAGCAAAAACAACCTCCACTTGCCAATCAACCATTGCACTTCTTATTATTATATTTGACAAATACTAATTATATAGTATACAAAAATATCTAATTTAATTTATTTTTTATTTTTTATTTTTCGAATTAATTATATTTTAATTATGTGCCATTATTAATATAAATATAAAGTTCACTAAAAATTTATTAATTTGCTTGATCTATTTAAATGCTAGTATTGTGATTAAGATTATTTGTTTTGACTTTTGATGCTAATGTTAAAATCTACTTAGATGACAGGCTTTATGAATGAATTATTACTCTTATTGTGTCAAATTAAGATACTATTGTAGTAGTACTGATAAATTCTATGTTTTCTATTAGTTATTTTTAGAATTTGAGACTTAATTTTTCATAAAATATTAGTGTAGATATGTATTTCAAATTTTAATTTTAAGTTTTTGATTATTTTATATTTTTTATTTACGTGTGACCGGTTTTATCAGTTCAACCAGTAATTTATCGGTTGAACCAATAAATCAGTAAACCAGTAACTTGACCGATTTGATCACCGGTTCGATTCTGATAACTATGATTTTAGGTTTTATATTTGTTCATATGACAAATTTACTTTCTCTAGGTATTCTTCTTCCACTTCAATCTTATTTTCTTTACTAAAATCAGATCTAGACCACAATTTCATCAGGGTGATGTGTGAAAGAATGTAGATCAAATAATATGCGAAGGTAATTGATAATGAACAGAGAGATATCTATCAATCACAATGTATTTTACTCTCTATTCCTACCTTGCCTCTTATCTAAGATTTTAGTAACAGACTAGTTGTGTGTAGGCATACAACATCTGATACTAACTAAACTTGTAAATTAAAATGTCAACTTTTTTAAACATACCCTCAAAAAATTGCAATTATTCTGGTACACTT
>NC_029790.2:93137589-93156282 GCF_000816755.2 Arachis ipaensis
ATAGTGCAAACTTAATTCGATATCTATTAATTAAATAGCGTAGTAAAAGTAAGAGTACTTTAATATTTTAAACTCTTTATAAACATATTAAAATCTTATATAAATTACACACAAAATTTTTGAATTAAAATAGGTTTTAAATTAATACATAACTTAACCAATTTACATATTAGTAGAATACATCATTTTTACACGTTTTGCTCTATATGCAAATAAATATATAATTAAATTTATTTTTGATAATATATAAATAAATAATTTATTCTCTAATTTCTGAAGAATATTGCTAAAAAAACGCAAATGAAAGAGGAGTGCTAGTGACTAATAACTTTTATGTTTTGTAACCATTAATTGGTTATCAATAGTATTTTTAATGGTGTGAGATTAAATCCAATGGTGTAGGATCATTCAATTTTTTTTTTATGGTTAAATGCTGTGCCCTAGACTTTTCCACGATGAAATTTTGATTAGCGTCTCCAAATACGGGCTAACTATGTGGGCTTTTAGTTTCAGATGCAGAGCTCTTACTTATTTTAATTTTTTTTACTTTTATAATGTTGGCTTTTTGAGGAATATTGGTTAATTGGTTTCACTGTTTCAGTGTGTTTATCCGTATCCAACATCCACTCTTTCTCAGAATAACTCAACCCTTTAAGGATCATGTCACTGCCTTCAAAGTGCCTCTGTTGCAATGTAGCCTCACTCACACTCTCATCATTATCTCCTCTTCCTCCTCCTCCTGCACCTGCTGTATGCACCTCCACTTATTACCATAACCCTGCCCCACTTATCCACAAATCTCCATTTCAACAAGTGGACCACCTAACAACACGTGGCAAAGAAAAACCATGGAGCAGGAGGAGGAAGAGGAGGTTGAGGCTGAGACCTCTTTCAGCATCTGTCCCGGCTCCGCCGCCACTCGACCTCACAGAAGACAATGTGAGACAGGTGTTGGTTGATGCTCGCGCGGAGCTGGGACAGATCTTTGACACTTCAGTTGGCATCACTGGTTGTTGTTTTTGTTGTTCAATGAAATATGTAAAGGATAGATATATATTATATATGTTCTTCATGAATATGCTTCTTCTCTCAGGAACGGTTGAATTGGCAGAGTTAGATGGACCTTTCGTGAAGATCAGCCTCAAGGGTCGCTTTTGGCACAAGCGTTCCGATGTCGTAGCCAGAGTCGCTAATTATCTCAAACAGAGGATCCCTGTAACTCTCTCTCTTCTCTTCCTTTTCCATAATCACTATTAAACACTATAAAGTATAAACTCTATGTTCTTTCAAAATTGGTATCTGGTCACAACTTAGAATCACTGTCCTGATTGTTTTCTTATTAAGTGACTAAACAATAACTAATTCTCTATTGCTTTACTTCGTTCAATCCAAATGCAAAAGCCTAGAACAAGAGCGAAACATGTTCCCTATTTGGATTTTCAGGAGATTTTGGAGGTTGATATAGAAGACGAGAAACAATTGGATGACAGTCCGGAGAACTTTTGAGGTTTTGCACGCAGCTATCACACTCTTTTTATTTTGCTTATTCTTTATGGAAATTTGTTTGTAAGTTTGGTTTCGGAGAAGAGGCTCACAAACAACCCTTTAATAATGTATTGTATAATTGTATGAGAATTCCTTAAAGAGATAAATCTTTGAAACATCACCTTCATTTGGCAGAGTATTGTAGTGTTTCCAAGTAGTCCCAGTTTGAGATTTCAATAATGTAAAAGGTGGTTTCGCAACTAGCTAGTTTTAGCCTCTTATTTTATGCAGTAGAAACTACTTATACATGGCACTCTAAATGTTGTGTTATCAGGAAGGAATCAGTGCCGGTCTTTTGGTTGACTGATTGTATGAATATGTTTGTTTTGTTATGGCTCCAACTTTTCTTCCACTTTGTTGTAAATTTCCTCTACAGTTTGAGCTACTTATAATTGGTCACTAGTTTTGCCTGTTGAAACACAAGGAAAAGGGACAAGCAAAGCAAGTAGTTAGAATCTTAATTTAGGACTTTAAATCAATTTTAATGTTAAATTATTTTATTAGGTCAGACGAATTTATGACTCAAATTGTGTTATAAGTTCATGTTTTACATTTAGTTTACTCTTTTATTTTATATTAAATCTCAATTTCAACAACATTTAGAATAAGTGATCACTTCTTTTTGTATTAAGGTGCAATGCTGTTGTCTCTTGTTGAATGAAGATGTTTGATCAACTGAATAACTTTAGTTCTTTGAGTTAATCTTCTATGCATTACTATTTTGCTGTTACCCAAGCTAGGATAATTTGGAAGCAAATATTGGATTTGATGTGATGCTGATCGAATGTAAATAATTAGTAAACTGATCATCCTCATGTATGTGCCTCATCACAGGTAGTATTAACTATTAAGTATTAACACCATTCTCTTTTTTCTTTTTTTGTACAAGCATCATTTCTTTTAATAATGTATCAATCGTCACTCCTCATCAGAATTCAAGAACTAGGCCACAAGCTCAATACTCCTGTGTTTGATTTGATTTACTATTTGTAAATGTGGTGTCAATATGATCTGTATTTAGATATTTTGCATCAAACATGATTTTTAGAGAATGAGTTTTGTTTGAATATTAAAGGACTTGATTTATTAAAATAAAATTGTTATAAGATATATGAATAAATCTTAGTGGGTATGTCTAAAATGAGCATAATAATTATGTGTTTATTGGATGTACCACATGTATATAGACTACTAGATTTTATTAGATAAAAATTAAAGGCTAATATAAAGGAAGAGGATTGATGGACTCTAATAAATATAGAATATTCTATTACATAAATAAATGTTTTAAATGACAATATTTTAATATACAATACTATAAATAGTAATAGAATTTTTTATTCTTAAATAATTAAATATAAAACATATAAATACAAAAATATGAGTCTAAGTATATGTATTATATGTGTGTATGTAATAGTGACTGATATAGGATTGATATATATTCTTTTATTCTTTAGACTCACTAACTCCGCCTATGTTACACTTGTGGTACATAGCCGGTCCCAAACCCGGATAAAGGAGGAGGGTTGTGTTAGGTCTTCGACAACCAACATAAAAATATAGTCGAACCCCATGACATGAATCAAAGACATTATTGCGCTAAAGCTAGGTCGTTGCCCGGAAGCAACGCGCTGTATGGCTCGAGTACGGTGTCAAATGAGCAAGAGTCGCTGCATCGGTGCCCGGATGTAGTGTTAAATGAGCAAGGGTTCTCCCGTTTTCGTGAACGGACGAGGGTAAATAAGCTAGTTCACAAAGTAAAAGGTAAAAGTCGAAGCGACAGAAGGTTGAGATTTGGGATATGGAACATAGGCACTCTAACAAGAAAGTCCATGGAGGTGGTGGACACTATGACAAGGAGGAAGATTAACATTATGTGCCTACAAGAAACAAAATGGGTTGGTGCAAAGGCTAGGGAGTTGGATACTTCTGATTTCAAACTTTGGTATACAGGAAAGGTGAAGAATAGGAATGGAGTTGGAATAATTGTGGATAAGCAGTGGAAGAAGAACGTAGTAGATATCAAGAGGGTAGGAGATCAGATCATCTCTATCAAACTGGTGGTGGAGGGAGGTGCTTTCCATGTGATTAGCACCTATACACCGCAAGTGGGTTCGGGCGAACAACACAAGATAAGGTTTCGGGAGGATCTAGAGAGTTTGGTTCAAGGCATACCTTTGGGAGATAAGATTTTATTTGGAGGAGATTTAAATGGCCATGTTGGGAGAGAAGGGACTGGATATGGGAGTATTCATGGAGGCCATGGTTTCGGAGTGATCAATGCCGAGGGTAAAATTATTTTGGACTTTTCCTCAACCTTTGATCTTCTCATTGCAAATACATGTTTTAAAAAGAGAGACGAACATCTTATAACCTATAAGAGTGACTTGACAAGCTCTCAAATCGACTTCTTGTTGTTGAGGAGAGTCGACCGAAAATTTTGCATTAACTGTAAAACTATCCCGGGAGAGAGTTTGACAACACAACATAGGGTGCTCGTCATGGATTTTTGCGTTGAGCAAAAGTTGAGGAAAAGACATCATACGAAGAACCCAACGACGAGGTGGTGGCGGATGAAAGGTGAGGAACAAAGAAGCTTCCTAAGACGGGTAGGAGAAGAGGAAAAGTGGGATGGGAATGGAAGCGCGGAAGAGATGTGGAGGGAGATGGCAGAAGTTATTAGAAGAACAGCAAAAGAAAGTTTTGGTGAATCTAAAGGAATAGGACCAAGAGACAAGGAGTTCTGGTGGTAGAATGCGAGTATACAAGAAAAGCTAAAGATAAAAAGAGAGTGCTTTAAAGAGTGGTCTTATGCCGTGATGAGCGGATAATTTATACACTTTTTGGCATTGTTTTTAGGTAGTTTTTAGTATGATTTAGTTAGTTTTTACTATGTTTTTATTAGTTTTTATGAAAAATTTACATTTCTGGACTTTACTATGAGTTTGTGTATTTTTCTGTGATTTCAAGTATTTTCTGGCTGAAATTGAGGGACCTGAGCAAAAATCTGATTCAGAGGCTGAAAAAGAACTGCAGATGCTGTTGGATTCTGACCTCTCTGCACTCGAAATAAATTTTCTGGAGCTACAGAAACCCAAATGGCGCGCTCTCAATTGCGTTGGAAAGTAGACATCCAGGGCTTTTCAGCAATATATAATAGTCTATACTTTGTCCGAGTTTTGACGACGCAAACTGGCATTCAAATGCCAACTTCCTGTCCTATTCTGAAGTTATACGCCAGAAGCATGTTACAAACCGGAGTTAAACGCCACAAACAGGCTGCAACCTGGCGTTTAACTCCAAGAGAAGTCTCTACAGGTGTAAAGCTCAATGCTCAGCCCAAGCGCACACCAAGTGGGCCCCGGAAGTGGATTTCTGCATCATTTACTTATCTCTGTAAACCCTAGTAACTAGTTTAGTATAAATAGGACTTTTTACTATTGTATTAGAGGTCTTGGTAATTCTGGTTCCCCCTCTGGGGCCGAAGCCAATGAACATCATTATCACTTATGTATTTTCAACGGTGGAGTTTCTACACACCATAGATTAAGGTGTGGAGCTCTGCTGTTCCTCATGAATTAATGCAAAGTACTATTGTTTTTCTATTCAATTCAAGCTTATTCTTATTCCAAGATATTTACTCGCACTTTAACCTGATGAATATGATGATCCGTGACACTCATCATCATTCTCACCTATGAACGCGTGCCTGACAACCACTTCCGTTCTATCTGCAATAGCTTGAGTGTGTATCTCTTAGCCTCCATTCCAAAAGATTGGAGTCTTTGTGGTATAAGCTAGAATCAATTGGCAGCATTCTTGACAACCAGAAAGTCTAAACCTTGTCTGTGGTATTCCGAGTGGGATCTAGGATGGGATAACTGTGACGAGCTTCAACTCGCGAGTGTTGGGCGTAGTGACAGACACAAAAGGATCAATGGATCCTATTCCAACATGAGTGAGAACTGACAGATGATTAGCCGTGCGGTGACAGTGCATTTGGACCATTTTCACTGAGAGGACAGACGGTAGCCATTGACAACGGTGATCCCCCAACATACAGCTTGCCATGGAAAGGAGTATGAATGATTGAATAAAGGCAGTAGGAAAGCAGAGATTCAGAAGGAGCAAAGCATCTCCATACGTTTATCTGAAATCCCACCAATGAATTACATAAGTATTTCTATCTTATTTTATATTTTATTTATATTTTTAATTATCAAAATCCCATAACCATTTGAATCTGCCTGACTGAGATTTACAAGATGACCATAGCTTGCTTCAAGCCGACAATCTCCGTGGGATCGACCCTTACTCACGTAAGGTTTATTACATGGACGACCCAGTGCACTTGCTGGTTAGTTGTGCGGAGTTGTGAAAAAGAATTGAGATTATGAAAGTGCGTACCAAGTTTTTGGCGCCGTTGAGATCACAATTTCATGCACCAAGTTTTAATTTTCGAATTTTTCTCTTCTCCTTCTTCTATTCTTCTCTTCTTCTACTCACATAAAGGAATCTCTATACTGTGACTTAGAGGATTCCTCTTCTTTTCTGTTCTTTTCTTTTTCATATGAGCAGGAACAGGGATAAAGACATTCTTATTGAAGCTGATCCTGAACCTGAAAGGACTCTTAAGAGAAAACTAAGAGAAGCTAAAGCACAACCCTCTGGAGAGGATCTGACAGAAATTTTTGAAAAAGAGGAGATGGCCGAACCTAATAACAATGGTGGAGATGCAAGGAAGATGCTTGGTGACTTTATTGCATCCTCTTCTAACTTCTATAGAAGAAGCATCTCAATTCCTGCCATTGGAGCAAACAACTTTGAGCTTAAACCTCAATTAGTTTCTCTAATGCAACAGAATTGCAAGTTTCATGGACTTCCATTGGAGGATCCTCATCAGTTTTTAGCTGAATTCTTGTAAATCTGTGACATTGTCAAGACCAATGGAGTTGATCCCGAGGTCTACAGGCTTATGCTTTTTCCTTTTGCTGTAAGAGACAAAGCTAGAACATGGTTGGATTCACAACCTAAGAAAAGCCTGAACTCTTGGGAAAAGCTGGTCAGTGCTTTCCTGGCCAAATTCTTTCCACCTCAAAAGATGAGCAAGCTTAGAGTGGAAATCCAAACCTTCAGACAGAAGAAAAGTGAGTCCCTCTATGAAGCTTGGGAAAGATATAAGAAATTGATCAAAAGGTGTCCTACTGGCATGCTTCCAAAATGGAGCATCATATGTATATTCTATGATGGTCTGTCTGAGTTGTCAAAAATGTCATTAGACCATTCTGTAGGAGGATCTCTTCATCTGAAAACCCCTGCAGAAGCTCAGGAACTCATTGAAATGGTTGCAAATAACCAGTTCATGTACACCTCTGAGAGGAATCTTGTGAACAATGGGACACCTCAGAAGAAGGGAGTTCTTAAAATTGATACTCTGAATGCCATATTGGCTCAGAACAAAATATTGACCCAGCAAGTCAATATGATTTCTCAGAGTCTGAATGGATTGCAAGCTACATCCAACAATATTAAAGAAGCATCTTCTGAAGAAGAAGCTTATGATCTTAAGAATCCTGCAATGGCAGAGGTGAATTACATGGGAGAACCCTATGGAAACACCTATAATCCTTCATGGAGAAATCATCCAAATTTCTCATGGAAGGACTAACAGAAGCCTCAACAAGGCTTCAATAATAATGGTAGAAGAAATAGGTTTAGCAATAGCAAGCCTTTTCCATCATCTTCTTAGCAACAGACAGAAAATTATGAACAGAGCCATTCTGCCTGGCAACCATAGTCTCTGATCTATCCAAGACCACACTAAGTTTCATGAATGAAACAAGGTCCTCCATTAGAAATTTGGAGGCACAGATGGGTCAGCTGAGTAAGAAGATTACTGAAACTCCTCCCAGTACTCTCCCAAGCAATACAGAAGAAAATCCCAAGAGAGAGTGCAAGGCCATAACCATGACCAACATGGCCGAATCTGGAGAGAGTGAGGAGGACATGAGTCCAAGTGAGAAAAGCCTCATGGGACGTCCTCTGGACAGAAAGGAGTTTCCTTTAGAGGAACCAAAGGAATCTGAGGCTCATACAGAGACCATAGAGATTCCATTGAACCTCCTTCTGCCATTCATGAGCTCTGATGAATATTCTTCCTCTGAAGAGGATGAAGACATCACTAAAGAGCAAGTTGCTAAGTATCTTGGAGCAATCATGAAGCTGAATGCTAAGTTATTTGGTAATGAGATTTGGGAGGATGAACCCCCCTTGTTCGCCAATGAACTGAATGCATTAATGAGGTAGACATTACCTCAGAAGAAACCGGATCCCGAAAAATTCTTCATACCTTGTACCATAGGCACCATGACCTTTGAGAAGGCTCTGTGTGACCTGGGGTCAGGGATAAACCTCATGCCACTCTCTGTAATGGAGAAACTGGGAATTTTTTAGGTACAAGCTGCAAGAATCTCACTAGAGATGGCAGACAAATCAATGAAACAGGCTTATGGACTAGTGGAGGACGTGCTAGTGAAGGTTGAAGGCCACTACATCCCTGCTGACTTCATAATCCTAGCCACAGAAAAAGCTGTGATTGATGTTGACAGAGGAGAGTTGGTCCTTCAGTTGAATGAGGACTATCTTGTATTCAAGACTCAAGGTTCTCCTTCTGTAACCATGGAGAGGAAGCATGAAAAGCTTCTCTCAATACAGAGTCAAATAAAACCCCTACATTCAAACTCTAAGTTTGGTGTTGGGAGGCCATAACCAAACTCTAAGTTTGGTGTTGAGAGGCCCTAACCCTGCTCTGATTATCTGTGAGGCTCCATGAGAGCTCACTGTCAAGCTATTGACATTAAAGAAGTGCTTATTGGGAGGCAACCCAATGTTATTTAAACTATATCTATTTATTTTTCATTGTTATTTTATGGTTTTTGTAGGTTGATGATCATGTGAAGTCACAAAAACAACTGAAAAATCAAAACAGAATGAAAAATAGCATTAAAAACAGCACACCCTGGAGGATAAGCTTACTGGCGTTTAAACGCCAGTAAGAAGCATCAGACTGGTGTTTAACGCCAAAAAGAAGCATCAAGCTGGCGTTAAACGCCAGAAACAAGCTACAATCTAGCGTTAAACACCAGAAACAAGCACCAACTTAGCATTAAACGCCAATAAAGGGAGAAAAGCTGGCATTTGACGCCAAAAACAAGCAGCAGTCTGGCGTTAAACTCCAGAATTGCACTCTAAGGGCATCTACACGCCTAAATGGAGTAGGGATGCTAAGTCCTTGACCCCTCAGTATCTGTGGACCCCACAGGATCCCTGAAAGAGCGGAAGATTGATGGTTTAGAAGTTATGGTAAATACTCGTTGTAAGTATAGTTACTAAACCAAGCAATCAACCTTTCTTACAAAGGTTTTGGTTGTCACAAGTAACAAACCCCTTAAAATTGATAACCGAGTATTTAAACCTCGGGTCGTCTTCTCAAGGAACTGCAGGGAAGTATGTTCTTATTATTGGTTATGAATATTGTAAATTGGGGTTTCAAGAATAAGGAATAAGTAACTTAATGGCGGGTAAATTAAATGGCAATTAAAATAAATAAATAGCTGCAAGGCAAACTTTTGGAAAGGTATGAGAAATTGGAAGTCCAGACTTTGTTATTCTTATCAATAACAATGAAAGTTGAATCTTAATTCCACTTAGTCAACCTTTACTAAAGTAAAGGAAAGTCAAGGGACTAATTAGTTTGATCTTCGAATCCTATTTATTTCCTGAGAAAAGGTTGGGATTATTGAAGCTCAGTTCAATTAGCAAAGATAACAGTTATCGATTATGTTGAGATAAGATAACTCCTGAGTTACTGCTTTCTTAACCAAGACTAAAAGAAGAAAAAGTAAATTTGCTGGAATAAAAATGCCTTCAGATGTAAAGCACTTGAAGCTTGAATAAGTAAAGTTAAGGATTGTACCCACTTGAAGCTTGTATTAGGTGGTAATGGCCTTGGGGTAGGTGTTTCTAGTGGTTCTGTAAGTTCTTCTCCCTTGTGCTCTTCTGTGAATTCCTCCACTTCTTTGCAAGGATCTTCAAATGCATCATCACCCTGGTCAAAGTCTTCTATGTCTTCCTCATCACTTGAGTCATAGATTGGAGGTTGAGAGAAATCTACCTCTGCATCATCCTCGTATTCATTTGGGGAAGCTTCGTCGATCTCAGAGAACTCACTTGCAGATGCAAGTTCATTACTAAGAGAACTTGACTTGTGACTATCATCATCAAGAGAATTTTCTTCTTGGATTATTCCGTCTGATTCTTTATAAACAACTTGCCTTGGGGATTGTGCGCTATCCTCCTTAGCATTAACTATAATGTCCTTGACGGATTTCTCCTCAGCTCTGGATTCCCATGGAGGTTCTGCGTCTCCTAGATCTTCAACCAACTCTTCTTCTTGTATAATGACAGCTTCTTCTACTTGTTCGAGTATGAATTTATGCTCTGTCTTGTCCACTGGAGTTTCTAATATCTCCTTCATGCTACGCTCTTCATTAGATTGTCCACATGGGGCTGTGGTTGGTCCTTGAATGTTCGAGTGTCTAGAAGCTAATTGAATTACTGCTTGCTCCAGTTGTCGAATGGTTGCTTGAAGCTTATTTACTGTTTCCTTGAGGTGAACCTCTGATTCTCGGGGTGATGGATTTGGACATGATACATAGGAAAGTGGTGGTGCTTGGGAGTGACTGGATTGGAACTGGGGTAAATAGGGATCATGTGGTGGCGAATGGTGAAGAGAAGCTTGTGAGTGTGGTGGTTCGGGGTTATGTTGAGAGGATGGTCTACAGGCGCGGGGTGGGGCTTGTCGGTAGTTACAAGGTTGTCCACCATATCTATCAGCTGGATATGCATTGTAGAATAGTCTTTGTCCATGATATCTTGGAGGGTGTTGTTGCCTAAAGGGGTGATTAGATCATCTTGGCTCCATCCATCCTTGATTGGTCTGACCTTGATGCGATCCCATATTCCTACTGTAACTTCTATTTCCTTCAACAAAATTAGAACCAAACTCAAAGCGAGGGGGTGAGAATTCATGGTAGCAAATAAAAATAAAAAGGAAAAATAAAAATAAATAAACAAGCAAAAGAAAAATATTTACAATAACCAATAATAAGGCACACGTTAGCAGTTCCCCGGCAACGGCGCCATTTTGAAAGAGCAGAAGATTGATGGTTTAGAAGTTATGGTAAATACTCATTGCAAGTATAGTTACTAAAGCAAGCAATCAACCTTTCTTACAAAGGTTTTGGTTGTCACAAGTAACAAACCCCTTAAAATTGATAACCGATTATTTAAACCTCGGGTCGTCTTCTCAAGGAACTGCAGGGAAGTATGTTCTTATTATTGGTTATGAAGATTGTAAATTGGGGTTTCAAGAATAAGGAATAAGTAACTTAATGGCGGGTAAATTAAAGGTTTAATTACTCTGAAGGTCCCTATAGTTTCACCGAATTTTCAATTAGGTCCTTATACTTTTTTTCTTTTCAATTGGGTCCCTGTACCTTTTTTTTTCAATTAAGTCCCTGTCGTCAGTGTACCGTTTGAGATAACAGAATATTCTTCATAAAAAAGGAATATTCTTGAAAATTAGCTGTAGAGGCTTGGTGAAGTAATCTGAATTTTTTCCTAATACCCAAATAACCACTCACATTTCATTCCTAAGAAAAAAAGAAACCCTAAGTTTCTCCTGTCTTCTCCGTCTCTTGCCTCCGTCAACGGCGTGTGTGTCTGCCATCGACTGCAATAGACAGTTGTTGGAGTCCCCTCCGTTGCCTTCTCTCTACGCTAGGCCCTTGTTCGTTGTTCTTCTCTGAGGTCTTCTCCACGATTTGTCCGACCAAGGCATCTTCCTTCCGTCGCGGTGAAGGCCCTCGCCTGGAGTCACCGTGCCGCACGTTGCCGAGCCTCCGACCACGCCTCTACTCCATCTCCCTGCAGTCAAAGTTTCTGCAAGTAAGTGACAAAGAAAAAACCCAAATTTTTTCAGTGTTAAAAGTTGATATTTATGTTAATTTTTTTCAAAAAAAAATATGGCATTGTTTGACTATTGTTGCTGTGATGGTGGTGCTTTAAATGGATTCTACTTCTATTTTTATTAAATAGATTTTGCTTTCAATGGGAGATTTGTGAAAGTGTAATGTATGCTGATGGTTTCAGCTTATGAAAGTCTCAACCTTTTTTTCAAATTATGTGATTGAATGGAGCTACTATGGCATTGGATGATGAATTTTGTTTATTCTTGAATGTTGATTATTGTGGTTGTGCCGATGTTGCTTTAAATGGATTATGTTTCTATTTTTAATACCTGTAGGGATGGGGGACTCAGATTTTACCATAGACATACACCATGGTGGCAAGTTTCATGATTTAGGGAACGGGCTAGAATATTTGGGGGGAAAGGTGTTGGAAGATATGCATTATGAGCTCGATGAATGGAGTTTGCAAGAAATAGTTAGTGAGTTGCAAAAGTTAGGGTACAAAGGGAATGCCAGGATCTGGTACTGTGAACCAGGCTATCAATTGAGCTCGGGTCTCAGAGAGTTGATGAGTGATGGAGATGCCATGAGAATGGGTAGGTTATTAGTGTCACAAACTGTTAAGCATTGCTCGGTGTATGTTGTTGATGGCTGTAGGGAAGGTAACGGTGTTGAGATATGTTCGAATGATAAGGACTATGTGCCAACTGAAGCTGAGTACAATGAGAGTGGTTTCATAGAAGTAGAGGTTGAATGTGAATCAGAAGCGTCTAGTGAGGAGGATAGATTTGATGACAGTGCAGACGATGGAGACCACGAGGATCATTTTGGATTTGACGTTGAAGATGGAAATGATGGTGGAGTTGGAAATGCTTTTGGGGGATTTGATGGCCCTTTAAATGAACATAACAATGCTCAAACTAGTGGTGTTGATGCTGCTGTGAATGATGCCGCCGTTAGGGATGATGTTGAGGTTGGAGAGATTTCCGAGGGTTATGAAACTGAAGATATTGATAGCTATGAGGGAGATTCGGATGATATGATTAAGAAGAGAAGATATCCTAAATACAATGAGGCTGAGATGAGTAGGGAATATGTGTTTAAGGTGGGATTGGAGTTCAAGTCACTTAGTCAGTTTAAGGATGCTATTAAGGAGCATGCTCTGTTGAATGGAAGGGATATTAGGTATATCAAGAGTGATAAGGTTAGATGTAGAGTGGGCTATAGAGGAAAGAAAGGGAAGTGTAGGTGGATGGCATTTGCATCTAAAGTTGGTGGTTCCGATTGCTTTCGGCTGAAGACCCTTAACGGAAAGCACACTTGTGGACGAGATTACAGCGGTAGGCTTGCATCAAGTAGTTGGGTGTCTCAGAAGATTGTTACCAATATTAGTAGGGGGGAGGAGATGAAGATTGCAACAGTAATTCAGACCATTCAGGATAAATACATGGCTAATATTTCAGTCACAAAGGCTTATTGGGCGAGGAGAAAGGCGAGGGAAGAAATATATGGCAGGGCTATTCTACAATATGGCAAGCTCAGAGATTACTGTGCAGAGATTATGAGGACAAATTCCGGGTCTACTACTCAGATTTTGGTTGACAGGCCTTCAATTACACACCAGCCAAGGTTTATGAGGATGTACATGTGTCTAAATTCTGTCAAGCAAGGCTTTTTGGCTGGTTGCAGGCCTATCATAGGAGTAGATGGCTGCCACTTGAAGGGTGATCATGGTCAACAACTGTTGGTGGCTGTCGGAAGAGATCCAAACGATAACTATTTTCCAATTGCTGTTGCTACTGTAGAGGCTAAGACTAGAGACAGTTGGAGTTGGTTTATAAACATGTTATTGGATGATATTGGAGATGTCAGTAGAAGGAAGTGGGTATTCATGTCCGACCAACAAAAGGTTAGCATTTGCTATTTAAATCTATATTAACATGCTGTGTAAATGGTTAAGCAATCCATTAGAACTTCAGGAGCTCATAAACCAAGTAATTTAGTAAATATGTAGCACTTATCTTGTAAGATTGAACTTTTACTATGGCGATCTCTCTTGTAAAATTGTCTCTTGTTTTATCATCTTAGTGAAAATGTAGCTGCAGTTTTTAATAGGCTTATAAAAGCTGCAATGTAGCATGTGTATGATTTATGTTCTTGAAATCTATTTATATTGGGTCATATCTTGAAAATTTTATCTTATTTGCCCCCTCCCCATGGTTTATATTTTAGCATTGTTGTTCCACTAACTAATTGTGATGAACTAAGAAAGAGGTCTCATTACTTCTTTGTTATGTTCAATCAAATGAGAATTAGTGTTGTAATTGAATCAAATAATTTACTGTCATCAAGACTAAACTATGCAGAATGCTATAGTATATTGCTAGAGAATTGATGCCTTTTCATATTATTATTTTTAGAGAATTGTGTGTATAGAATGAATGCTAACAAAATTGAACCACAAATGAAGTGTATAGTCTAATAGTTGTGGTATGGTTACTTCTTTAATGAAAGATGTAGTAATAGTAGTAGTTAATGAAAGAATGAAACACAGAAGAATATTCATATCTATAGCCAGAATGGAAATCTTCTTTGACCCCAACATGATTGTATAGTGTTAACAAGTGGCTTTTGGTTTGGATTTTGGTCTTGCAAGTTGCAAGTGGATGACTTATTAGAACAGTTTTTTATTTTTCAAAAATTATCATTGGCCACACAATAAATATTGCTATTAAAATATATCTATAGTGTAGACCTCATTAGGCACTAGAATAATGCATGTCACTTTTCTTATCAAGTTTCTTTATTTGATTTTTGAGATTATTGAAATGTTCTGTCAGTAATCATGGTGGACCCTTAAATCATAGATGCACAAGTCTCATCTCTTTTGGATCGATTCATCATTTGATTATGACTAAATTTGAAAAGTTATTATTATGGGGAAAAACAAAAACAGTGATATAAGAATTTACCTTTTTTAATTTATTTATTAATTTATTTACTTTTAATATGATATGTTGCAGCTGCTGAAAACTGAAATTTAGCTCATATATTGCTGCGTTTTATAAGTGAATTATATATGCTATGTTGCAGCTCTATAAAAAGTTATTATATATGATATGATGCAGCTATATGAATCTGAATTATATATTTATATATGCTGTGCTGCAGGGTTTGATGCAAGTTTTTCAAGAGATGATGCCGGCGTTAGAGCATCGACTATGCTTGAGACATCTGTATGCGAATTGCAAGAAAGCATATGGAGGTGGGACTGTTTTGCGGGATCTTATTCTATCAATAGCTAAAGCTACATATGTCGAGGAATGGGAGAGGAGGATGACTCAACTAATGAACATCAACCGTCAATGCTATGAAAAGTTATCATCATTGGATCCAAAGCTCTGGTGCAAGAGCCATTTCACGTTTCTTGCTAAGAGCGACATGTTGATGAATAACATATCTGAAGCTTTCAATGGTAGGATATTGGAGGCAAGAGACAAGCCCATACTTACTATGTTCGAGTGGATTCGGTGTTACTGGATGTCTCGGTTTGCTAAAAAAAAGAAGAAGGCCGAAAAATATGAGGGTACAATCATGCCTAAACCCAAAAAGAGGCTTGATGTCATTGCTATGCGAGCTATGGAGTGGCAAGCAAGATGGGCTGGAGGACTGAAATACAAAGTTTCTCATAAGAACCGGATGATTGTTGAGAGGTTTGTGGTTGACTTGTTGGCTGGAACGTGTAGCTGCAGATTTTGGGGGTTATGTGGAATGCCCTGCCCGCATGCTTGTTGTGCTATATTCGAGAAAGGGGACAGTCCAGAAGATTATTGCAACAACTTCTATAGCCCAGCAGCCTATATTGCAACTTATGGTAACTTAGTTTCTCCAATCAATGGAGAAAATATGTGGCCGAAGGTTGAGTGTGACACCATCATACCTCCCATCTTTAGGGTGAAGCCAGGAAGACCACGGATGGTGAGGATCAGAGAACCTGATGAGAACCGTTCTCAGACAAAGCTAAGGAGGACGGGTTCATCTGTTACATGTAGCAACTGCGGCCAATATGGACATAATAGAAGGCATTGTCCCAATCCAATAGTGTCAGGTATCATGCAAATCTGAACCTACAAACTGTTGTTTTACTGTTTTAAATTCGAAATTATAGGGTATTTGAGGTGTATAAAAATTTATTATGCTGTGTTATAAATTGTTGTGAATTGATTTGGATTGCAAACAGATTATACTTCCTTATAAATAGACTATAAGATGATTATCAATTGATTATGCTGTGTTATAAATAAATTGTAAATGGATTATAAAGTCATTGAAAAAAGAGCTGAATATTCATGTTGCAATCTGCTGTTTACCTGATTTCAGAACCTGGTGTTGCTGCTGCCGCCAACGGAGAAGATCCGAATGCTGCTGACACTGTGCCTACTGCTGCTGCTGCTGCTAATCCTGCAGCTGCTGTTGACACTGATCCTACTGCCGACAACAGATCCGGTGTGAATATCCGCAGATCTGAGCGAATAAGGCAAACAGGGGTAGGCAGGGGAAGAGGAAGGGACAGGGGAAGGGGTAGAGGAAGGGGTAGAGCTGCATCTTCACAACCACTCCCCACCACACCTGCATCTTCCCAACAGCTACCCGCCACACCTGCTATTGCTGCCTCCACTCAACCACCTCCCATACTTGCAACTACAGTTTCTCAGGCTCCAAACACATCCACCGGTGCAGTGGCTCCAACCACAGCCACCTCACAACAAGCCTTACCTCTTGAAGGGCCAGCCTCCCAGCCTCTCCTAGCTGTGGCAAGTGCAAAATTTCACCAAGCACCTAAAGCATCTTCTCAACCTTTACCAAAGACAAAGGTGTTTGGTGTGAGGAGAAGTGGGCGGCTGAAGTTAGGAGTGATGAAGCAAAAAGGAGCACCTAGTCTACATATAGACCTAAGTGATGACTGAAGTCTCTTTATATTTATAGTTAGGGTTGTTGGGTTTGGTGTTAAATAGTTTATCTTGTGATGAATTGTGTCTATGTGGCCACTGTTTATTAGGTGGATAGGACCACTATTTTGATATTTTGTAATCAGGTTGGACCACTTTTAGTTGTTGCACTTCTTGGATCTTTATTTTGGCTTAGCTATATGTGGCATATTATATGACCACTTATGTTTGATATTTTGTGTAAGTATGGTTTACAGGATCACTTAATGAAAATATATGTGGCATATTTTCTGGCCACTTCTTGCTGCAAGTTGTTGTCATCCAACCTCCCAACTTGTTCTTGGAGAATATTCAACTCATCACATAATCTACCAACACAAGCATCTATTTCTTTGGCTTCAACAATTACTCTCTCCATCTCCACGTTTAGCCTCTCTATCTTTCTTTCTTGTGCATCCAATTTCTACATTTCAACTTCCAACTTAGCAGAATTTTGTGTTCCAACAACTCCAACAGCAGCAGCAGACACATTACTTCTTGCACCAACTTCATCAACCCACTCAAAAAATTTGCATCTTCTGTTAGGGCAAGAAATAAATCTTCTATTAGGATTCTTTGTTGTTCCTGAAATTTGAAGACTCAGAGTGTCACCACACAAACAGTGAACCCGCCTTTCCTTTTCCTTTGGCCACCCATTCTTTGCACCGTCATCAACCTCAATCCAATCAAAATCATCAATCCACTCAAAAAAGTTGTATTTTGGTATCTTCCCACAAGTAACATACCTCCTACCATGGTCAGAAATGGCTGAAGAACGGCGGACGGTTACTGCCTCTCCACAGAAACACATGTGTCTTCTTTCCTTCGAGTACGAGCTCCTGGAAACACAGTGGTGCACGAAATTGTGATGTTCAGGCTCAAACAATCCCCGGCAACGTGAGCAACTTGGTGCTCTGATCTCAATACATAATTGTCACAACTTCGATACAACTAACCAGCAAGTGCACTGGGTCGTCCAAGTAATACCTTACGTGAGTAAGGGTCGAATCCCACGGAGATTGTTGGTATGAAGCAAGCTATTGTCACCTTGTAAATCTCAGTCAGGCAGATATAAAGTGATAATGGTGTTTTCGAATAATAAATAATAGAATAGGGATAGAGATACTTATGTAAATCATTGGTAGGAATTTCAGATAAGCGAATGGAGATGCTTTTCGTTCCTCTGAACCTCTGCTTTCCTGCTATCTTCATCCAATCAGTCTTACTCCTTTCCATGGCTGGCTTTATGCAAGGGCCTTGCTTTTTCTTTTTCTTTCTATTTTTTTTTCGCCCCCTTTTTTTTTCTTTTTTTTTTCTTCTGCAAGCTTTGTTCTTTGCTGCTTTTTCTTGCTTCAAGAATCATTTTTATGAATTTTCAGATTATCAAATAACATGTCTCCTAGTCATCATTCTTTCAAGAGCCAACATATTTAACATTCTTAAACCACAACTTCAAAAGACATATGCACTGTTCAAGCATACATTCAGAAAACAAGAAGCATTGTCACCACATCAATATAATTAAACTAAGTTCAAGGATAAATTTGAAACTCAGGTACTTCTTGTTCTTTTGAATTAAAACATTTTTCATTTAAGAGAGGTGATGGATTCATAGGACATTCATAACTTTAAGACATAGTTACTAACTACTAATGATCATGTAATGAAGACACAAAACATAGATAAGCACATAACATAGAGAACGAAAAACAGAAGAAATAAGAACAAGGAATGAATCCACCTTAGTGATGGTGGCGTTTCCTTCTTGAAGAACCAATGATGTCCTTGAGCTCTTCTATGTCTCTTCCTTGTCTTTGTTGCTCCTCCCTCATTGCTTTTTGATCTTCTCTTATTTCATGGAGCATGATGGAGTGCTCTTGATGTTCCACCCTTAGTTGTTCCATATTGGAACTTAATTTTCCCAGGGAGGTGTTGATTTGCTCCCAATAATTTTGTGGAGGAAAGTGCATTTGAGGCATCTCAGGGATCTCATGGAAATGAGCTTCTTGCGCCTCTTGAGCTCCATGACTGGGCTCTCTTGCTTGCTCCATCTTTTTCTTAGTGATGGGCTTGTCCTCTTTAATGAGGATATCTCCCTCCATGTCAATCCCAGCCGAATTGCATAG
>NC_029790.2:93162214-93171456 GCF_000816755.2 Arachis ipaensis
CTTTCCATCTCCCATGACTCGGATGTGGAAGCTTTTGTTTTCCCTTTCCCTCTTCTAGAGGATTCTCCGGTCTTGGGGGCCATCAATGGTAATGGAAAAACAAAAAAGCTATGCTTTTACCACACCAAACTTAGAATATTGCTCGCCCTCGAGCAATAAACAAAAGAATAGAAGAAGAAGAAGAAGAAATATGGAGAGGGAGAGAGAGATGTGGTTTCGGCCAAGAGGAGTGTAGAGGGGTGTGTTGTGTGAATTTGATGAAGAATGGAGGTCTTTATATAGGGAAGGGAGGGGGGTTAAGGTTCGGCCATATGGGTAGGTTTGGGTGGGAAATTGGTTTTGAATTTTTGAAGGTAGGTGGAGTTTATGAGGTAGGTTTATGGGGAAGAGTGGATGGATGTGAGTGGTGAAGGTTTAATGGGGAAGAGAGATTGAGGTGATTGGTGAAGGGCTTTTAGGGAAGAGTGTTTATGGGGTTGTGTGAAAGAGAAGAGTGAGAAGAAGTGAGTGGAGGTAGGTGGGGATCCTGTGGGGTCCACAGATCCTGAGTGGATCCTGTGGGGTCCACAGATCCTGAGTGGATCCTGTGGGGTCCACAGATCCTGAGGTGTTCAAGGATTTACATCCCTGCACCCATTAGGCATGTAAAAATGCCTTTGTACCCAACTCTGGGCGTTCAGCGCCAGGTTGGTGCCCATTTTGGGCGTTCAATGCCCATTTGCTGCCATTTCTGGCGTTGAACGCCAGAACCATGCTTGTTCTGGGCGTTCAGCGCCAGGATGCTGCCCATTCTGGGCGTTCAGCGCCAGACAGATGCTCCTCTAGGGTGTGATTTTTCTTCTGCTGTTTTTGATTCCGTTTTCAATTTTTTATTTATTTTGTGACTCCACATGATCATGAACCTATAAAGACATATAACTAAGAAAAACATAGTTAGATAAATAGCTTTTGAGGAGGAAAGTACTTGGCTAAGAAAGTCGTGACCAGCTTATCCCACGAGTTCAGGCTATCTTTAGGTTGAGAGTCCAACCATAATCTAGCTCTGTCTCTTACAGCAAAGGGGAAAAGCATGAGCCTGTAGACTTCAGGATCTACTCCATTAGTCTTAACAGTATCACATATCTGCAAGAATTCAGTTAAGAACTGAAAAGGATCTTCATATGGAAGTCCAGGAAACTTGCAGTTCTACTGCATTAGAGAAACTAATTGAGGTTTAAGCTCAAAGTTGTTTGCTCCAATGGCAGGA
The DNA here is from genome assembly GCF_000816755.2 of Arachis ipaensis. Classification (NCBI taxonomy): domain Eukaryota; kingdom Viridiplantae; phylum Streptophyta; class Magnoliopsida; order Fabales; family Fabaceae; genus Arachis; species Arachis ipaensis. Next base: position 93,163,461 of record NC_029790.2, read on the forward strand.
ATGGAGATGCTTCTTCCATGTAAATTGGAATTAGGTGCAATAAAGTCACCAAGCATCTTCCTTGCATTATTATTATTTTCGGCTGCCATCTCCTTCTCCTGTTCGAAAATTTCTGAAAGATTATCTCTGGATTGTTGTAATTTAGCTTCTCTTAATTTTTTCTTCAGAGTCCTTTCAGGTTCTGGATCTGCTTCCACAAGAATGTTCTTATCCTTGCTCCTGCTCATATGACAAAGAAGAGGGCACAGAAAAATAATAATAATAATGGAGATCCTTTATACCACAGTATAGGGATTCCTGTGTGAGTGGAAGAAGATGGGGAGACAAAGAATGTAATATAATGGAAGAAATACAACTGTGAGGATGGAAGAGAGGTGAGATGAGATGTTAGGATATGAATGAATAAATAGAATAGGATGAGAGAGAAGGAGGGAATTTTCAAAAATTATTTTTGAAAAGGAGTTAGTGATTTTTGAAAATTGGTTTTTGAAAAATGTTAGTATTTTTTTCGAAAATTTTTGAAATTAAAAATAAAAAAATAAAAATAATTAGTTAATTAAAGAGAAATTTTTTTGAAAAAGAGGGAAGATATTTTCGAAAATGAGAGAGAGAGAGTTAGTTAGGTGGTTTTGAAAAAGTTAAGAAACAAACAAAAAGTTAGTTAGTTAGTTGAAACAAATTTTGAAAAGATAAGAAGTTAGGAAGTTAGAAAAGATATTTGAAAAGATATTTTTAAGAAAAAGATAAGATAAGAAGATATTTTTGAAAAGATATGATAAAATTAGTTTTGAAAAAGATTTGATTTTTAAAATCACAATTAATGACTTGATTCATAAGAAATCACAAGATATGATTCTAGAACTTAAAGTATATTGATCTTGATAACAGATTGCATGCCTCAGTCCAAAAAAATTTAGACATGGCTTTACAACCAGCCAGGCTTCACGTGCTTCATGAAACACTAGAATTCATTCTTAAAAATTCTGAATAAAATTTTGAAAACATTTTTTTTTCGAAAACAGATGAGAAAAGTTTTGAAATATTTTTGAAAAATTTTTGAAAAGAAAACGAAAAGAAAGTTACTCGATCTGAGCAACAAGATGAACCGTCAGTTGTCCAAACTCGAACAATCCCCGGCAACGGCGCCAAAAACTTGGTGCACGAAATTGTGATGTCCAGGCTCAAACAATCCCCGACAACGTGAGCAACTTGGTGCTCTGATCTCAATACATAATTGTCACAACTTCGATACAACTAACCAGCAAGTGCACTGGGTCGTCCAAGTAATACACCTAAAACATGATCAAAGGATCATAAGATAATCCAAAGATGGTCTAAAAGACGTCTAATACAATAGTAAGAGGTCCTATCTATAATAAACTAGTCACTAGGGTTTACATGAGTAAGTAATTGATGAATAAATCTACTTCCGGGGCCCACTTGGTGTGTGTTTGGGCTGAGCCTAAGTGTTGCACGTGCAGAGGCCATTTGTGGAGTTGAACGCCAGTATTTGTGCCAGTTTGGGCGTTCAACTCTGGTTTTGGATCCTTTTCTGGCGCTGGACGCCAGATTTGGTCAGAGAGCTGGCGTTGAACGCCAGTTTACGTCGTCTATTCTTGGCCAAAGTATGGACTATTATACATTGATGGAAAGCCCTGGATGTCTACGTTCCAACGCAATTGGAAGCACGCCATTTCGAATTCTGTAGCTCCAGAAAATCCACTTTGAGTGCAGGGAGGTCAGAATCTAACAGCATCAGCAGTCCTTCTTCAACCTCTGAATCTGATTTCTGCTCAAGTCCCTCAATTTCAGCTAGAAAATACCTGAAATCACAGAAAAACACATAAACTCATAGTAAAGTCCAGAAATGTGAATTTAACATAAAAACTAATGAAAACATCCCTAAAAGTAACTAGATCCTACTAAAAACATACTAAAAACAATGCCAAAAAGCGTATAAATTATCCGCTCATCACACAGCTTCCCGAAGAGAGAATGAATGAGGTTCCTTGACTATGAGCTATAAAGTTGGAGAATATGAAAACTGAAAATGGAAAAGGGAGAAGAAGAGAAACCTCAAATATTGCAACGAGAGTGTTTATAGGGAGAAGACAGGGGTAAATAAGTCATTTCACAGCTCACTAACGTTTTTTTTAACGTCAAACGTTAATAGGGACTTAATTGAAAAAAAAATAAGGTACAGGGACCCAATGGAAAAAAAAAGTATAGGGACCTAATTGAAAATTCGGTGAAACTATAGGGACCTGCAGAGTAATTAAACCTAAATTAAATGGCAATTAAAATAAATAAATAGCTGCAAGGAAAACTTTTGGCAAGGTATGAGAAATTGGAAGTCCAGATTTAGTTATTCTTATCAATAACAATGAAAGTTGAATCTTAATTCCACTTAGTCAACCTTTACTAAAGTAAAGGAAAGTCAAGGGACTAATTAGTTTGATCTTCGAATCCTATTTATTTCCTGAGAAAAGGTTGCGATTATTGAAGCTCAATTCAATTAGCAAAGATAACAGTTATCGATTATGTTGAGATAAGATAACTCCTAAGTTACTGCTTTCTTAACCAAGACCAAAAGAAGAAAAAGGAAATTTGCTGGAATAAAAATGCCTTCAGATGTAAAGCAACAATAACATAAATTAAAGAAAGCAATCATGAATTGAATTACCTCAAATAACATTAATAAGGGAAATTATAATCTAACATGAAGAGTTCATAAACTAAATTGAAAGAATAAATAAAAATAAAGAACCTGGGATTGAGAGTTACTCCTAAAACTAAGAGAAGTACTAAATCCTACGAGAGAGAGAGAGAGGAGAGAACCTCTCTCAAAACTAGATCTAAAACATGGGAAATAACTAAATTGGCGAGCTCTCTCTGAATGGATGCATTCCCACACTTTATAACCTCTGGTCTATGCCTTCTGGACTTGGATTGGGCCAAAAAGGGCTTCAAAAATCGCTGGAAGCATTTTTTGCAATTTCTGGTGCGTGGCCTCTGTCACGCGTCCGCGTGGGTCACGCTGTCGCGTCATTCGGAGCTTTTCTTGTCACGCGGTCACGTAAGTCATGCGGCCGCGTCGTATGTGATTTGCTCAAGTCGCGCAGTCGCGTCAGTCATGCGGCCGTGTCGCTGCTTCTTCGCTCTTGGCACGCGATTGCGTCATTCATGCGATCGCGTGGGTGCCAGTTCTGCAAAACTCCGTTCTGCACTTTCCTTCCATTTTTGTATGTTTCCTTTTTCATCCTTTAAGTCATTCTGCCTTAGAAGATCTGAAACTACTCAACACACTAATCACAGCATCGAATGGAAATAAAGGTAATTAAAATAATTAATTTTAAAGCATAGGAAACATGTTTTTCACATACATCACATAATAAGGAAGGGAAAGTAAAACCATGTAATTAATATGAATAAGTAGATGAAGGATTGAATAAATCACTCAAACTAAGCACAAAATACATCACAAAATATGAGTTTATCCACCTCCCCACACTTAAACAATAGCATGTCCTCATGCTAAATCCAAGGTAATAAGTAAGGTTAAATTGATAGAATGTCATGCAATGCAATCTAATCTAAATGCAACTACCTAAATGCATCATGCAATTCTAATTTATTCACTCATATATAAAGCTTATAGGTAGTTAAATTAATTCACATTCTCAAAGAGTCATATATGTATATATAGCCAAGCCTTAGATAATCAATAAGCACTTATACAATTGAGATGGGAGAAAAAGCATTTTATGAACTTGCAAGACAATTAGATAATTCAAACAGAGATAAATGTTAATTAGCTATTGAACCCTCACTGGATTTGTGTTTACTCTCTAGTCACTCAGTGTTTATTGGGTTAATCACTCTATTCCTCTTTTTATTCTTCCTTTTTATAACTTTGTTCTTCATCTAACCAATCAACAATTATAGAATACAGTCATACCAAAAATCATGAGGTCTTTAATTAAGGTTGTAATGGGGCCAAGGTAAAGGTAATGATATATGTATAAGGCTAAGTGAGCTAATAAGTGAATCCTTAATTAGACTAAGATCTCACCTAACTTACATACTTAGTAAAACAAAACTTCTTTACCTATTTTTCCATATTTTTCCACTTGATGTTACATGCTCATGTTTCAACTTTTGTTCTTATTCCATGTGCATTGCTTTTATTTTGCATTTGGGGAATTCTTTTGTATCCCCTTTATTAAATACTGAAAAATAACTTTTTTTTTTAAATGCACATGGTAATTTAATTAATTTGATTTTTTTTTCATGAGCATGCTTCCCAAAATTTCTTATTTTGAGTTATTTTATTCCTTTCAACTTTTCTACCTTTTATTTTTATCATCCATGTTCCCAATAGGTTTCCCACATTTTAAACTATTCATAATTTTCTATCTTAAGCTAACCAAGGATTCAACTTGGGATTTTATTTGTTTTTCAGCTTAAGGCTAGTGATGTGGCTAATAGAATAAAAAAGGAATTTAAAGGTTCAAGGGGGCTAACAAGGGTGATGTAAAAGATAGGCTATTTTGGGATAAGTGAGCTAAAATCAAATAATGGCCTCAATCACTCTTTTGATATGTATCTATATTCTATATTCTATATTCTATAATTGGACATATAGATTAAAGCAAAGTAAAGAACATCAGAATATAAAAGAAGGGCGGAACACACAGGAATAAAAAATTATGGTTTGAATGTAACCATACAATTAAGCTCAAAACTCACAGGCTATGTGTTCTCTAGCTTAAAAATCATTTATCACTTATGTATGTCATGCAGGTTTAGTTAAAAATTCTCATTATTCTCAATGTAAAACTTATATTGAATGGCTTTAAAGTTCTAGTGTTTCTTCTTGATGAAGTGTTGTTAACTAACATGTAATGCTATATATACAAGGTGTGGGTTGTTTTGATTCTGTTAAAGTCTCTAGTTTACTTCCTTTTTCTTTTCAATCTATTCTGAGTTATCTTATGCTAAAAAGGGTAAACTATACTAATCAATCCACAATTTCTATAACTAATAAGTTAGAATTGCAACTAAGTGGCTAAAATATGAACTTAAAAAAAGAATGCAAAATGCAGAAATAGAGTAAAAATACATGAAAGTAGCAATGTATAAGTACTAAGAAAATAAAAAAATAAAAAAAGAGAAAAATACAGAAAAATATCCAAAATAAAAGAAAAAGAGTCTGTAGTGGTTCACCAAAATAATACGCCAGAGATGGCGACCTCCCTACACTTAAAATGTAGCATCGTCCCCGATGCTCACTCGGCCGGGTGTGAAGGGGTGTCATCACTGGAAGGGATGGTAGCTGGGGTCTCTGTGGTAGCTGGCTGAATGTCCGGCTGCTAGAGAGGAGGGGCTGTCTGAATGGGGATCTCAGGATCTACAGCCTGGATCTGATGTGGGACCTCTGCCTATGGTGCAGCCTGCTCGGCCTCTCTCTGGGGATGGGTCTCTGCCTCAGGCGCATCCGCCTCCTCCTCAGATGCCTCGGATGGTGTGTCAGGCTCGGAGGGGATGTCGCCGGATCGTATCATCAGCTTCAGGTGCTCATAGCGTCGCTTGTTGCGACGCTCCATCTGGTCAAGTCATCAAAACAAGCGGTGCACTAGATGATAGACAGGCTCTGTGGCAGGTGGAGGTGCAGTGGTGGTGGCAGGGGTAGGTGGTGCAGCAGTGGAGGAAGAGGGACCGGCAGATGGTGTAGCTGTATCATTAGCGGTGGCAGTCAGGAATGGAGTCTGTAGCCCAAGGCCAGAAAGTTCCTGCTGTGCGCGATAATCTTCTTGCATTCCGCAGCAGGTGGCCTCTCATCAGCATCCTCCCATGGCACGTCAGCTCGATGGCCCAGCTGTGTAACCAGATAGGGAAAGGGAAGAGTTCCTCGGACGTTGACCCTGGCCATATAGTGCCGGATAAAGCGTGGCAGGTACAGGTCCTTGCCCTCCATCACACACCAAAGGAGGGTGATCATAGCGGCTGGTATCTCAGTCTCGTGAGTACTCGGCATAATGTAGTTGCTGAATATCTAATGCCATAGCCGAGCCTCATCGTTCAGGTAAATCCGCTTGATCCCTTTCGGCATGGTGGTGTTCTGACCCATGATCCAAGGAACTGACGGGTCAAGGGCAATCCGGGCCTTGACTGCATCCCAGTTAAATCGCATATAGCGCATATCCTCCTCAGCTTTCTGATAGCCATCTGTCTGATCAGTCTTAGGCAGAAGTTTCAGAACCTCTTCTATTGCCTCCTCAGTAACCAGAATCTGCTTCCCTCTGAGGTTCACTGCATCTAGGGAAGTTTTGAAGTAGTTGCAGTAGAATTCCCTAACCCAAGAAGCACTAACCTCAGTCAGAGGTCTCTCCAGAAAGAACCAGCCTCTTTGTTTGATCTGATCAGAGGTGTATTGCTGGAGTTCTTCTGGGATCTTCAAAGTCCGCTCCAGGTATACGTTCCTAGAGTTTGCAAACACCGGATACTTCAGCTCACAGTATCTGTTTGCAAACTTTACTGAGTCATTGGCGGGAAGTAGCTGGTCGGCCTTCTCCTGCGGGGTAAAGGCTTTCTCTCGTGAGGAGGCATCATGCATGAGGTCGATGATAGACACGGAGGCTTCTCCTCTTTTCCTTTTGCCAGAAGTGGCCTTGCCTTTTCCTTTTCTCTGGGAATCTGACATCCTGAAAAACAAAAAATCAGGATATAATAAAAATAGGAAGGCAAATAGGCAAATAATCAAAGAAAACACAAAGTGGCAAAAGAGCAATAGGATAATGCATATGAGTTAAGTAGAATGTGCATTTAGGATTGTATATCAGTGAAAAGTCTGAAAAGAAGAAATCACAATCCAAAATGTAATTGAATGCAAGTTAAATAGAAAAATTAACATCATGCCTTGGTTAGAATGTTAAAAGAAAGTGAAAGAAAAGCAAAAAGAAGTTTTGAAAAGGTTAGGTTGGTTAGAGTTAAAATTAGTGAGTTAGTGAAAAATGGGTTAAAGTAAGAAGCATAATGAAAATAGTCCAAGTAACAAGTAATCACAGGTAGAAGCTATAGGTAACTCATATTCAAACAAGTAAAACAGTTTGATGATGATTCAAATAGAGATAAAGAAAGCAAAAATAGGAATCAAACATCAAAATTGCGATTTATGAACCAGGAGATCAAAGAAAATAAGAATGTGTGCCTAAGCATTCATGAATTGGTTTGGTGAAATTATAGGAAAGCACAGTTGAAAATGCCAAAACCAAGACATGAACAGAAATATTTTACAGAAATTTGGGCAGTATTCCGGCTAAAATAGGACTTTCCCGGAAAATAAACAGCAATCAAGCAGTTCATATGAATCCGAATTAAAGCTTGCAATTACATATACGGAATATAAACATGAAAGTTCAATGTAAAGAGCAGCAAATGCAGGAAAGTACAGCATATGAACATGAACACAGCAACAACAGAATTGCAGATTTGATAAAACAGAAACAAGAAAAGTGCAAATAAACAGACCTAAATCCACTAACCACATCCTAGGCTACCTAACAACCTAAAATCCACTACAACATGCATATCTAACTATCCTAACATGAACTAAATGGAAAAATAAGAATAAACTACGAACGGATAAAAGGGATTGCGTGTTGCGAAACCTGGTAGGCGTAAGAAGGAGGTTGGGGTAGAGAGGTGGCTGGGGGGTGGTGGAAGTGGCGTTCAGCATGGCAGCTAGCGGTGGTGCTGCGGTGGGGTTGCGGTTCAGAGACAGGGAAGGGAGAAGAGGGGGTGGTTAATGGGGTAAGAGGGGAAGGGAGTTGGGAAAGAGTTGCGAAACGTAAGAAGGAGGTTGGGGTAGAGAGGTGGCTGGGGGGTGGTGGAAGTGGCGTTCAGCATGGCAGCTAGCGGTGGTGCTGCGGTGGGGTTGCGGTTCAGAGACAGGGAAGGGAGAAGAGGGGGTGGTTAATGTGGTTAATGGGGTAAG
>NC_029790.2:93172600-93178434 GCF_000816755.2 Arachis ipaensis
CATGCATATCTATCTATCCTAATTATGAACAGAAACAGAAAAAATTGTAAAATAACTGCGAAGGATAGGAAGGCGGCGTTCATCGGAACCTGGTAAGCGTGAGGAGTAGAACGGGGTAAGAAAGCGGCTGGGTGGTGGCTGCGACGGCGTCCGGTGCGGTGGAGGGGATGGCGGCGCGGTGGCGGCTGAGGGGGGCAGTGGAGAAGGGGGTAATGGGGATAGGGTTTAGGGTAATTGATAGAGGAAGGGAGGGGGGTTGCGTGTGGGTGGCGGAGGGGGCGCGGCTGGGTTGGGTGCGGCGGTGTGAGGTGGGCAGTGGCGGAGGGCAGTGGCGGAGAAGGAGGGAGAAAGAGGAAGAAGGAGAAAGAAAGAAGGGGAGGGAGGAAGGGGGTCGGTGGCGGCGGCGTCTGGGCGGCGGCGGCGACTGGGTGGTGGTCGGGGCGGCGGCAATGGTGGCTGGGTGGTGGTTGAGAGAAGAGGAGGAAGAGAGGGAGAAGAGGGTTGGGGGGGCTGCGCGACTGATAGGGTTCGCGTGGCTGGAGGGGTTATATTTTTGAATCCATGCGGTCGCGTGGGGGACGCGGTCGCGTGGTTGGGGTGAAAATGGGGGTGACGCAATCGCGTGGGGCGCGCGATCGCATGGAGGGGGTAAAAGAAGGGATGACGCGATCGCATGGGGCATGCGATCGTGTCGCTAAAAATTGTGCTAAACGCACGAATCCAGCGTCGTTCCAGCGCAACTCTCTGTCTCCTTTTTGGGATTTGTGCAATCCATGCGACGCGATCGCATGGGGCATGCGATCGCGTGGGCCATTTTGTGCTAGACGCACAATGGCCGCACGATTCCAGCCCAACTTTCTGGACGTTGGATCTTTACGCCAATCTCTAGGTCACGCGGCTGCGCGAATGACGCGGTTGCGTGGGAAGTGTAGTTCGCCATTTGACACGATCGCATGGGGCATGCGGTCGCATCGCGCACCCCTTTTTTTTGTGAATTGAATGCAGAATGCAATGCTTAATGTGAATGCTATGCATGATTCCAGGTTTAATAATAAAATAAAATAAAACTCAAAAACAAACAATACTAAATAAAATTAAAATTACAAAAGAAACGATCATACCATGGTGGGTTGTCTCCCACCTAGCACTTTTAGTTAAAGTCCTTAAGTTGGACATTTGAAGTGCTTCCTGTTATGGTGGCTTGTGTTTAAATTCATCCAGAAATCTCCACCATTGCTTGGAATGCCAATAGCCTCCGGGGTCCCAAACTAGGCATGTAAAGCTTCTGAGCAGCTTCAAACAGATTTTCAGGCTCCCGGGGTGACGAATGTCAGAATAGATTCCAGGATCCCAAGCCTTGTATTTAAATCCGCCTCCGTCTTGATCTCCATGTTTCCATCCGGGCGGTTTAAAAAGTAAATTCTCACCATGGTAACCAAACGTTTTCCGAGATCCATTCGATTGATTTTGAAACCAATCCATGCACTTCGAGTTGAAGCGTGGAACCTTATTGAACCTTGTGCACCAGCTCTGAGCACGGGCCATTTCCCTCTTACTCTTAAAGCCACAGAGAGCTCTAAGATGGCCATCTGTTTCAAGTAAACCATATTTAAGTGAATAAGTAAAGTTAAAAGTTAAGGATTGTACCCACTTGAAGCTTGTATTAGGTGGTAATGGCCTTGGGGTAGGTGTTTCTGGTGGTTCTGTAAGTTCTTCTCCCTTGTGCTCTTCTGTGAATTCCTCCACTTCTTTGCAAGGATCTTCAAATACATCATCACCCTGGTCAAAGTCTTCTATGTCTTCCTCATCACTTGAGTCATAGATTGGAGGTTGAGAGAAATCTACCTCTGCATCATCCTCATATTCATTTGGGGAAGATTCGTCGATCTCAGAGAACTCACTTGCAGATGCAAGTTCATTACTAAGAGAACTTGACTTGTGACTATCATCATCAAGAGAATTTACTTCTTGGATTATTCCGTCTGATTCTTCATAAACGAATTGCCTTGGGGATTGTGCGCTATCCTCCTTAGCATTAACTATAATGTCCTTGACGGATTTCTCCTCAGCTCTGGATTCCCATGGAGGTTCTGCGTCTCCTAGATCTTCAACCAACTCTTCTTCTTGTACAATGACAGCTTCTTTTACTTGTTCGAGTACGAATTCATGCTTTGTCTTGTCCACTAGAGTTTCTAATATCTCCTTCATGCTGCGCTCTTCATTAGATTGTCCACATGGGGTTGTGGTTGGTCCTTGAATGTTTGAGCGTCTAGAAGCTAATTAAATTACTGCTTGCTCCAGTTGTCGAATGGTTGCTTGAAGCTTATTTACTGTTTCCTTGAGGCGAACCTCTGATTCTCGGGGTGATGGATTTGGACATGATACATAGGAAAGTGGTGGTGCTTGGGAATGACTGGATTGGAACTGGGGTAAATAGGGATCATGTGGTGGCGAATGGTGAAGAGAAGCTTGTGACTGTGGTGGTTCGGGGTTATGTTGAGAGGATGGTCTACAGGCGCGGGGTGGGGCTTGTCGGTAGTTACAAGGTTGTCCACCATATCTATCAGCTGGATATGTATTGTAGAATGGTCTTTGTCCATGATATCTTGGAGGGTGTTGTTGCCTAAAGGGGTGATTAGATCCTCTTGGCTCCATCCATCTTTGATTGCGTAGACCTTGATGTATATTCTTGTTATAGCTTTCACTCCTTTCAACAATATTAGAATCAAACTCAAAGCGAGAGGGGTGAGAGTTCATAGTAGCAAATAAAATTAAAAAGGAAAAATAGAAATAAATAAACAAGTAAAAGAAAAATATTTACAATAACCAATAATAAGGCACACGTTAGCAGTTCCCCGGCAACGGCGCTGGTGCACGAAATTGTGATGTCCAGGCTCAAACAATCCCTGGCAACGTGAGCAACTTGGTACGCGCAATCGCGATTATACTTTGATCATGTAAAATTCATGGCTCTTTCTTTCCCTGGCAATGGCGCCAAGAACATGGTGCCAATACCATGGTTCACAACTTCGATACAACTAACCAGCAAGTGCACTGGGTCGTCCAAGTAATACCTTACGTGAGTAAGGGTCGAATCCCACGGAGATTGTTGGTATGAAGCAAGCTATGGTCACCTTGCAAATCTCAGTCAGGCAGATATAAATTGATAATGATATTTTCGAATAATAAATAATAGAATAGGGATAGAAATACTTATGTAAATCACTGGTGAGAATTTCAGATAAGCGAATAGAGATGCTTCTCATTCCTCTAAACCTCGCTTTCCTGCTATCTTCATCCAATCAATCTTACTCCTTTCCATGGCTGGCTTTATGCAAGGGCATCACCGTTGTCAGTGGCTACATCCCCTCCTCTTATGAAAATGGTCCAAGATGCCCTGTCACGGCACGACTAATCATCTGAGGTTCTCGATCATGCTGGAATAGGATTCACCCTCCTTTTGTGTCTGTCACTACGCCCAGCAAACGCGAGTTTGAAGATCGTCACAGTCATTCAATCATTGAATCCTACTCGGAATACCACAGACAAAGTTTAGACTTTCCGGATTCTCTTGAATGCCGCCATCATTTTAGCTTACACCACGAAGATTCCGATTAAGAGATCTAAGAGACACTCATTCAATCTAAGGTAGAACGGAAGTGGTTGTCAGGCACGTGTTCATAGGGAATGATGATTGTCACGTTCATCACATTCAGGTTGAAGTGCGAATGAATATCTTAGAAGCGAAATAAGATGAATTGAATAGAAAAACAGTAGTACTTTGCATAAATCTTTGAGGAACAGCAGAGCTCCACACCTTAATCTATGGAGTGTAGAAACTCTACCGTTGAAAATACATAAGTGATAATGGAGTTCATTGGCCTCGGCCCCAGAGGGGAACCGGAGTAACCAAGACTACTATGATCCAAAGATAAAACTCAGGATGTCTAATACAATAGTAAAAAGTTCTATTTATAATAAACTAGCTACTAGGGTTTACAGAAGTAAGTAATTGATGCATAAATCCACTTCCGGGGTCCACTTGGTGTGTGCTTGGGCTGAGCTTGAATGTTACACGTGCAAAGGCTCTTTCTGGAGTTGAACGCCAGGTTGTAACGTATTTCTGGTGTTCAACTCTGGTTTGTGACTTGTTTCTGGCGTTTAACTCCAGACAGCAGCATAGAACTGGAGTTCAACACCCTTTTACGTCATCTAAACTGGGCCAAAGTATGAACTATTATACATTTCTGGAAAGCCCTGGATGTCTACTTTCCAACGCAATTGGAAGCGCGCTATTTTGAGTTCTGTAGCTCCAGAAAATCCACTTTGAGTGCAGGGAGGTCAGAATCCAACAGCATCAGCAGTCCTTCTTCAACCTCTGAATTTGATTTTTGCTCAAGTCCCTCAATTTCAGCCAAAAAATACCTGAAATCACAGAAAAACACACAAACTCATAGTAAAGTCCAGAAATGTGAATTTAACATAAAAACTAATGAAAACATCCCTAAAAGTAACTAGATCCTACTAAATACATACTAAAAACAATGCCAAAAAGCGTACAAATTATCCGCTCATCAGTTTTCCAGTCAGCATAGGTACAGTTCTCACTAACCGACGTATGCGTCATATCCTCTGTAAGCAAACTCTGCCTTACAGGTGGCGGCATTCCAGCAGTGTATGAAATCATATTCTCTATAAGCAATCCTTGCCTTACAGGTGCAGCATTCTAGCCGTGTATGAATTAATATCCTCTGCAAGTGATCCCAGGTTATCAGTTGCAGGTACAGCTCTCAATAGCTGTGTAACACTGGAAAACGTTCTGTGGTCGTACCACTATCTATCTGACTGCCTTCACGCAGCAGATCATTACATAATCATTCTCATTATCATCATTCATCATCATTCTCATTATTCATCATCATTTTTTTGTCTTCCCTTTCCTCTTTCTAGAGGTTTCTCTAACCTTAGGTGCCATCAATGGTTATGGAAAAAACAAAAAAGCTATGCTTTTACCACACCAAACTTAGAATGTTGCTCGCCCTCGAGCAAAAGAAGAAAGAATAGAAGAATACGAAGAAGATATGGAGGAGATGGATGGGAGTGTGTATTCGGCCATATGGGTGGCATTGGGTGGGAGAGAGATGTTGAATTTTGAAGGTAGTGGGTGTATGGATGTGAGTGGTAAATGGAAAACAGAAAGGATGATCATGAATGGAAAGAGAGATGATGGTGATAGGTGAAGGGTTTTGGGGAAGAGTGTTTATAGGATTGTATGAAAGAGGGGTGAGAAGAAGTGAGTGGAGGTAGGTGGGGATCCTGTGGGGTCCACAGATCCTGAGGTGTCAAGGCATTTACATCCCTGCACCAATTTAGGCATGTAAAATGCCCTTGCACACAACTCTGGACGTTCAATGCCCATTTGTGTGCCATTTCTAGTGTTGAACGCCAGAACCATGCCTGTTCTGGCGTTCAGCGCCCAGAAGCTGCCCATTTTGGGCGTTCAACGCCAGAACCATACTCTGTTCTGGCGTTGAACGCCAGACAGATGCTCCTCCAGGGTGTGATTTTTCTTCTGCTGTTTTTTATTCCGTTTTCAATTTTTTTATATTTATTTTGTGACTCCACATGATCATGAACCTACAAAGACATATAACTAAGAAAAATATAGTTAGATAAATAAAAATTGGGTTGCCTCCCAACAAGCGCTTCTTTAATGTCAATAGCTTGACAGTGAGCTCTCATGGAGCCTCACAGATGTTCAGAGCATTGTTGAAACTCTCCAACACCAAACTTAGAGTTTGGATATGGGAGTTCAACACCAAACTTAGAGTTTG
>NC_029790.2:93179766-93203827 GCF_000816755.2 Arachis ipaensis
TTCCTGTTCGAAAATTTCTGAAAGGTTATCTCTGGATTGTTGTATTTTAGATTCTCTTAATTTTCTCTTCAGAGTCCTTTCAGGTTCTAGATCTGCTTCCACAAGAATGTTCTTATCCTTGCTCCTGCTCATATGACAAAGAAGAGGGCACAGAAAAATAATAATAATAATAGAGATCTTTTATACCACAGTATAGGGATCTCTGTGTGAGTAGAAGAAGAGGGGGAGACAAAGAATGTAATATAATGGAAGAAACACAACTGTGAGGAGGGTTGAGATGTGAGATGAGATGTTAGTAGATGAATAACTAAATAGAATAAGATGAGAGAGAAGGAATTTTCGAAAATAATTTTTGAAAAAGAGTTAGTGATTTTTGAAAATGGTTTTTGAAAAATGTTAGTATTTTTCGAAAATTTTTAAAATCAAAAATAAAAATAAGAATAATTAGTTAATTAAAAAGAAATTTTTGAAAAAGAGGGAAGATATTTTCGAAAATTAGAGAGAGAGAGTTAGTTAGGTAGTTTTGAAAAAGTTAAGAAACAAACAAAAAGTTAGTTAGTTAGTTGAAACAAATTTTGAAAAGATAAGAAGTTAGGAGGTTAGAAAAGATATTTTGAAACCAACTTTTTGAAAAAGGTAAGATAAGAAGATATTTTAGAAATTAGTTTTTGAAAAAGATTTGATTTTTAAAATCACAATTAATGACTTGATTCACAAGAAATCACAAGATATGATTCTAGAACTTAAAGTTTGAATCTTTCTTAACAAGCAAGTAACAAACTTGAAATTTTTTTGAATCAAAACATTAATTGATTATTGTTATTTTCGAAAATTTGGTATAAAAATAAGAAAAGGATTTTTGAAAAATATTTTTTAAATTTTCGAAAATAACTAAGAATTTTGAAAAAGATTTGATTTTTGAAAAAGATTTTGAAAAAGATGAGATTTTCAAATTGAAAATTTGATTTGACTCATAAGAAACAACTTGATTTTAAAAATTTTTGAAAAAGTCAACTCAAATTTTCGAATTTGATGAGAGAAAAGAGGGAAAGATATTTTTTTTTTATTTTTGAATTTTTATGATGAGAGAGAAAAACACTAAAAATTATGTAATGCATGAAATTTTTAGATCAAAACAATGAATGCATGCAAGAATGCTATGAATGTCAAGATGAACACCAAGAACACTATGAAGATCATGATGAACATCAAGAACATATTTTGAAAAACTTTTAATGCAAAGAAAATATGCAAGACACTAAACTTAGAATTCTTTAATGCTTAGACACTAAGAATTCAAGAATGCATATGAAAAACACCATACAACACAAAACAAAAAATCATCAAGATCAAACAAGAAGACTTACCAAGAACAACTTGAAGATCATGAAGAACACTATGAATGCATGAAATTTTCGAAAAATGCAAGATGCACATGCAATTGACACCAAACTTATAACATGACACATGACTCAAAAAACACAAAAAATGTTTTTGATTTTTATGATTTTCTAATTTTTTTGGATTTTTTTTTCGAAAATTATATGAAAAAGAAAAAATAAGGATTCCAAAATTTTTAACATGAATTTCAGGAATCTTGCATTCTTAGTCTAAAGCTTCAGTCCAGGAATTAGACATGGCTTACTAGCCAGCTAAGCTTTCAATGAAAGCTCCAGTCCAAAACACTAGACATGGCCAATGGCCAGCCAAGCTTCAGCATGCAACATAAGAGAATATACTGCTCATTACTTATCAAAGTAACTTGCCTCTATGCTGATGGTTTGGAAGCCTCAGTCCAAGAATTTAGACATGGCTTTACAGCCAGCCAGGCTTCAACATGCTTCATGAAACACTAGAATTCATTCTTAAAAATTTTGAATAAAAATATATTTTATTTAATTTTTTTTTTCGAAAACAGATGAGAAAATTTTAGAAATATTTTTGAAAAATTTTTGAAAAGAAAACAAAAAGAAAATTACCTAATCTGAGCAACAAGATGAACCGTCAGTTGTCCAAACACGAACAATCCCCGGAAACGGCGCCAAAAACTTGGTGCACGAAATTGTGATGTCCAGGCTCAAACAATCCCTGGCAACGTGAGCAACTTGGTACGCGCAATCGCGATTACACTTTGATCATGTAAAATTCATGGCTCTTTCTTTTCCTGGCAATGGCGCCAAGAACATGGTGCCAATACCATGGTTCACAACTTCGATACAACTAACCAGCAAGTGCACTGGGTCGTCCAAGATCTGTCGATTCTCGATCATGCTGGGATTTACTATCCTTTTGCGTCTGTCACTAATGCCCAGCATTCGCGGGTTTGAAGCTCGTCACAGTCATTCAATCATTGAATCCTACTCGGAATACCACAGACAAGGTTTAGACTTTCCGGATTCTCTTGAATGCCGCCATCATTCTAGCTTACGCCACGAAGATTCCGGTTAAGAGATCTAAAAGATATTCATTCTAGCTTATTTCATGTAGAACGGAAGTGTTTGTCAGGCACGTGTTCATAGGGGAGAATGGTGATGAGCGTCACACATAATCATCACCTTCATCACGTTCTTGGGTGCGAATGGATATCTTAGAAGCGAAATAAGATGAATTGAATAGAAAACAGTAGTACTTTGCATTAATCTTTGAGGAACAGCAGAGCTCCACACCTTAATCTATGGAGTGTAGAAACTCTACCGTATGAAAATATATAAGTGAAGGTCCAGGCATGGCCGTGTGGCCAGCCCCCATGGTGTAAGAACAATACGTTCCCAGATGATCAAAGGATCAAAAGATAATCCAAAGATAATAGTAAAAGGTCCTATTTATAATAAACTAGCTACTAGGGTTTACATGAGTAAGTAATTGATGCATAAATCCACTTCCGGGGCCCACTTGGCGTGTGTTTGGGCTGAGCTTTAGTGTTGCACGTGTAGAGGTCCTTCTTGGAGTTGAACGCCAGCTTTTGTGCCAGTTTGGGCGTTCAACTCTGGTTTTGGCTCCTTTTCTGGCGCTGGACGCCAAATTTGGGCAGAAAGCTGGCGTTGAACGCCAGTTTGCGTCATCTATTCTTGGCCAAAGTATGGACTATTATATATTTCTGGAAAGCCCTGGATGTCTACGTTCGAACGCAATTGGAAGCGCGCCATTTCGGGTTCTGTAGCTCCAGAAAATTCTCTTTGAGTGCAGGAAGGTCAGAATCCAACAACATCAGCAGTCCTTCTTCAACCTCTGAATCTGATTTTTGCTCAAGTTCCTCAATTTCAGCCAGAAAATACCTGAAATCACAGAAAAACACACAAATTCATAGTAAAGTCCAGAAATGTGAATTTAACATAAAAACTAATGAAAACATCCCTAAAAGTAACTAGATCCTACTAGAAACATACTAAAAACAGTGCCAAAAAGCGTATAAATTATCCGCTCATCAGGCGCCATTTTGAAAGAGCGGAAGATTGATGGTTTAGAAGTTATGGTAAATACTCGTTGCAAGTATAGTTACTAAACCAAGCAATCAACCTTTCTTACAAAGGTTTTGGTTGTCACAAGTAACAAACCTCTTAAAATTGATAACCAAGTATTTAAACCTCGGGTCGTCTTCTCAAGGAACTGCAGGGAAGTATGTTCTTATTATTGGTTATGAAGATTGTAAATTGGGGTTTCAAGAATAAGGAATAAGTAACTTAATGGCGGGTAAATTAAATGGTAATTAAAATAAATAAATAGCTGCAAGGCAAACTTTTGGCAAGGTATGAGAAATTGGAAGTCCAGATTTAGTTATTGTTATCAATAACAATGAAAGTTGAATCTTAATTCCACTTAGTCAACCTTTACTAAAGTAAAGGAAAGTCAAGGGACTAATTAGTTTGATCTTCGAATCCTATTTATTTCCTGAGAAAAGGTTGCGATTATTGAAGCTCAGTTCAATTAGCAAAGATAACAGTTATCGATTATGTTGAGATAAGATAACTCCTGAGTTACTGCTTTCTTAACCAAGACCAAAAGAAGAAAAAGTAAATTTGCTGGAATAAAAATGCCTTCAGATGTAAAGCAACAATAACATAAATTAAAGAAAGCAATCATGAATTGAATTATCTCAAATAACATTAATAAGGGAAATTATAATCTAACATGAAGAGTTCATAAACTAAATTAGAAGAATAAATAAAAATAAAGAACCTGGGATTGAGAGTTACTCCTAAAACTAAGAGAAGTCCTAAATCCTACGAGAGAGAGGGGAGAGAACCTCTCTCAAAACTAGATCTAAAACATGGGAAACAACTAAATTGGCGAGCTCTCTCTGAATGGATGCATTCCCACACTTTATAACCTCTGGTCTATGCCTTCTAGACTTGGATTGGGCCAAAAAGGCTTCAGAAATCGCTGGAAGTATTTTCTGCAATTTCTGGTGCGTGGCCTCTGTCACGCATCCACGTGGGTCACGCGGTCGCGTCATTCGGGGCTTTTCTTGTCACGCGGTCGCGTCAGTCATGCGGCCGCGTCGTATGTGATTTGCTCAAGTCGCGCGGTCGCGTCAGTCATGCAGCCGCGTCGCTGCTTCTTCGCTCTTGGCACGCGATTGCGTCATTCATGCGATCGCGTGGGTGCCAGTTCTGCAAAACACCGTTCTGCACCTTCCTTCCATTTTTGTATGTTTCCTTTTTCATCCTTTAAGTCATTCTGCCTTAAAAGATCTGAAACTACTCAACACACTAATCACGGCATCGAATGGAAATAAAGGTAATTAAAATAATTAATTTTAAAGCATAGGAAACATGTTTTTCACATACATCACATAATAAGGAAGGGAAAGTAAAACCATGCAATTAATATGAATAAGTAGGTGAAGGATTGAATAAATCACTCAAACTAAGCACAAAATACATCACAAAATATGGGTTTATCAATCCCCACCTACCCCACCTCTCTCTCTCTCTCTCTTCTTCACACTTTTTCATAACACTCTTCCCCAAATACCCTTCACCAATCACCTCCATATCTCTTCCCCAAATATCCTTCACCAATCACCTCATTCACTTTCCCCCAAAACCCCATCTACCTTCAAATTCAAAACCCTTTTTCCCCCCCAAACCCAACCCTAATACACGAAACCTAACCCTCCCCCACCCCTATATAAACCCCTCACCACTCCGTCATTTTCACACATTACAACCACTACTTCTACCCCTTGGCCGAACTACATATCTCCCTCTATCTCCTCCATTTTCTTCTTCTTCTACTACATTCTTTCTTCTTTTGCTCGAGGACAAGCAAACCTTTTAAGTTTGGTGTGGTAAAAGCATTGCTTTTTGTTTTTCTATAACCATTAATGGCACCTAAGGCTAGAGAAACCTCAAGAAAGAGGAAAGGAAAGGCAATTGCTTCCACTTCTGAGTCATGGGAGATGGAGAGATTCATCTCAAAGGTCCATTAAGACCACTTCTATGAAGTTGTGGCCAAGAAGAAGGTGATCCCTGAGGTCCCTTTTAAGCTCAAAAGGAGTGAGTATCCGGAGATCCGACATGAGATTAGAAGAAGAGGATGGGAAGTTCTCTCCAATCCTATTCAACAAGTCAGAATCTTAATGGTTCAAGAGTTCTATGCAAATGCATGGATCACTAAGAACCATGATCAAAGTATGAACCCGAATCAAAAGAATTGGCTTACAATGGTTCGGGGGAAATACCTAGATTTCAGTCCGAAAAATGTAAGGTTGGCATTCAACTTGCCAATGATGCAAGAAAACGCACGCCCCTACACTAGAAGGGTCAACTTTGATCAAAGGTTGGACCAAGTCCTCATGGACATATGTGTGGAAGGAGCTCAATGGAAAATTGACTCAAGAGGCAAGCCAGTTCAATTGAGAAGGCATGACCTTAAGCCAGTGGCTAGGGGATGGTTGGAGTTCATCCAACGCTCTATCATTCCCCCTAGCAACCGGTCTGAAGTTACTATAGACCGGGCTATCATGATCCATAGCATCATGAATGGAGAGGAAGTGGAAGTTCATGAGATTATACCTCAAGAACTCTACAAGGTGGCTGACAAGTTTTCCACTTTGGCAAGGTTAGCCTTTCCTCACCTCATTTGTCACCTCTGCAATTCGGCTGAGATTGTCATAGAGGGAGACATCCTCATTGAAGAGGACAAGCCCATCACTAAAAAAGAGGATGGAGCAAACAAGAGAGTCCACTCATGGACCTCAACAAGAGCATGAGAAAATTCCTCATCATGAAATCCCTGAGATGCCTTAAGGGATGCATTTTTCTCTATAAAATTATTGGGAGCAAATCAACACTTCCTTAGGAGAATTAAATTCCAACATGGGACAACTAAGGGTAGAGCACCAAGAGCATTCCATCCTCCTCCATGAAATTAGAGAAGATCAAAGAGCTATGAGGGAGAAGCAACAAAGGCAAGGAAGAGACATTGAGGAGCTAAAGCACTCCATAAGATCTTCAAGAGGAAGAACTAGCCGCCATCACTAAGGTGGACCCGTTCTTTAATTTCCTTGTTCTTTATTTTTCTATTTTTCGTTTACTACGCTTTATGTTTTATTTATGTTTGTGTCTTATTACATGATCACTAGTGTCTAAATGTCTATGCCTTAAAGCTATGAATGTCCTATGAATCCATCACCTTTCTTAAATGAAAAATGTTTTAATTACAAAAGAACAAGAAGTACATGAATTTCGAATTCATCCTTGAAATTAGTTTAATTATTTTGATGTGGTGACAATACTTTTTGTTTTCTGAATGAATGCTTGAACAGTGCATATATCTTTTGAATTTGTTGTTTATGAATGTTAAAATTGTTGGCTCTTGAAAGAATAATGAAAAAGGAGAAATGTTATTGATAATCTGAAAAATCATAAAATTGATTCTTGAAGCAAGAAAAAGCAGTGAAGAACAAAGCTTGCGAAAAAAAATGGCAAAAATAAAAGAAAAAGAAAGAAAAAGAAAAAGCAAGCAGAAAAAGCCAAGAGCTCTTTAAACCAAAAGGCAAGAGCAAAAAGCCAGTAACCCTTTAAACTAAAAGGCAAGGGTAAAAAGGATCCAAGGCTTTGAGCATTAATGGATAGGAGGGCCCAAGGGAATAAAATCCTGGCCTAAGTGGCTAAACCAAGTTGTCCCTAACCATGTGCTTGTGGCGTGAAGGTGTCAAGCCAAAAGCTTGAGACTGAGCGGTTAAAGTTGTTATCCAAAGCAAAAAGAGTGTACTTAAGAACCCTGAACACCTCTAATTGGAGAATCTAGCAAAGCTGAGTCACAATCTGAAAAAGTTTACCCAGTTATGTGTCTGTGGCATTTATGTATCCGGTGGTAATATTGGAAAACAAAGTACTTAGGGCCACGGCCAAGACTCATAAAGTAGCTGTATTCAAGAATCAACATAATGAACTAGGAGAATAAATAACACTATCTGAATTATGAGTTCCTATAGATGCCAATCATTCTGAACTTCAAGGGATAAAGTGAGATGCCAAAACTGTTCAGAGGCAAAAAGCTACTAGTCCCGCTCATCTAATTGGAGCTAAGTTTCATTGATATTTTGGAATTTATAGTATATTCTCTTCTTTTTATCCTATTTGATTTTCAGTTGCTTGGGGACAAGCAACAATTTAAGTTTGGTGTTGTGATGAGCGGATAATTTATACGCTTTTTGGCATTATTTTTAGGTAGTTTTTAGTATGATTTAGTTAGTTTTTACTAGTTTTTATGCAAAATTCATATTTCTGGACTTTACTATGAGTTTGTGTATTTTTCTGTGATTTCAGGTATTTTCTGGCTGAAATTGAGGGACCTGAGCAAAAATCTGATTCAGAGGCTAAAAAAGGACTGCAGATGCTGTTGGATTCTGACCTCTCAGCACTCGAAATGGATTTTCTGGAGCTATAGAAACCAATTGGCATGATCTCAATTGCGTTGGAAAGTAGACATCCAGGGCTTTTCAGCAATATATAATAGTCCATACTTTGCCCGAGTTTTGACGACGCAAACTGGCGTTCAAATGCCAACTTCCTGCCCTATTCTGAAGTTAAACGCCAGAAGCAGGTTACAAACCAGAGTTAAACGCCACAAACAGGCTGCAACCTAGCGTTTAACTCCAAGAGAAGTCTCTACACGTGTAAAGCTCCCTGCTCAGCCCAAGAGCACACCAAGTGGGCCCCGAAAGTGGATTTCTGCATCATTTACTTATCTCTGTAAACCCTAGTAACTAGTTTAGTATAAATAGGACTTTTTACTATTGTATTAGAGATCTTGGTCATTCTGGTTCCCCCTCTGGGGCCGAAGCCAATGAACATCATTATCACTTATGTATTTTCAATGGTGGAATTTCTACACACCATAAATTAAGGTGTGGAGCTCTGCTGTTCCTCATGAATTAATTCAAAGTACTATTGCTTTTCTATTCAATTCAAGCTTATTCTTATGCTAAGATATTCACTCGCACTTTAACCTGATGAATGTGATGATCCGTGACACTCATAATCATTCTCACCTTTGAACGCATGCCTGACAACCACTTTTATTCTATCTGCAATAGCTTGAGTGTGTATCTCTTAGCCTCCATTCCGAAAGATCGGAGTCTTCGTGGTATAAGCTAGAATCAATTGGCAGCATTTTTGAGATCCGGAAAGTCTAAACCTTGTCTGTGGTATTCCGAGTAGGATCTGGGATGGGATAAATGTGACGAGCTTCAACTCGCGAGTGTTGGGCGTAGTGACAGACGCAAAAGGATCAATGGATCCTATTCCAACATGAGTGAGAACCGACAGATGATTAGTTGTGCGGTGACAGCGCATTTGGACCATTTTCACTGAGAGGATGGACGGTAGCCATTGATAACGGTGATCCCCAACATACTGCTTGCCATGGAAAGGAGTATGAATGATTGAATGAAGGTAGTAGGAAAGCAGAGATTCAGAAGGAGCAAAGCATCTCCATACGCTTATCTAAAATCCCACCAATGAATTACATAAGTATTTCTATCTTATTTTATATTTTATTTATATTTTAGTTATCAAAATCCCATAACCATTTGAATCTGCCTGACTGAGATTTACAAGATGACCATAGCTTGCTTCAAGCCGACAATCTCTGTGGGATCGACCCTTACTCACGTAAGGTTTATTACTTGGACGACCCAGTGCACTTGCTGGTTAGTTGTGCGGAGTTGTGAAAAAGAATTGAGATTATGAAAGTGCGTACCAAGTTTTTGGCGCCGTTGAGATCACAATTTCGTGCACCATGCCGCAACGTAAATAATTGGGAAAAATACAAGGCGGCTAAGAAAGAGACAAAAGTGGCTGTAAGTGAAGCAAGAACAAGAGCATATGAGGGTCTCTACTAGTCTTTGGGCAAGAAAGAAAGAGAAAAAGGTATATATAGAATCGCAAAGAGCCGAGAAAGAAGAATGAGAGATTTGGATCAGATTAAGTGCATAAAGGATAAGGATGGAGAGGTGTTGGCTCAAGAGGAGAAGATTAATGAAAGGTGGAAGAGCAACTTCTACGAGTTATTTAATGAGGGACAAAAGACTCTTCCGAGCCTTGATCGATTATGCACAAGGGAAGAAGATCAAAACTTTGACTACTATTGAAGGATTCGAGACTTCGAGGTAAAAGAGGCTCTAAAGCAGATGAAAAATGGCAGGGCAGTAGGACCTGATAATATCCCGATTGAGGTTTGGAAGGGTCTTGGAGAAAAAGGCACCAACTGGTTAACCAAGCTTTTTAATGAGATTTTAAGGTAAAAAAAGATGCCTGATGAGTGGAGAAAGAGCTCCTTGGTACCTATCTACAAGAATAAGGGGGATATACAAAGTTGCGGAAACTATAGAGGGATCAAGCTTATGAGCCATACTATGAAGTTATGGGAAAGGGTGATAGAACGGAGGTTGAGAAAAGAGACACAAGTAACAGAGAACCAATTTGGATTTATGCCAGGCAGATCTACCACTGAAGCGATATACCTATTAAGAAGGATGATGGAGAGGTATCGTAGTAATAAAAGGGATCTACATATGGTGTTTATTGATTTGGAAAAAGCGTATGATAGGGTACCAAGGGA
Source organism: Arachis ipaensis (assembly GCF_000816755.2). Taxonomy (NCBI): domain Eukaryota; kingdom Viridiplantae; phylum Streptophyta; class Magnoliopsida; order Fabales; family Fabaceae; genus Arachis; species Arachis ipaensis. The sequence continues at coordinate 93,189,838 of NC_029790.2, forward strand.
GGTCTTATGGAAGGTTTTAGAAAAGAGGAGAGTAAGGATCGCATATATTCGGGCAATTAAAGACATGTATGATGGGGCCACAACTAGTGTGAAGACTCAAGGTGGTGTGACAGAGGAATTCCCTATTAGTATAGGATTACACCAGGGATCATCCTTAAGTCCATACCTTTTCATATTAGTCTTGGAAGTACTCACAGAGCACATCCAAGAGCCTGTGCCATGGTGCATGCTTTTTGCCGATGATATAGTCCTTATGGGAGAGTCAAGGGAAGACCTAAATAAGAAGTTGGATTTATGGAGAGAAGCTCTAGAAGTGTATGGTCTGCGCATAAGCCGTAGCAAGACGGAATATATGGAATGTAAGTTTAGTCTAAGAAGGGAAAACCCTAATATAGAGGTGAAGGTTGGAGAAAACATCCTACGAAAAGTTAAAAGTTTTAAGTATCTTGGGTGCATCATACAGGATAATGGAGAGATTGAACAGGATGTAAATCATAGGATCCAAGCAGGTTGGTCAAAATGGCAGAGTGCATCTGGTTTTATATGCGACAAAAAAGTGCCTTTAAAACTTAAAGGTAAATTCTATCGCACCGCTATAAGACCGGCTATGCTGTATGGTACGGAGTGTTGGGCGGCTAAAGGGGAGCACGAACATAAGCTGAGTGTGGCAGAGATGAAGATGTTGAGATGGATGAGTGGTCATACGCGATTGGATAAAATAAGGAATGAAGATATAAGGGAGAGAGTTGGAGTAGCACCCATTGTGGAAAAGATGGTTGAATCGCGTCTCAGGTGGTTTGGACATGTGAGAAGAAGACCGATAGAACATCTAGTCAGGAGGGTGGATGAGATGGAAGATGGACAAAGGGCGAAAGGCAGAGGAAGACCTAAGAAGACCATCCATGAGGTGGTTAAACGAGATCTACATGTAAACGGTCTCTCTGTAGACATGATGCATGACAGAGCACAATGGCGTCGTTTGATTCATGTAGCCGACCCCACTTAGTGGGACAAGGCTTTAATTTGTTGTTGTTGTTGTTGTTGTTGTTGTTGTTGTTGTATTCTTTAGACTCACTAATATATATGCCACCTTATGGCTCTCTCCTCTAGTCTTTCTTATTTATATTATCTTATGGTAATATTAAGTAGATAATAATTTAAAATTATTTTTTAAATTTATCAGTTATAATTTTATATAAAATATGACATATCCAATAAGTACATAATTATTGTGCTCATTTTAGACATAGTCAATTTTAATGCTAGTCATATAACTTAAGAAAAATACTATGTAAATAAATATTTTTGTGTCGTCTCACTCTTTAATCCTTATTTTAACACCTAGCAAGTTCTTATTATGTTGAGACCTAAATTTGTTTAGACTTAGTTGAATATCATTTGTACATCTAACACTGCTCATAAATAAACATGCTTATTTTGAATAATGTAACCTAAAAAAAGTTATACAAATAAAAATATTACAAATATAAAAGGCTAGAGAATAGATAGTTAGTACGAAAAAAATTAGGATTCATAAAAGAGAGAATAAAAAATTTTCAATTCAAATATTAAATTTCATTTACAATGCTGCACATATACGTAAAATATTAAACATTTTATATCGACTAACATATTAATATTATATTTCTAACACTTCAACATCTTTACAATGATAGAAAAGCAAGAAATTATTATTTCCATCAATTGTATTTTTCCAGTAGCTCAATCTAGGTTGACAAGTTTTATCCAAACCAAAATTTTAAAAATTGAACCAATCATCAAAATAACAAAGTTAAAAATTTAAAAGTTTAAAGGTTTAATTGAGATTTAATTAAGATTAAATAAAATAAAATAAAATAATATATTTATATATAAATATATATTTTTAAATAAATTATATTTTATTATTTTAAATCATGTTAATGATTAAAAATTAGGTCAGTAGATCGATTAACCAAATTTTTAATTTTTGACGAGTTTACTAAAGACAATTGGATTTTACCCTAAACTAGATCGGTCTAGTAATTAATTCTCGGTTAAAACCAGTAAAACTAGCATGAATCATGATCCAAACACATTCTCTTTGTTTCATGCAGCCTTATCTAATGTTGGGGAGATGGTCAATAGAGAATCAAATACACACTAAATTTCAAAAGAAGATTTTCTAGTGACTTAAGAAGGGGAATTAAATTAAGGAAACACAATATATAAACTTTTATGGATTATACATAACCTAAAAAAATAAGAGATTAGTCGAATTTTCTCTCGTTATAATAATGCAGAAGAGAGAAAGAGAGATAGGTTGACACCACCATATATATCATGGTTTGGTCAAAATATGGCTTTTCTGAAATCTAACTCTCTTTACCTTTTATTACTTTTAATATAAAATAAACTAGACAATAGAAAAAATAGAGATCACTCAAGAACAAATAAGAAAACTCGAGCTTCATTGGCTGGATGTGCAAACTATTTGTTGCTTTCTTCTTTGAAAAGAATAATCATATATAGAGAATTTGATCTGCTGTTGATGGAGAGAAGTAGTTTCTCTTTTGTTCCTCTAGCCATTGCATGCAATCTAATTTAGACCGTTGGCTTGATTGAGGAGATCTCCCTTGTTTTGCTTCACAATAAGTGCAACATCTTTCTTTTTGTTGTGCTTGATATGTTATGGAATATTGTATACTTGTTGTTTTGTTCTTGATCATGATTTCTTGATATCAAAACCTGCAACACTTGAAATAGAAAGTTAGTCAATTTAGGAAAAATTAAATGTTTGTCATTTTCAAGGTAGCTATGACAATACTTGACTCAATAATCTTCCTTTTTGATGACAAACACTTTTAAACTGAATTAGAATGATAGGATAAAGATAACTTTTTTGATAATGAAATAAGCTCTCGTTGTCTATGTGCGCTAATGCCATAAGATAAATGAATAATCCATCACAAAAATAATATAAGCAAAACAAAATTTAAGCAAAATATATGATAAATCATAAATCAGTTTAATTTCTCTCCTTTTGTCATCAACGAGGAAAACTAAAAGTACCTACACCAGAAATAAAATCCTAGTAATCTAAAGAAAATTAAAGGTCGTTATGGTCATCTTTCAGCAGAATAGAATAGCAGATAAAAAAAAGTCTCTTAAAAAAATCAAAATTTCAACAGCAAAAGCATCGAGATATTTTCTAGTATCAGAGATAAACTCACAAGATAATTCTTCTTCCTCTTCACCAGAAAAGTAGGATTCATTATTGAGTTCATCAAGGTAGCTCTTGAGGATGTGTATGCTTGAATTTTCTTAAGGCCAATTCTTGTTTACTTTCTTGCCTCCATTGGAGTTTAGTGCTTGTAATCATTAAGTCAATAAGAGATAACACTTCTTGAATCAAATCTTTGACAATGCCTACAAGAATCTTCAGCTTTGAACCTTTGGTAGGCTTCTCGGATCAATAGGCAAGTCTGGGATAGTAAAATATTCAGAAAGCTCAGCATGGGAGGAGTTAAACCCCAAAGTGGTCCTTGAGATTCACCAATGCACTGATTTATTCCCTGACTTCCCAATTGCACTAATTAAATCCTCCAGATTGGAAAAAATGCATCAACGTGGTCCCCCTCATATTTTCCGGTCATATTCCTTGCCGGCGAGAGTGACGTGGCGAATGAGTGCCACGCTGGAGTGTCTAACGGTTGGTTGATGTGGTAATTGAAAGTTTAAACCCCAATTTAGTTCCTAATCCCCTTTTAAACCCTAACTCAGAAATAGTGCAGCACTTCTTCTTCTTCATCATCTTCTTCTTCTTCTTTCCTGCTCATTCTCGTACTCATTGCAAAGAAGGTCAACGCCAAGATCAGAAATCTCAAAGCACCACTTCAAGCTGAGGTGCTCTAATCTGCTGTAACCAACAGCGATCCTGGCAACTCAATATCAGTGACACCCAAGAACTTGTCCATGTTCACCTCCCTCAAGCTCGTGCCGCACGAAATGGCCGCAGCCTCTCTGTCACCGAAACCCCAACAATGCGACACGTCAACGGCCTCCAACAAGGGACACGCATGAACCAGCTGTTCCAGACCCAAGTGGCCCAAACTAGTGGCTCGACTCTCCCTGACTCAGCATAACCTTGACGGCTCCGTCGTCGATCCGCGGGCAAAGGGAGAGGTCAAGTTCCTGAATGTTACGGAATTTATGGAGCAGGGCGAGCAGGAACTCGATCCGGAGGATCCGAATGGTTGTTCGGGTGAGGGATTCGACCCGGTTCAAGTGCTTGCAAATGAGTCGCCATGATTTTCGGTTGGCATCGGAGTAGAGGTGGTGAAGGACTCGGACGAGGAGGTCCTCGGTTAAGACGCAGAGAAGGGATTCAGACATCATTAAAAAAATAAGAAAAAAGAGAAGAGTGAGTGCGGTTTAGTTTAGGTGAGAACAAAGAGGAACAAGAGGTGGAGGTGGAGAAGGGGATGGAAGATGCGTTTGAAGAGTGTGGAAAAAAGGGAAGAAGAAAAAGATGATGATGAAGACGAAGAAGTGCTGCGTTATTTTTGAGTTAGAGTTTAAAAAGGAATCAGGGACTAAATTGGGGTTTAAACTTTCAATTTCCACATCAACCAACCGTTAGACACTTCAGCGTGGCACTCATTCGCCACGTCACTCCCGCCGGCAAGGAATATGACCAAAAAATATGAGGGGGACCATGTTGATGCATTTTTTTCAATCTGGAGGACTTAATTAGTGCAATTGGGAAGTCAGGGACTAAATCGGTGCATTTTGTGAATCTCAGAGACCATTTTGGGGTTTAACTCGCATGGGAGTGAAATTGTCCATCTAGCTCTCTTTTTTGGTCGTACTATCTCCTTCCAATAATGTTATTCTCCTCGTAATTTCATCAGAGAAATCAACATTATTAAAAGCAAATATCTTTGTAAGAAATATAGCACAGGGCAGGACAACTTTTTTTTTTCACTTTTCACACACTCATATATATATAAAATAAGCCTAAGAAAACTTAGCTACTCTGAAGCTAAATAAAATACGCCAGGATCAGGTTGGTACCCATTCCAGAGTCACACTCATGTTACTGGATTCTAACCCAAAAGAAGAACCTCTTATAAGACTAAATACACATTTATGTCCTAACATTGAGGAAAGAAGCTGATCACTGTGTTAAAATGGCAGAATTGATAGAATACAACTTAGAAGATGTGGATGTTGCTATATTAGCTGTTCGTGTAGCTCTTGCAAAGGGTATGAACTGGGATGACCTTTCACGTATGGTGAAAGATGAAAAGAAAGCTGGAAACCCTGTTGCTAGTCTCATTGACAAGCTCCATCTTGAGAGGAACTGTATGACTTTACTGTTGGCAAACAATCCTGATGAAATGGATGATGATAAGAAGACACTCCCTGTAGATAAGGTTCTTATTTATTTATCACTTCTTGTTGAAGTAGAAATTCATTTCTAATAACAAGAACAATCTTGTTATGTACTAGGTGAGATCTGTTATTCAACAACAACAAAGTCTTATCCCACTATGAGAGATCTGTTATACGAATTCGATTATTAGACGATTATCGCGTTCAATCATAAACCATGTCTAAGCCAATAAGTCATTTTTTACTCTCAGATTTTCACTAAGGTCCATTAGTTTTGGTTGTCAGTTTCACCATCTATCTGGTTTTGTTGAATTTTCTTTCTCAAAGAATATGTGTGATTTCCTCCACCCCACCTCCCCCCCCCCTTTCAATATGTGACATTATTAACCATATTATGTTCACTTTCAAGGTTGAAGTTGATTTAGCTCTCTCAGCTCATGCCAATGCTCGGAGGTGGTATGAACTTAAGAAAAAGTAAGAGAGCAAATAGGAAAAGACTATAACTGCGCATGAAAAGGTGTTTAAAGCTGCAGAGAAAAAGACTCACCTACAGCTTAATCAAGTTGATATAAATTGGATTTGCATATCTTTAATCTACTGTATATATAGCTAAATAGTTATTGGATTCCGATTAGAGAGATGCTGTTACCAGATCATAATATTAGGAATTTTAGTCTTTAGTTTCTTTGTCTAACCCAAAAATAAATAAAATAATTAATTCTTTGTCTAACTTACAATCTGTGTAAGTTGTCCGGATTTTCGTTTAAGTCTCTTGTGTAGTTCTTGCTTTGGATGTTGATTCAGTTCTGAATCAGTTGCCTTTGCTCTTATTGATTGAATGAATCTTTATTTTCAAATTCTTTGGTGAATCTTTATTGAACTCTGAATTATCACAAGGCACTTTCAGATCTTAGGCTTCCATCCTGCTCTTTTTTATTTCAACTTGTAACCACCAAAGATATTAACTTTTTCAGTTTTGGTAAATGCCCATGTCTCTTGTTTGTCCAGCTTCAACAATCTGGAGAAGCTCGACCTCAAACTCAACAACCTAACTTCACTAGAGGTACTCTCTCTTTTTCTTTCTTTTCTGAAAGAATAAATCTTATGGGCATTCTGATTGGCTTCTTATGTATGGTACCGCAGGGGTTGAGGTCATGCGTTAATTTGAAATGGTTATCCGTTTTGGAGAACAAATTAGAAACCTTGGAAGGAATTCAAGGGCTTACTAAGCTCACTGTAAGTAGCTGCATTTTGTGAATATTGTGAATTTAGTTTACTTCTTTCTGGTTGCTAGTCTTGTGTGTTGTGTATCTTATTATTGGATTTAAGACTTCGTTTATTAAAATTTTTATGGTTATTTTGAAAACTACTGTAAGATTAGTTATTAGCTTTTCTTGTGCTGCTGCTACTTACTGGTGTGTGGATTCTGTTGAGTTTTATTGTACATTTCTATCTCCATTTGTGTGCTTTGCTGTTTGCCTTTGCTCTTATTGATTGAATGAATCTTTATTGAACTTTGAATTATCACAGGTTTTGGATGAGAGGGATCGCAGTCGAATATTATCTCCTTACAAGAAAATTCTTCAGTGGATTGAGAATACAAGAAATGTCAAAGTAATAAATTTGTGGCATATTGTGGGCTTTGTTCTATATGCAAATCAGGAAGACATAGTCTCTCTTCCCTAGTAGGTCTGTCCTTTTCATGGGTGGCATTATCTTCAAGGTCTAGTGACTATTTGAAGTTTGGCACTACCATCAGTGTTTTAAGGCATGTGCGTGATAATCTTTCTTTTCCTTTTTCATTCTTTGGTAAGGTTCCAAGATGTAAAGCTTTAATGCTAAAATTGTTATCTATTTATAATTATTGCTGCAAGTTCATCAGTTTCATTGATTATAATTTACTTTGGTAACAAAATTTTGCTTGGCTGTAGTTGGATATAAGAACCAAATTGTGCCTAAGGGATAGTCTATACCTTTTGGCTAAGAGTGCCGAGCAAAGACATAATGACTCAATTGCAAATGGTTGCACCGGAGATGATCAAGCATGCAAATCAATGGTGCCACATAATGGTAGCAGGTATTGGTTGCTGTCTTCACTTCAGTTTTATTGCTCAGAGTTATAAGTACTTAATGTCAGTGCATAGAAAGTACTGTTAAACAAACTTTTTTAATTTATTGCAGAAATATAATGCTATTTAATCTTCTTGATAAGTATAACCTGCAACTTCATTCAGGTGTATGAGATTCATGGATATGGAAACTGACATAAACCCCATTGATCGATCTATAGCACACTTACTGTTTCATAGGCCCCATGATCAATTAATGTCGCATCTTTATGATACTATACCTTTCAAATCCAGTGCCACGGTATGCTTTCATTAATTCTTAACATGTTTAAATGAATGAAGTAGAATATAATCGTTTGATCCTTGCTTCATTTTCTTTATTCAATTGTTTTTCTATGCTTTCTGCAGTGATTATCACTCCTCCACTCCTCCAAAAATTATTATGGCACGCAGAAGAAACCTAGAGGTCTTAGCAGAACAAGCCACCAGGAGAAAAAGAAACCGTTGAATGGATCTTAGAAGAATTGAACAACTAATGTTCAGTCTGTGCTCATGTATTTCCTTGTAAACCAGTGTTGCTTGGGGATTATACTTTGTTTATGTTTTGAATTATATTGACTTGTTTATTTATAGTACTTTTCTTTTAGTTTGATAATACGATGAATTTGTTTATTTTTTGAAATATTATAAATATTCGAATAAAATTAGATAAAATTTGTATTGAATTTATATTTATTTTGTATGAAAACAAGTTTATTTTGTAATTAGAAAAATAAAAAAATACTATTTTACCTTACTGACAGATTTACAGATGGATTTTCTGTCTGTAATCAGAATGTGAGATGATTTTCCAAAGTTTAAATTACAGACGGAAAATCTGTCAAAAAATCTGTCTGTAATTAGAGACGGAAATTCTGTCTGAAAATCCGTCTGTAATTACAGACGAAAAATCTGTCAGAAAGTTCGTCGCCTTCGGGAAATGGATGGAGAATTTACAGAGGGACAAAATCTGTCGGTAATTTCGTCGGTAACCAAAAATCCGTCTGTAATAAAGACTAAATCTATCTGTAAATCTGTCTGTATTAATCCATTTTCTAGTTGTGTTGTGTGCCAAAGCGGACAATATCGTGCTAGCGGGTGGTCTGGGCTGTTATAGATGGTATCAAAGCCGGAGCCCGGATCGATGTACCAGCGAGGGCGTTGGACTCCCTTAGGGGGTGGATTGTAAGGTCCCACATCGGTTGGGGAGGGAAACGAAGCATGCCTTATAAGGGTGTGGATACCTCTCTCTAACATGACGCGTTTTAACGAGTGAGTGTAGGGGTGCTTCGGCTATCATCTCTATTGTCAAAGACAAAATCGTGAGGCCTTGTGTGCCAAAGTGGACAATATCGTGCTAGCGGGTGGTCTGGGCTGTTACAGATGGTATCAGAGTCGAAGCCTGGATCGATGTACCAGCGAGGGCGCTGGACTCCCTTAGGGGGTGGATTATAAGGTCCCACATCGGTTGGGGAGGGGAACGAAGCATGCCTTATAAGGGTGTGGATACCTCTCCCTAGCATGAAGTGTTTTGACGAGTGAGTGGGGAGGGGGGGACTTTAGCTATCATCCCTATCGTTAAAGGCAAAACCATGAAGCCTTGTGTGTCAAAGCGGACAATATCATACTTGCAGGTGGTTTGGGCTGTTACAGTAATTAAATCTTTTTTTAATTGAGCTTTCTTATTTTATGCAGAATTTGAAAATCTAAACTTCACCTAATCACTCTAATTTAAATGTTAATTGTAGTTTTATTTCCTTTAAATTGAGAACCGAATTATTAAGTAACTCCCATACTGTAAACACTATTTGATTTAATTATTAGTCTTTTTGTAAACATTAAAATAATAATTTGTCATTTATGCGTTTATATTAATTTTTGATCTAATTATAAAATTATTTTTCAAGTAAGTGGTGGATGATATTAGTGTTTACAAATTTGGGTTGGCAATTTTAAAGAGTGCAAATTTTTTTAATAGTTTGAGATTGACTGAGTATGTAGTAAATTTTGCTATAATCATTCTTTAGTAGGTAAGTATGATATGACAGATAAATCCTACCATAACAAAAAAAAATGTTTTTGACTTTGACTGAGTATGCACATCATTTCCGTAAGTTGTCCTGAGAGATTCATAAAAAAAAAGTGACAGGTACATATTCTATTAGGGTTAGAATTGCACTCATGGTTAAGGTTACCAATAGAGTTATGGTTTATGGTTTTATTTTACTATTTTTACTATTAAAAATAGTAAAATAATATCGTTCACTACGTATTATTTTATTATTTTTAATATTATATTCTAATATATAATTTATACTCATCACTGATTTTTATGGTTGATTTTAGTATACAGGTAATATAGTTAAACAATAATATTAATAATTCATTGATGGTATGAATAATGTGTGATATATAATACTTATGAATATGAAAATACATTGTAGGTAGACCAATGTTAAATCTATGAATTATGAGTCTAAATGCGAGTTTGTGTGGTATACCAATTATAATCGTGGCACAATTTATTAGGACTGGTTTGTAACCTAAATTAGATGCGGCAGGAACAATTTATCAGGCAAATTGCTCAAGACAGCTAGTAACATGTGTGGCGTTGCATGAAACCCATTAATTGAAAGATAATTATCAAATTGAAAGATAATTTTCTTTAGTAGGGTTCAAATTTGAAGGGACTTTGATTTTAGTAAAACGAAATAAAATTATTTAGTTTTATGTACATATAGTACGAATATTGATGTAAACAAGAGATGTAATCTTCTAAAATATAGTTAATCTTTGAAGATATCTTGTGCAAACATTAAAGCACTAACACAAGGATGTAAAAAATAGGTTTAATTATTCTGTTGGTCTTTATAGTTTTGTAAAATATTTAATTAAGTTTTTGTACTTTTTTTTTCTAATTGAGTTCTTACACCAAATTTTTTTTTATTTGGGTCCCTACACTTTTTTTTTTCTTTTATTTGGGTTCTTGTACCAATTTTTTTTAGTTGGGTCCCTATAAAAGTAAGCCAATTATTGCCAAGAGGGACCTAATTGAAAAAAAATTTGGTACAGGGACCCAATTAAAAGAAAAAAAAAGTATAGAGACCTAATTAAAAATTTCGCGTAACTATAAGGACCAACAGAGTAATTAAATCTAAAAAATAACATCTAATTTAAGATTTAATTTGTATTGGTTTTGGGTGAACAAATGACGAATGGTACGTGCATGGCACAATAATGATCATTTTTTGAACATCAAAAGGTCAATCATAAGCTCTATATTTTTTTATGCAGTTCTCGATAACATTATGTATCTTTGGTCTTTTATTATCCATCATTTTTATGGATGTCAATTGCAAATTTTACTTCTATCAATTATAGTTTTGAAATTATGCGACTAAACTATAAGAATGACATTAGTTTTCATAATTTATGAACCTTATTGATGTGGCCGTTATAAATCGGTTATCAAAAACTCGGCATGTATGTTATAAATCAACAATTAAAACCATGACGATCAAATCAGAATGTTATAATTTTCAAACGTTAGCCCTATAATTTGGTAATCAATAAATCTCGAAATTCGAACTTACCGTTATAAAACCAGAAGAAGAACTCGTCAAGAGGTAAGTGAAAAAATTCAAGAGATATAAGACATACACAATATTAATTTAAGCATCGGAGTGCCTTTCGTAGGTACTTCTCCCCTTTTTTCGTTGTTGATTTTCACACCGAGGTGCATCCTTTTTTCGTTGTTTATTATTTTGTTTGTCATTCGAATACTCTCTATAGGTAACGACTATATAAAGTGATTTAAATCGTAACGATCAAGTCACGTAATTTAAATCTGCCATCACATTATTTTTCATGAAATCATCTCATTTAAATTAGTACTAAAAAAAATAATTCCATAAAATACTTAAAAATTTTGGTAAACAAAATTTAAACGTTATATAATTTAGATATAATAATTTTAATATAATTTGAACTATATAATTTGAACATTTTAAATTGTCGATTACATGAAAAACGTTATAAAATTTGTTATATTAAATTGGCAGTTTCAAATTACGTGTTTAAATGGGTAGTTTCACGTTACGTAACTTGAGTTAAAATTGCTCATTAAAACCGTCTATCTTCCATATTAATTGAAAATTTCCGATTAAAATGACCATATATCGGGTACTGAGCTTAATGAGACCCCATTTAACTCTTCTACTCAGTACCCGAGGTGTGTCCAATTTTTGAAATCCCTCTCAATATCCGAGATGTGACTAATTATTTTTTTTTTAAAACAAGGAGCTCAACACAATAAAGTGGAGCAAATAGGACTAGTTAAACACAACAAATAACCTACAAATAGTAACGTGCAACACAAAGAAGTATCCCCATGTCATCTCCGGCATAGACATCAACAACATAAGGGATCCACACATATCCACTCGTTAGAGCTAACATGTTGATAATTTCTCCAACGCCTTTGCTTTCATTCTGAAATATCTTTCTATTATTTTCCATCCAAATATTCCAAATAACTGCATAGAAACACCTCAGTCGCTGCTCTCGATCCAGCGATCTAGATGTGACCAATTATATATTTATGTAATTACATTGTTCTTTATGTGATTTATTAGATTTTATATTTATTTAATTTAATTAAAAAATCTCTAAATATTCTCATATTCAACTTTTAAATACAATATTCTACTAAAAAAAAATATTATCCATTATTCATAATCTCAACTATACGGGGCAACACCACTTTATAAGGTAAGTTGCTCATGAAGCCTAGTCATATTTAGGTGTGGATAGCAAAACGAGCTTAGCGGCCCAATCATCTTGTGTGGGTACATTTTTTTATGCAACATTGGGGATAGTTTTCACCTATTAAACTATTAAACCCTCCCCCAAAGTTGTCCTTATTCATTACCACAATCCAAGCAAAACACAAAAGGGAGGTTCAAGATTACTGACGCTATGGTGCCCGGGAGTAATCAGGATTGTTATGTTGTATTCAAAGGGAGGCATCCTGGAATATATCCGACTTGCGAGGTAGCAGAGCCTGAGGTAACCGAGTTTTCCCACAATCTTCACCGCAGATATCCGACCTATGAAGCGGGGTGGTATGAAGCGGGGTGGAAGGCATGGTTTGAGTTCAGTGGTGGCCAGGTCAACGGTGGATCTTTAAGTGGTGGTGAACTTCAGCTTGTGTCCGTGGCCGAAGATGTTCCAATCAGTGGGTATGCTCCTCTACCGACAGAAACTGGCTTCCATGTTCGAGATGACAGCTATTACCGCCGAGTTTTTGAACCGACTTGGGGTCCCTTTACAAAGTATGAAAATTTCTGGAAGCAGGTGGGAGTGAAAACCCAACACTCAGTAGCCACACAATCTCCTGTTGAAGGCACGACCTCACAAGGTATGTATTCATAAGTTAATGGAGTTGGTGTTCATATTATGTTGGGCAAGTTGAAGCAAATACAATGTTGAGCGTATGCATGCTGTTTTTATTTTAATGCGGTGGTGTATGCAGATGCTGATGTCATACCCTTGTTGCAGGAGGCCGTTGCATCCTTGGAAGGCCGCGTGTCACAGTTTGAGGCTGAAAAGTTGGATCTTTTCATACAACTATCGAGGATAATCGAACAACTCTCCATACTGTTTAACCTGAAGGAATGCCAAAAGTAAGAACATGATCCCACTGTGTCCCGACGGGTGGGGGTGTCTTTTGTTGTGAATTTTGTCGTCGACGGTGGGTCGTCGTGTTGTGTAAGCTTCAGCGAGTCTGAGTCCCGTGAACATGTATTACTTGTCTTGTTTTGACTGTCATATATGATGTTACTACTTTGGGATGAATAGAATGGTAACCAGATAGTGATGTAGTTAACATCGATAATATATTTTTGTGTAAACCTGTACGATTCATTGATCATGTGTGCGAGAATAATAGTTACTTCAAATTCTAAAACATTGAAACTATGGAACGGCATTGGCTGTTCTATAAATGGCGGAGTGTGGAGCGTGGGGTGGGGAAGGTACACTTCAAAAATGTTATAAATTTTGCAACTTAATTCGTTCAGCGCGTCATGGGGGTTTAGATTCAAAACTTGGTGGTAGCAAGAAAATATAACTATCACTGAGAAAAAAAAAGGATGGTTACTGGACTAGAATAATTATCCCCCATGTACCTAAGTATTCGTGAGAGCATTTTTAAATGGTGTGATTTCGTGATTTTTTTTGTGAAACAATAAGTAAAGGGGTTTTCTTTTTTTCTCCCCAACTCGTAATCGATAACGAATCTTACATGACTTAGCTATTGGCAAAGAAAACCAATCAATAGCGTGTTTGTAGAAACACTAAGTCAGACCTCGTGCTACCCCCTATAAGTGATCTCACGTGGAGTGCTGTGCCCATAGAAACATACACATCAAAGGAGTGACATCGCGTGCAAGACAGTCTAATGATTTCATAACGTGCCCCTTTGACTTGCCCCACATTTTAACAGG
>NC_029790.2:93204313-93206026 GCF_000816755.2 Arachis ipaensis
CCATGCAGATGTCCACAGTTAGAAATTGTAAGCCATTAGAACCTCATGTTGGTACACAACTTAAAACTTTGGGCTTTTTTGGGCTATGGCTGAAATAAATTTGTTTTATTTTGACAAAAAAAAAGCCCATTTGGGTAACCACATCATGTGTAAAGCCTAATTTTTGGAACAAAATGTTTATGTAGACAACTTAAAAACCCTTTTTCCCAAAACCTTCGTATAAAAGAAAAAATCCCAAAAGCCTGATAATATGCCACAGTTGTGTTCGTTTTCTTTGTATATTCATGATTGTCGTTACACTTCATGTGGTGGTTACCAACATCGAACGAAAATTAATATCTTGGTGTGTGTGTAATTTTTTTTAAGGGGTTGTTTATAACAGGTGGCCACGGTTTAGAAACGGCATCTTTGAAATAGCTTGTTCGTGAATTTCATGATAAATATTCAAATTGAATTTTGTATCAACCCTAGGGTTTGACACAATGACAACGACCTCTGCAGCGGCTGTTCTTTTCCAAGGTCTCTCTACGGCCTATCTAACAAGCTTCATCATATCCTACCTATTTCTCTAATGCAATGTAAGCAAGAGTAGCAATTTTCGACTATCATAAAAGGCAAATGAAAACTCCCTCTCTTAACAAGTTCCACCTTTCTCCCTCTCTTTACACCTTCTCAGACAATAGCCAGAAAAGCTTTGGAGCAGGTGTAGCTAGGAAAGCATGGACGACAACGCAACCAACATTATCGATGTCGACTCTACAAAAGAAGGGGAGGACGATGCGGGGAATGTGATGGATCAAGATGCTGAGTGACCCAACGGCAGAGACGTTTGTGGTGTAAATGTGACAACATTTTTTCATGGCTGTAATTTTTTTCCTGATTTAGTTGCATTTCACGTATAATTCTGTAATCTACCTTACCCCTTTCCGTTGTCAACAGGCTACTGTTGCCGCTGCTTTGGTGGAGCTGAATAGGAAAATGAATGAATTAAGTAAGAACCTGATGAAGGTGTTAGACGTAGGTCACTCCCTCATAACATCTAAAAAAATGTGAACATCGTGTCTATGTTTTTACCTTTTTCATCTCTATGTTTTGCAATACAGGCACATAAGAAGGATGCAGAACGAGTTGGTCGTATGGATGATGAAATGAGGCAGGGCCTCGCATTGGTTGAGGCATGCATGGAAATATTCATACAGCCTCAACATGGGGCCCCATCTGAAGAAAGAATGGTTCCGCCAAATGTTACCGTCACAGCCATCGATAGCGTGGTCATGGAGTGTACACGAACCCCCTTAAGGCATGCAGCTGATGCGGTGGGAAGTCGTACCGACTCTGGAGGCACTAAGATCCCACCGAAAAGAAGTGGTGGTGATACCCCCTCCTCCCAAATCTTCATGGCTCTTGGAATGAAGGGACCATCATTTTTGGGTCTATGATGCAAGTAAAAGCTACAACTGCACTGAAGACCCCACCACCATACCTCGGTGCCTTTGAGGTGAGGGCCTCCCCTGCAGTTTAATAGTCACACCTCCCTACCAACACCAAGGGACCAGTGAAGCTTCATCCTTTTTTATTGCTTAGGGTTTGTGACCAATGAACGTTGTTGTCTTGTAATGTAAACATGTTTATGCTTCTTCCTTCATGTGAGACTCGGAGATGGCATTGGAACTTCCGTTAGCCATTTTTGGTGTAAATCTGAATCCATCAAAA
>NC_029790.2:93206040-93207549 GCF_000816755.2 Arachis ipaensis
CCCAAATCTCCTCTGCGCTGGTTGGGGTCGTTTTCCTGCCGGTAAGTTCTGGTTGTCAATCTTGTTTACATGCAATAATCCATAACTCATACTTGTAATCTAAGCAATGGTTATATTGTTTTTTTAGTTTATTCATTTGAGATTCAAGATAACAAAGGCCATGCGGTATTGTTTGGAAGAGGCCCATTCAATAGCTTACATATTCGGAGACTCCATGAACCCTAAGGAGACGCTATTTAAAAGAGGTGACATGAAGCTCGACAGGGAAGACTTCAACTGCCTGCTGCCGGGCCAAGAACTATCAGCATACATTATGCAACTCATGGCGTTGAAGACAGCTTGGACACAGTCACAATTGCAGCAACACACAGTATGGTCACTTCCGTTAAACTTTTCAATAATGTTTTCCAAGACTTCTGAATCCGCTTCGTTAGTTATGCTTCGCTCTTGCTCTAAGCCAAAAACCATGCAAATAAGCAGGAGTTCGTATTGAATCCCAACATAACTGATGGGGACATCGACGCATTCTTCAGCAGAGACTATCTTCCAACACCTAACGCGCTAAAATATGTAAGGGTTTTGGGATATGGTACATGTAAAAACATAATTGCATTTAACTACATCAATCCTGAGAGTGTATGCTTTGTATAGGTATATGTTCAAATGAAAGACAGGCTGAAGGTGGATCAGGAAAATCACTTTTATTTGATGGTTGTGGATATACAAGGCTGGAAGATCTGGCTCCTAGATAGCTACCCCACCGATGATACAATTATTGGTCGGAAATGTGTTGCCAAAGCTGTGGTTAGTACGACGGGTTGAAATATTTTTGTGTGACACCATCTTCAATTATTTTTTTTATTTTTACGGTCGGGCCCGACGCCATATAGATAACTATTCTATTTAAGTTTTTTTCTAAAATTAGGGTAAACTTAGGGCCGACTATTTTGTGAATTTTTTTGGCTTAGGCCCATTAATCGAATGGGACAGAATAATGCCCATTATTCACAATCCATGGCCGAACATGGAAATATGGGTTTTTTTCATAAATTAATTTTATTTTGTATGATCGTAGGTGTTATCTACTTTTCTTTTTTATTCGGGCATGATATTTTTTTCTGTGACTAGCAATTGGTTTAGTCATTAAGTACGAGTTAGGTATAAACAAACGATTTTTCACTTTGACAACTTGTTAGGGTATTTAATACAAAAGAAACTATTAACTAAATATTTATTTTTAAATTTGTGGAAATCAAATTTTTAAAATTTTTACCCTTCATGATGCGTACCGTAAGTCTTTTCAAAAGACCCATAAAATTTAAATTAGCAAGAGCAAAATATCTACCTAACTACTGATATTTTTGAACATTTTACAACTTGGATATTTTTGGGACACCATGTTAAAAGTTGTGGTAACATAATGGGTGCCCAGATTTAAATTTGTTTAAGGCCCAATATTCATTGTTTCTTTTCTATGGGTGCTGCTATCCTGGAGACCTTCCAAAAAAT
>NC_029790.2:93207673-93224523 GCF_000816755.2 Arachis ipaensis
TATTCATTTTATTAAAACCTCTATTTTTGTTATTGTTTTCATATTGGAGTAACTGCTGCTTGTATTTGTCCCTGATTTCTTTAATATTTCATTTTTGTCTGTTGACGACAACGACTAATTAATGCTTATGTTAATCCCTCAATGTGTGCAGTTGGTTTCCACTATAAACATTGATCTTATTATTGTTGAATAAGAATTTTGTGGTGTGCATACTTTAGGCCTATTAATTTAGCATTACATTCTTAGTTGCACGGATCGGAGGAAAGTTACTTTTTTTGCCATTCATTATCTATAACTGTGCGAGTTCAAACGACTCTACAGGCCAGAACTTTGGACAACCTTATGAAGGTCAAGTTCATTGAGGTTAATCTCTTGGGACGTAGACCTCCCCTTGCGGAGTGGAATCCTGAATTTGTTCTTGGAGTTCTTAATATGGGCAACTGGTAATTATAGTGTCAAACTCATTTCCTAGATTGCATCTAATTAAGGCTGTTAAATACTGTACTCCTTTAAACTTTGACTTGGACTCCTGTAACAGATACAAGGATAAGTTATGGATCTTGCTATGGCTACAGATGGAGCAAGCCTTCACACTAAACCCTCCTGGACAGAAGAAGGTTTGTGTCATCTCTTGATCTAAACATTGTTACCTCTTATGGCATCTCGTACTTCAGTAGCTCTAATACGAGTTGTTTCCTCACTTGATGCTTTGTCAAAACAATAATATAGACCTTCTTGGGGACAAAATACACATTGATACTGCTTTAGGCTTAGCCACAGAGCACTTCAACCAGATGAAGGATGAATTTCTGTAGAGAGCTATGGTGGACTGGAACAGCAAGCGCACCATGGCTAAAATTCTGCTTTGGAGAAATGTTGATTTTGTTATCTGCAATATTATTAGTAGCCGGCTGTGTAGTAGCACCATATTTTTTATGTGACTAGTGTTGAACTAAATAGTTGTATGAGTGGAAGCTGATGGTAGTACATAAGTATCCTTGTTTAGTTATTGTGTGTCTGATATTTTGGCAGGATTAGAAGGAAACCCATATCCTTGAAGTGGTGGGTTCTATTTTATTAGTTTCCCACCCCTTTTAGCTCATGGGATTCCTCCAGACATTCTACGTTGGGTCATTTTCAGGATGATGAATTTTGAAAATGTGCATGCGTGCATTTTTTGGTCGGATCATGAAATCAGAACGATCTGAAACGAGGCATGCACATCACAAAATTGTGAATTCAGGGCTACTCTTGATAGTTTGTATTTTGTAGTTGTTATACATTATCACTATTTACTAATGTTTAGGTAAACTCTCTTTGCGTAATCCCACATTTATTTATGTGATGTTTATTAATCGAAAGGCTGGTGATTGAAATTTTACTTGAAAATCTATGCTTTCAACCGTGAATTACTTCATCTATAACTACCTTGCCAACCTTCAATTAATTTAAGTATTGTTCAATTAACATTACTACTAGATATTTACCAAAAAAAAAAAATCAAATGCAACATACTTTCACATGGAGACCGTAAATCTAAATTGTAGTTAACCCCAATTAAGCCATACATGGGAAACTCGTTGCTGCCAGATACTTACCACAATGAAAATGTGTTCAACATACTTCCACCTGGATACATTAAATACATAAATGTCGTTATGGATAATTAATCCATAATTGGCAAATTATTGCTGTCAATAATTAACAAGAATGGAAACCAAATTCAACAAACTTCTACATGGATTCCTTACTTTTAAAATGCAAATAGTCATAATTTGACATAAAAATACTAAATAATAATAGGGTACCAAATACAACTTCAGTGTCTCATACATAATCATGAAGTCTATAGGTCTAAGCTTAAATGCATAGATTAAACAAGAGGCATATAAAACAGTGCTAGTGGCACTATAATCATCTCATACAAGGTAATATGTCTCTCTATGACTCATGCATGATAATTCTAGTTGTCCCGAGATAACCACACACTCTGCAGCATCCTCCGAACATGATACACTGAACTCTCTCTGATAGGTTGAATTCATCACTATCCTGATATCGGAAAATTAAATACATACATGAAGCAACTGTTAGATGTTCATAACCTACGAATATGTGCAACATGGATAGAAAACATATTTACGGACTTACATTTGCTTCAACCATATCATCCTCCTCCTAGACCACATCCATGTTCTGCCAATCTGAGGTGGCCGCTGAGGCATCCTGGCTGCCATCAACAAACAAACTGCTGCACTTGCAAGAGTTGTGCCCAGAATTGCCACACTTTTCCCTGGACATCACTGCACGTTGACCGCATCCTTTGTGCCTTGCGCGTAAAGGATCTCTAATACCAAGCTTTTCACCCACGTCGACAGTCTCGGCTCGTAAGTGATGCTTCTCTCTTAAAGCTGCCCTTTCATTTGCAATCTTAGTCTTCAGCTCAAAATAATCTTCAAAGTATCAACATGACAATCTAATTAGGTCTCTGCAATCGTCAAGCATTGCTGCATGCATGCTCATGTAAGCAGCGTCCAGAATCTCTCCCACACGTGTAACAATGTTTAGCGTCGGTTGTTTAGCTCTCGTTGATCACCTTTCCATTATGAGCTTAGCAGGGATAATGGTAATGTTTAGATACACCAAAAAACCTACTATGTGAATGCATGGAATGCCAAAAGACTCCATGCGCAAGCATGAGCAAGTAAATTCCTCTTCCATTTCCTCCCAAGCAACATTCCAACAACTTTGCTGGCAGTACATCGCAACTTCTAGTGTTTAAATATGGAAGAATTGATGAATCCATATTTGACGATAATTTTTTATTAGAATTGAGTGGATTTCATCATATAAACCTACACTTATTCCCTTAAATAGCATGCTTTTGAGTTTTCCTCCTAAATTATGCTTGATTATGAAAACATGCTCTTTTATGCTTAATTTAATCAAGTTTATCCAATTTGCATTCCATTCGATACCTTGATGTTGTTTGTGAGTGATTTCAGATGTAAAAGGTAGGAATGACTTGGTGAGAATGGAAGAAGAGCATGCAAGAGGGAGGAAGCATGAAGAAACAAAAGAGAAAAGCATTGAGAAGTGTGCGTACGCACAGCCTAAGAATTCGGCCAAGTGTGCGTAAGCACACACCTGTGCGTACGCACAGGTACCAGCGCGTGACTTCATTAAAAAGTCACGTGGCTTGCGTTTTGGGGCTTTTGGAGGCCCAAATATGATGGCTAGAGCTCATATTGGAGAGGCAACACTTGGAGAAACATAAGATATCATTAGAAGTAGTTTTTAGATAGTAGTAAGAGGCTTTAGGTTTAGTTTTTATTTAAGTTTTCTCTCAACTCTATTAGGGTTTCCATTAGGGTTTACATTTCAAGTGCTATTTCCATTTTTTATCTTGGATTTTTGCTTGCCTCCATTGTAAGTATTTCTTAATTACTTCCTTTTATAGCTACAATTTTGATACTCTTTTTGTAGTTAAAATATATATATATACTTCTTTGCAATTTTGATTTCTTGTTGATGATTTTGATGATTGATGATTGTTATATGCTTGTTTGAGTTGGTATTGTTGATTTTGATCATTTGTTGCTCATAGTTTCAAGCATTTTCTTAATTTTCCCATGTTTAATGTTTATGCCCACCAAGTGTTTGTGGAAATGTCAATTTTGATTATGGGCCAAATTTTCACCTCTTGACTTAGGGAAAATGAGCTCATGGGCTACTAGAGTTGTAATATCTAACATTTAGTGATAATTCATGGATTGTTAATTGCTCTTGTTTCCACTAATGCTAACATTTTGTTAAGGCAATTAGCAAATGAGTTAGGATTTGTGGATTAGGAACACTTATGCTCACTTGACTTACTCTTCGATGCTAAGAGTTGACTATGTGAGATTAATCCATCATAATTGTCATAGTTGTGGTTACAAGAAGGAAAGAATCACATAGCTCATCCCAAGCCAAGATTCCACTTATGCTTTGAGTCACATACACACATACGTCAATCACTTTCATATCTTACTTGTTCATATTACATAGCTAGTTCTTTAATTCCTTCATTAGTTTATTAATTACAATTTTGGATTGTTCGTTTGTTCTTTAATTTCTTGTTTCTTTATTGAAAATACTCTTTCCTTTCACAACCGAAATCGTACACTTGTGGTCGCTAATCCTTGGGAGACGACTCGGGATCCTACTCTCGGAATTAATTGGTTTAAATTGTGACACATCTACTCTAAACTTTGGTTGTGAGTCGCCTTATCGGTTGGAACTATACATGCAACGTTAAATTCCATCTTTCCTCCCCTTTTTGGAAGAAAGAGATTTCCTAACCGACGATCCAGGGAGCACCAACCTCTAACCAAATTCTTTTTCAAAAGTTTAGAAATTTGAAACATGCTAGCATGTCCCAATTTCTTATGTCATAACCATTTTTTAGATTCAATGGAAGTAAAACAAGCTACATTTTGTTCTTTCAGTTCCTCCAAGGTGAGTCTATACACATTATTGCATCTTTTAACTACAAACAAAGTTTCACCAAAATTTTCACACACAATTATGCATTCCAATTTTTTGAAAATAACTAAATAACCTAAATCATATAATTGGTTAATGCTTAGAAGATTATGTTTCAATCCATCAACCAAGAAAACAACATTAATGAAGGTGGAGAAACTCTTACCAACCTTACCTATGGCCACAATATTTTTCCTTTCCATTGTCACCGAAAGTCATAAAGCCTCCTTCATATTTGTCAAGCTTGATAAAGAATGTGGACTTTCCGGTCATGTACCTAGAGCATCCACTATCAAAGTACCACATGTCATTCTTCTTCTTGGATGCTAGGCAAAACTGCACAATATTTTTAAGTGATCTTAGGTATCTAAATCATTTTGGATCCTTTAATGTTAAACCTTCTTGGTTACCCAAGAACATTGTACTTGCCAATTACTTTGTAAACACTATCACCAAAAATCTTTTTTCAAAAATGAAACATTGAATGGGCAAATGACCAAACCAATTGTATGAATGACAGAAATTTTTGCTTGCTGATTTTTCAAATTGATTTAAGTTTTGAAAGATTTTGTTTTTGGAAGTTGAGGCCTCATTTTCAAAACATGATTTTTCAAAAATAGATTCAGATTTTTCTTGATACCCTAACCCATCCTTCACAAAAAAGAGGTCTTTGACTAGCTAATAATTTATCTAAATTTTCATAACTTTGAGCAAATTTAGCTATGTCTTGATTTAGACCCTTAATCACTTTACGCAACCTTTCATTCTTTTCAATGCAATTCAAATAGGCAACAACAGAATGCTTTCCTTCAAGATTTTTAATTTCAGATCTAAGCCTTTTGTTTTCTTTAATAAGATTAACATTACATTCGGCTTCTTTCATTTTTTCTTTGAGGAAAGTATTTTCAGCCTTTAAAATGTCATTTCAGATTCAAGTTTATGGCATTGATTCAAGAAATTTATGAATTTCTTCGGTAAGATCATCAGTCATAAGATGAAGTTCTTCATTAAAGGGTTGAAGAAAAATTACTGTGGTCATCCATTAAGCATGCTTGAGAATTGTTATCTGACTCTTCATCCTCTTCAGTGTCATTTTTCAAATCTTCCCAAGAAGTCATAAGCCCCTTCTTCTTGTTCTTCCGAGACTTGTCTTCTCTCTTAAGCTTAGGACGATCAAATTTGAAATGTCCAGCTTCTCTGTAGTTGTGACAAATGACCTTGCTTAAGTCCTTCTTTGATTCCTTTAAGTTGCCTCTTCTGCTTCTTCCTTTTAGTACAAACTCATCATCTGATAAACAGTCATTAGATTCATCATCTAATGATTTAGTACAAGATTTAAGAGCCACTCCTTTCTTTTTTGTATCATTTTTATGTGAGTGATTTTATAAGCTAGTTACTTTTCTCCCAGCTCATCATAAGTCATTTGACTCAGGTTACTACTTTCAGAGATAACAGTAACCTAATACCAGGGCATCTTGGCTAGTTTCACAAGCCATTTTTAGTTTGTTTTAGATTAGTTTCATGTATTTCTTAGGCAATAAGTAAGTATTTAGATGAGAATTTCATGCACACCTTGATTCATGCAAACTTGGTTATTTATGTGCTTTTCATAAGATTTTATGCAACTTATGTTTGATGATTTAATGATGCAAAGATCTTGTGAATTATAGCAAACTTTGATGCAAATGTTTGGTTGATGATAGGTGGAAAGGAAGCTAAGAAAAGGAAAGGCAAATAGGCAAAAAGAAGGCCATAAAAGGAGGCAAAGGGAAGCAACGTTGGAGCCAAAGTTGGTGCTCCAACGTTGCTGGAAACGTCGCTCCCCACAGCCTGAAGGGGTAAACTTCCAACAAGAAAAACATGAGCTACAGAGCTCCAAATGAGGTGAATTCAAAAGCATTGGAAGGTAGGAATCGAGAGCTTTCCAAGAATATATGGCACTACATAGTGGACACTAAAATTAAGGGAGAAAACTACCTCGAAAAGTGCATAAACGAACATGGTACCAACCTGTAGTAAGGCCAGCTGACCTCTACATCTTCGATGGAATATAACTCGAGCTGTGGAGCTCCAAATGATGCGCTTCTAACGGAATTGGAAAGTAGACATTCAGAGATTTCCAACAATATATAATAGTATGGGGGTGGACAGCACGTTTGAGCTTCCGAATCTGACAATGTTCCCAACGTTGGTGTGCCAACATTGCCTCCAACGTTGCACACCGACGCCAGCAACCCTATCCCCTTCAAAGGAGTATAACATAAGTTGCAGATGTCCAATTGAGGTAATTCCAGTTGGGTTAGAAAGCTGACATTTAGATCTTTCCAACCATATATAATAGTCTATCGTGGGCATCAAATTGGCAATGTTGACAAGAGGACAAAGTGACATCTCAAGGCTTGATGTGCAACATTCAGATTTGGAATTTGAGAATTTAGCATCCACGTGCACGCGTAGGTGACGCGCACGTGTGGATGTGTGAACGTTGGAGGTCCAACGTTGCCTCTAGCGTCTGTGATAAGATTTCAGAAATGGGAGTTGGGAATTTTGTGTCGACGCGTACACGTGAACATACTTTTTCAGCCCAACCACACGCACGCGTGAAATAGCAAATTTGACCATTCACGCGTATGCGTAGGTCACGCGTATGCGTGAATAGAAAAACGTTGGCCCTCCAACATTGAGTCAAACACCAATGACAGCAAGCAAAACTAAATTTTCAAAGTGGCATTTGATTCAACGTTTGCCCTCAAATGTGATCACCAACGTTAAGGCCAATTCAATTCCAAATTGCACCTATGCCCAATATGAAAGTGAGTTGCCAATGCCCATCACTGGAGAATTGCTCCTAACTGCTTCAACCAAGGCCCACATCCAAATACTTAATCCAATTGAAGATGAGAAGAGGGTTATAAATAGAAGAATTGTTGAAGATTGAAGGAGCTTTCGGGAGGCCCTGAGGGGCTCTGGGAGTTCAGAATTCTGTTATTTCTCTTCTGCAATTTTTTCCTTTTTAGTTTTATGTATTTTATTTTTCTTTTACTTTCTATCTAGGCTTTAATTTTCATGCACTCTTCTTCTTTGTAAATTGAATTGAGCTATGAACAACTAAACCCCTTTCATTGGGTTAGGGAGCTCTATTGTAATTCAATGGATCAATAGTAGTTTTCATCTTCTTCTTCTATCTTTTCTCTTGATTTTTGTTAGAAAGCTTTCGATCTTAATTCAATTGGATAGTTGTCTTGAGAGAGAAGCTATCCATAATTGGAGTTCTTCGGATCCTTGAGAGAGGGATGAAGAATTCATGCTAGAATTGCTTTCTCACATTGGATTAGATTGGGGGTTGGATGGATATAGTGACATGTAATCCTACCAATACTTTGATCTATGAATTTTTGTGGTATAGTCAGTGACCGAACTTCAACTCTTCCCATGAACAATTAAATCAAGACATTGGACAATTGTTCATGCTTAGAGAGATTGGTGAGCCAAGACATTGGGATCCAATCATCTAAGATTGCCAAGCAATGTCAATGAATGCATTGATTGCGGAAGAGATGAAAATGAATTTGATCTAGAGAATTATACATCTCCTGAACCCAATGATTCTCTATCTCTGATCTACCCATTCTATTTACTTTTTGCTCTTTAATTTCATGCTAAACCCCCATTCCCATTTAATTTTCTGCAATTTAAGCTTCTGTCATTTAATGTCTCGCACTTTAAATTTTGTCATTTAATTTCTTACAATTTAAGTTTCCCGCCAATTTTACTTTCTGTAATCCCAAATCAAAATAATTCTTTGATGGAACACCAAACTTAAAATCCTACATTCACCCTTTGATTTCTAGTTCATAGTTGTTTTCTTAATAAAAGCACATGAGGTTCTCTGCATGTATTCAATCTGTTGCATTAGGCAAGGAACTAAGTTTGGTGTTCACACACCAAATTAAGTTCAGAAATTCACAAGCATACATGCATGCTAACTGTTTTTCAGGTGCTTGGAGAACAAGCAACTTCCAATCATTTTTACAGGAATTCAATCAATCTCTTGGAATGACTATACACCATCATCCAAGGAGACAAAGAAGGATGCAAAAGCTATGGATGATGATAACAAGGAAGAAACAAGAAAACAACAAGAGGTTGTGTTGTACTTAACTGTCTCTGATTTGTAGTGCTTAAATTGAAAGTATGATTTAATCCTGTTCTCATGAACATTCATATTCTCCTTGTTTCTCTTTATTGACGTTTTGGGCTGCTAGTCTAAGTAACTGCTTCATTTTTATCTTGCTTGAATTGTATATTGTGTCCTTGAGCTCAATAAAAAGAAGTTTATAAGAATTTACTGTGAAAGACGAGTGAAATCCAATGTGCAGAATTAAGTCCTAGTGTTGTGGTGGTAATTGCTAGCTAAGTTGATTCATCAATAAGGTACAGGGCTAAGATATCTCTTGAATTATGAGCTTGAAGTGCATTCTATGAGACTCAAATGAATTAATAAAGATCCTAAAAAGAGAAAAAGAGAATGAAAAAGAAAGAAAAGAGCAAATAAATCTAGGCACCAATAGTTTGAACTTTAAGGCATGTGTCTGTGGTGTTTCTGTGCAAGGATATGCTTGGATGAGTAAGTTCTTAGGAGTGCTTTATCACTTGATAACTTGGGTTAACTAACCCGGGATTGTCAACTGAGAGTCCACTATCAAGAGCAACCTTGTCATAAAACATTTAGCAACCCAAAGAGGTGCTAGACACCAAGGTGTAAGGAATGAATAATAAACCATGTGCCTGTGGTGTGTGTGTGCTGAGGAGAGACTTGGGTGATTAAGTCCTTAGGGGTGTTTCAACACCTAGCACCTTGAACCAACTGGTTTGGGAGTGTTGGCTAAAAGCCTATCCTAAAGAGTTGTCTTAACACAGAACACTTAGCTATAGAAAGCAATAAGCTCTAAAGAAGAAAAGAAAACAAAAACAAAGAAGTTAAGGATCAAGAATAAGAGTCTCATAGAAGGCAATAGAGTGAGAGTTCAAGAGCATATGAGAGCCTAGAAACCAACATGAACATGAACCTAAGTTGCCATGCATGAAACCCCATGACCAAGGATTTTAATTCTCTGAATAAGGACTTGTATCTCTTGTATTTTCATGTTTTATCACTTGCTTGAGGACAAGCAAGATTTAAGTTTGGTGTTGTGATGCCAGGACATCTTGGCTAGTTTCACAAGCCATTTTTAGTTTGTTTTAGAGTAGTTTCATGCATTTCTTAGGCAATAAGTAAGTATTTGGATGAGAATTTCATGCACACCTTGATTCATGCAAACTTGGTTATTTATGTGCTTTTCATAAGATTTTATGCAACTTGTGTTTGATGATTTAATGATGCAAAGATCTTGTAAATTATAGCAAACTTTGATGCAAATATTTGGTTGATGATAGGTGGAAAGGAAGCTAAGAAAAGGGAAGGCAAAGAGGCAACAAGAAGGCCATGAAAGGAGGCAAAGGGAAGCAACGTTGGAGCCAAAGTTGGTGCTCCAACGTTGCTGGAAATGTCGCTCCCCACAGCCTGAAGGGGTATACTTCCAACAAGAATAACTTAAGATACAGAGCTCCAAATGAGGTGATTCCAAAAGCATTGGAAGGTAGGAATCGAGAGCTTTCCAAGCATATATGGCACTACATGGTGGACACTAAAATTGAGGGAAAAAACTGCCCCGAAAAGTGCATAAACGAACATGGTACCAACCTGTAGTAAGGCCAGCTGACCTCTGCACCTTCGATGGAGTATAACTCGAGCTGTGGAGCTCCAAATGATGCGCTTCTAATGACATTGGAAAGTAGACATTTAGAGCTTTCCAAAAATATATAATAGTATGGGATGGACAATACGTCTGAGCTTCGAAATCTGGAAATGTTCCCAACGTTGGTGTGCCAACGTTGCCTCCAACGTTGCACACCGATGCCAGCGACCCTGTCCCCTTCAAAGGAGTATAGCATGAGTTGCAGATGTCCAATTGAGGTGATTTCAGCTGGGTTAGAAATCTGACATTCAAATCTTTTCAACCATATATAATAGTCTATAGTGAACATCAAATTGGAAACGTTGACAAGAGGACAAAATGACGTCTCAAGGCTTGATGTGCAACATTCAGATTTGGAATTTGAGAATTTAGCATCCACGCGCACGCGTAGGTGACGCGCACGTGTGGATGTGCGAAAGTTGGAGGTCCAACGTTTCCTCAAACGCTGCCTCCAACGTCCGTGATAAGATTTCAGAAATGGGAGTTGGGAATTTTGTGTCGACGCGTACGCGTCAATGACGCGTACGCATGAACATACCTTTTCAGCCCAACCACGCGCACGTGTGAAATGGCAAATTTCACCATTCACACATACGCGTAGGTCACGCGTACACGTGAATAGCAAAACATTGGCCCTCCAACATTGAGTCAAATGCCAATGACAGCATGCAGAACTGAATTTTCAAAGTGGCATTTGATTCAACGTTTGCCCTCAAACGTGATCACCAACGTTAAGGCCAATTCAATTCCAAATTGCACCTATGCCCAATATGAAAGTGAGTTGCCAATGCCCATCACTGAAGAATTGCTCCTAACTGCTTCAACCAAGACCCACATCTAAATACTTGATCCAATTGAAGATGAGAAGAGGGTTATAAATAGAAGAATTATTGAAGATTGAGGGAGCTTTCAGGAGGCCCTGAGGGGCTCTGGGAGTTCAGAATTCTGTTATTTCTCTTCTGCACTTTTTTCCTTTTTAGTTTTATGTATTTTCTTTTTCTTTTACTTTCTATCTAGGCTTTAATTTTCATGCACTCTTCTTCTCTGTAAATTGAATTGAGCTATGAACAACTAAACCCCTTTCATTGGGTTAGGGAGCTCTATTATAATTCAATGGATCAATAGTAGTTTTCATCATCTTCTTCTATCTTTTCTCTTAATTTTTGTTATAAAGCTTTCGGTCTTAATTCAATTGGATAGTTGTCTTGAGAGAGAAGCTATCCATAATTGGAATTCTTCAGATCCTTGAGAGAGGGATGAAGAATTCATGCTAGAATTGCTTTCTCACATTGGATTAGATTGGGGGTTGGATGGATATAGTGACATGTAATCCTACCAATACTTTGATATATGAATTTGTGTGGTATAGTCAGTGACCAAACTTCAACTCTTCCCATGAGCAATTAAATCAAGACATTGGGCAATTGTTCATGCTTAGAGAGATTGGTGAGCCAAGACATTGGGATCCAATCATCTAAGATTGCCAAGCAATGTCAATGAATGCATTGATTGCGGAAGAGATGAAAATGAATTTGATCCAAAGAATTATACATCTCCTGGACCCAATGATTCCCCATCTCTGATCTACCCATTCTATTTACTTTCTGCTCTTTAATTTCATGCTAAACCCCCGTTCCCATTTAATTTCCTACAATTTAAGCTTCTGTCATTTAATTTCTCGCACTTTAAATTTTGTCATTTAATTTCTTGCAATTTAAGTTTCCCACCAATTTTACTTTCTGCAATCCCAAATCAAATTCCGATTTCGCTCAACTAGAACAATTCTTCAATTAACATTGATCAACCAACCAATCCCTGTGGGATTCGACCTCACTCTATAGTGTGTTTTTACTTGATGACAATCCGGTGCACTTGCCGGAGGAAAATTATTGAGAGACAGTTTCCGAGTGAATCATAGCCTTAGTTTACCACTCTTTTATTAGGCTTCTCAAGACTTTTCTCACCAGTACTTGTTCGGAATGAGTAATCCACATAGCATCCAAGCTATTAATGATGATAGAGAACCTCTCAAACATGTCATCAATTGATTCTTCTTCCTTCATAAAAAATATTTCATACTCTTTACTCAGCATGTCAATCATTGTTTCTTTTACTTGTGTGGTACCCTTATGTGTAACTTGGAGCTTATCCCATATTTTCTTTGCTATTTTGCTTCTTGAAATCTTCTGGTATTCCTCAAAGCTGGTTGTACAATTTAGCATCTTAACTGCCTTGGCATTGAGTTCCACTTTTTTCTTATCATCTTCATTCCACTTTGCTTCAAATTTGGGAGTAACAACACCATCAGCACTTGTTTTAGTAGGAATTTGAGGACCATTCATGATTATCTTCCAGAGGTTGTAATCCACAGACTGAACAATGATCTTCATTCTTTCTTTTCAGTATTTGTAATTTTTTTCATTGAAGAATGGAGACCTGTTGCATTGCCCTTCTGTCAGTGTGTAAGCTACTGCATTGGATTCCCATGTTGTTTGCCATCAAGATCTTTTTGCTTATTCACTTAGTATATATAGCTATATAATTCATTTAAATGGTTGAATTTCACATTTTTGTAAATACTCCAAAGATTAGAAGGATACGAGGAAAAACAAGGTGTGCTAAATTTATGCAAGTTGGAAAGAAAGAGAATAGGTGACTTTTTATGGAGGATGATGGATATTAGTGGCTAAGAGAAGGAGGGTTGAATCTTGTCCTATTTTGATTTTTGCTTTCAAACTAGGATTCTGTTAAGATATTTTGAGTAAGAAACAGGAGACACTTTGGTTTTGTCTCTTTATGTGGTAGGAGCCAAAACAGTTATGAGCAAGGTGTATTATAGTGAAGTATAGCTGGATAGAAGAATCAAGAGATACTTTTATTTTGTCTCCTAAAGTGCAAAACCAAAAACAGAGAACAGAAGAAGAAGTAACACGACCACATATCCTAGTTTGGCTACTCAGTGCAATGCAGCCTACGTCCAGTCTCCATCACAACAATGAGAGAATTTCACTATCTTTCAACAAGATTACATTCACCAATTCTCCCTAGGATTCTAACCCATCATATCTAGGACAAATCCAGTTTCTAACCTAAACCAGACTTGACTAGGAACTCACCCTAGATTTTTAACAATAAAGTGCTAATCCAACTTGTAAGAGAATTCCCACATGATCATGACAACAAAATAGAAAAACTTACAAAGAATTTCTGATATAAATATAGAATTTTCTCCAAGTCTAACACTCTTGCATTTTTCCACTCAATGGCTTTTTTATATAATCCTCACTGTATTGCCTTTTTTCATTGAAAATAAAGAAAGTCTGGACTGAAAAAATAAGATATTCAATGAGAACCATGAAGGAGAAGAGGTAATAGCTCTGTAAGCTATAGGAACCCAAATATTGTGCTCTCACTCCTTGTTCCAATCCTTGATCGTTCACTCCTTTAATAGAGGAGTGAAGCTTTCAGGGCTTGAAACTTACTTCAGCACTTGTTTGAATTCTTCTCCCAAAATCAGAAGCAGCAGCAGTGTGACAGAGGAGAAATAGGGTAGAAGCAGTGACCGAATCATACATGCATCCATACCTTCTATCTTCTCTTTCAACTTATTTCATGTTTCTTGTTGAATATGAAGCCTTCATTCTTGCTTTGGCTCTAAGTCAGATTCTTGAATGTTGATTCACAACAGATCTCCATGATCTTCAATATTTTCAACTTTTTACTTCTGTGATTGTAAGAGAGGATTTTTTTTCATCGAGCTTTAATGAAACACAAATATGGAATCTTCTTTTTGTGATTTGCCCTTCGGATGTGATCTTTCTTTTTGCCCTAGCCTCTATGACTTACTCTTCTTTGCTTGGATTTAGAAACTTGCTTTTTGTTCTTTCATTTTGCCCTAACTCAGAGCTTTCTCTTTTTCTTACTTTTTCTTCTGAGAAATCACGTGGGTGATGGACAAAGAGAAGAGAGAAATTAGTTTCAATGATACGGTTATGTTCAGATGCAAATGGAAATGAATTACTTAGTTAGCAACTAAGTGAATCGTTGGACTTGGACCACCATTTGGGTTTAAGCTTGTTCTTGGGTTAGATTCTTTCTTTCCTTCTTTTGGCTAGATGCTTAATTTTTGTTTCTTATGGGAAAGATTTGTGATGGTAGCAAATAAATCTCGGGCCATGATTGTGTGTGTGTGGGCCATGATTGTGTGTGTAGACCAGATGCCATTTGGGCTTATTTTATTGTTTCTTGGGCCAGTTTTAATTGAATTTGTTTCTTGCACACTTAGCAATTAAATTAAGCACATAATTGGCTTTTAATCCAATAATAATGTTTAGTCATCATTTTAAAATATTGTTAGTTCTTCAAACTCAATAGAGGACAAGCAGTGGGACCAACTCTAAAAAGAGTGAAGGACTTAACTTACTTTATTGGATCATTGGGAAGGAATAGTAATTTCATAACATTGATATATACTAATTAGAAAGTTGTGCCCCCTCAAAGTCAAAAAACGCATATAGAAATATATTAAGGTAAGTGTTTTCTTGATTTTTGTATATAAATAGATGCAACTATCCTCACTTAAATATGTATGTTTGTATATAAATACCAAGGTTGTGAGAACCAAATCGGTTAATGAACCAGTGGAATAACTGGTTCATAGTTCAGTGGTTCAACCGAAGTTCAATCGAAGTTCAATCATTTTAATTAAATGTAAAATAAAATTATTAAAAATTTAATATATACTTTCAAATATTTAAATTTAATTAATTGTAAGCTAATGAAATTTAAAACTTTTCAATTTCACATAATAAATTATCCATGTATTTCAATAATTTTCTTATTAGCTTTAGCTAAGGCTGTGTATTTCATAAATTGGCACAGCAAGCAAGCTTATCAGTTTTCTCATTCAGAATTTCAACTAAAAACTCTTTTCTAAACACATTCATTCCCATCAAAGTACCATCAATAACTGAGAATATAACCAGAAAAATTAGCAACCAACATATTAGAAATCAAAATCAATATAACAAAACTTAACAATGCAGCACATAAATAATAAACACTTATCTGCCACCCGAAGAAACAACAAACAAACAAGCTTTAAACTTTAACTAATTTGCCAACAACTAATAAATTAACTCAGAATTAGAACAATAGCACAAAAATAACTCAAAAGATTACGAATAATCAACAATAATTAATGCAGAAGTCAGAACAAAACAACAACAATCCAGCCCTGTCAATAACAATGAACAACGAAAAAAAATCAACTCAGAAAACAACAATTAACCCAGAAAAAAATAATCAACAATCAACATATTTGATTCCAAAAAACAACAATTAACTCTTAAAAATGAAACTAAAGAAGTAATGGAGGGATGGAGGCTTACCAATAATGATAGTAAGTGAGCTAGGAGAAAGAGAGAGAGAGAAAGATAACGGAGGCAAAGTAGAAAAACGCCGACGAGAAGCGAATGAGCGTGAGTGAGGGGGATGAGAGAAGTCCACGCCTGAGTTAAGGCATGCCAGTGAGAGCCATAAGCGAACCAAAATTAAAAAAAACAAAAAAATCAGCAACTTAGGTTTGACAATGACAATTGGTTAACAACAAGGACAAAGATAACGACGTTAACAGCTATAAGTAGACCTTCTGGCGACGTCGAGGAGAAAAGGGCCGAGCAGACCTTCGAGAGGTGAAGACGGCAACCACTGGCTATCTCTACCATTTTTTGCCAATTTTTTGCAGGGTGGTTCTGTGCATCAATCGAACCGGCCAAAAAACTTATTCTCAGTTAACCTGATCAAATTGATCAGTCCGATTCGATTTTCAAAACATTGATAGATACATACACCTAAAACTGGTGAGTAGTTTTGGTCTCTGTTATGGATCTGGGGTTGATTAATTAGCTCACTATGAATTCTAATTTCTTTTAACCTTTTAACTTCATTTTGTTATGTGCTCTTTCAAAATCGAAGTTCATTCTTTCAAAAGAAGAAAAAATGTGGGTGATGACTCGTATTCGAGAAGATTAAAAATGTTACAAAACAAAAATCAAGAAAAAACATTTTAACATATTTAACAACATTGAAGATATACTAAAAAAATCGCCCTTCAAATATTTTAAAAGTCTAATTTTAGAAGTTAATTGTATATTGGAATATTCTTTCTTTCAGGTAAATTGTAGAACAAATAATTCTATTTCTTCTTTTGATATTTTTTAAATTTTAGTCATTTTGATGTTTTTGCTTTATTTACATATAACTCTCTTTAATTTTGTTAGATATATACTCTACCTCGTATAAATTCTGAAAATTGTAAAAGGCAACAACATCAGCATCGGCCATATCTATAAGACCCTCCCAAAACATTGTCTTAGATCCAAAAATATTATTATTATAGATTAAAGACAGTTCTTTTTTAATCTGTAGGCAATTATTTTTAAATGTTGTCTCACAGAAAATATTGTAGTGATAGTAAGTATGATATATATGACAAAAGCTAACTTTTTTTTTTATTATATTGAC
>NC_029790.2:93224579-93234065 GCF_000816755.2 Arachis ipaensis
TTTAATAGACATTAGCTAGTCGTGGAAATCCAGTAACTAACCTAGTGGTATGGTGACATATACTCATTTCTCATTTCAACTCCTATATGCAACTAGTATACTACTCACGATTAAGGCTGACATATGGACAAGTTGATTTTTAATTTGTATGATATGATTAATTTTAGTGGACATACATAATTCGATATTAATCTCCAAAATAGATTCAGTTTCGGAACAGCTACTTGACCTAACAAGGAGCCCAACCAAATTTGGGAGAAAGAAGGCGAAGTTTTCTTTTGGAACATCTGACTTTCTTTTTTCAGTCTTACTGATCTCTTTAAAAATGTAAAATATATAAAGAACAAAAGAAAACTAAAAAAAAATAAAAAAATACAAGAAACATCTTGAGAAATAATGGTACATGAATACTCTATCATATGTATGTTTGACGTTAGTATATAATTCATCATACATTATCCTACTAGATTTTTCAGTTGAATTTTATTTTATTTGCTTGTTTGTCAATGAGTTTAAGTTAAGAGTAGTATTATCATGAACAGTATTTATCAAAGAAAAAAAAGATTATTCTGTTTACAATAATATTATATATAATACAAACTCTCCTAAAAATTTTAGTTATAATTTTCATTTTTCACTAAACTTCTCTCTTCATCAAAAAATTCTCTTAGCTTAATTATAAAACAAAATTATGCATTATTTATAGCAGTTGAAATCTTAGAAAGCAGTTTTTTATAATAAATTTTAATAGTATATTTGAGATATTAAATTCCATCAATAATAATGTACCAAAAATATTAACGTCGATCTTTTTTTTAAAGCGTTCAAAACTTTGACATTCTTCCAGGTAGACATCGAACAAGAATGCCATGCATTATATAAATAATTATGATGATAGGATTTCCAAAAGTCATAGGACATGATATAATTATTATTATTGTAAAGGATATTGTACATTGTCAACTATTAAAGAATCTACAAATCTAAATTCCATAATGTGCATAATTACGCAGTTTTCACCAACTTAATTATTATTATTTAAGAATTTTCCAAGCTTTAAGTTAGTGGCATGGATTTATTTGAACATATTCTTGATTGGTTAGTTCAGAGCGACAAATGAAACTGAACTGCCAAGCAAAAAATAAAAATAAGAGAAAAAAATTTACCCAAATGATTCTGCATAATAATAAAGGCTTGAAATAACATAAGAAATAAGTACACGTTAACATTGATTTTATATTAGGGAGCTACTTAGATAAAGATGTCAAAAACGTCTTTTTTAAAGATGCTTTTTAAAAATTAAAATTTAACATATCTAATCAATTAAATTGTATTATTTTTATTAAAATTAGACTGGACAAATCAGTTTAGCAAAAAATTAATAAATTAAATTTTTAAACTGGTATAAATTAATATTTTTTATAAAAAATTACTACAATATCTCTATTATAAAACATAACTAAAATATTTCTATCATATATATATATATATATATAAATTTTGAAAACTTTAAATTCTAACCCTATAACGAAAAAAATAAAAACATAGTTATTAAGGATAAATTATAGTAACTAATTCATGTTATTAAAATGGAACAAAATTATGCTACTTTTTATTAGTGTTATAGTTGACACAAGTTCGCTTAAAATGTTAAGACTTATTGATAAACGCTTGGTGTCATTAGTCTAAGTTAAACATATAAAATTTATACATATGGATATTTTTTTTAGATCTATATAATAGATTTTTCAAAAAAAGAAAAATAGCTATATATTATAGGTTTAATTACTCTATTGGTCCCTATAGTTTTGCGAAATTTTCAAATAGGTCTCTATACTTTTTTTCCTTTTAATTGTATTCTTGCACCAAATTTTATTGAGTAAAGTATCGTTTTTGTCCTCAACGTTTGGGGTAAATCCTATTTATGTCCCTAACGTTTAAATCGTCCTATTTGTATTCCTAACGTTTGTAAAAGTGATTCAATGTTATCTTGCTGTCAATTACACATTATGAGCGCTTTAGTTTGAGTTTTAAAAATCTCTTCTTGAAGTTAGAATACAAATGTTTGGGATAGAATTAATGATCTAGTCCGAAAAATAGCTCATCAAATGTTGAAACTAATTCCTACAACATTTACATAATTCACTTTTCTAGGGACATAATTGAATCTAAATACAAATAGTGGGTATAATATTAAAATCGACCACATCCAAATGAGACCTAATTGAGAATGAATACATCCAAGTGAGAATAATTAAAAAATATATTCTGATTTGTTAGTATAATTGATAGTAGGATAACATTGAATCACTTTTATAAACGTTAAGGATACAAATAGGACGATTTAAACGTTAGGGACACAAATAGGACTTACCCCAACGTTAGGGACAAAAACGATACTTTACTCAATTTTATTTTTAATTGGATCCTTATACTTTTTTTTTTCTTTTATTTGGGTCTCTGCACCAATTTTTTTTTTAATTGAGTTTCTATATAATTAAACCAATTACTGTTAAGAAGGATCTAATTGAAAAAAAATTTTGGTGCAGAGACCCAATTAAAAAGAAAAAAAAGTATAGGGACCTAATTGAAAATTTTGCGAAATTATAGGGACCAATAGAGTAATTAAACCTATATTATATTAAGTGAATTGAAAAAAAAAAAAGAAAGGGAAGGGAATTAAGGTAGGGAGAGAAGAGAAAGTATGTGTTAAAAGGTTACTTCTATTAAATATAATTATAAAAAAGATATTTTTATTAAATACATCTACAAAGATATTTCTATTAAATACAATCACAAACAAAAATTGAAAGAAATTGGTAGAATCCTTATTAATTAAGTGGCGAAATCGTTAAAAGAAAAAGAAAATACTGTACTGTCTACTGACATCTACGGTCCTGTGCGTATATGTTAGATGACTAATTTATGTACCCAAATTGCTACTAATTAATTAAAATGAGAAACCCCAAAAACGTGGTTTGATCAATCGGCCACAAATTAAAGAGGATGGATCTATTACTATATATTATCACATGGCAACTTCTGATTCGGTCCCGTAATTTAGTCTTTCTTCCCACACCAACTTGGATGCAAACTCATCTTGTTCAGGAATTTGTTCCTGCACACAT
The DNA here is from genome assembly GCF_000816755.2 of Arachis ipaensis. Taxonomy (NCBI): domain Eukaryota; kingdom Viridiplantae; phylum Streptophyta; class Magnoliopsida; order Fabales; family Fabaceae; genus Arachis; species Arachis ipaensis. Next base: position 93,227,708 of record NC_029790.2, read on the forward strand.
TCACATTTTCTTATATGACTAGGATCAATGCATAGTAAAGAGCATTGAATATTTGATTATCAACTTGTATTTTACGTTATTTATATCTCCATTTTGCTTTGCTCAAAGGAAAAGGGGTTGTCCTTGAACCACGAAAACATTTGATGAAATGTCCATCATTTTAATATATTGAGTAAACTAGCTAGTAATAATTTGCTTATGAAATGTACATTGTAACGAAAATTTAGTAAATAAATAAAATAAACACGGGATGATACCAAAAAACTGTTTGACAAAGTTGTCCAAAACAAATCTCATTTCCGCCAACCGCAAGCTGATGAGTACATTTTTTAAGAACTAGAAATTGGTTTGAATTTTAGAAGTTAAACTGTGAAAATTTTAGTTTTTGAAAGCTTAATTAGTGAATTAACTAGATTGATCAGATTCTCTTCCTATCTATTCATAAGACAAGATCAATCAAGGAATCCAGAGGCAGGATTTTCTACGGGCTCTATAGGCCTTCACGAATGCGTCTTCTCGTCATAATATGGACGATTCCTAATTCATCGTTAAAACGTTAATTTCTTAGTAATAAGAGAAAGGGCTATGCTATTATCGGGATCTTCATAGCGAAATTAAAGAATTGCCTAAAGATTCAAGTTATTACCAGATCAGCTGGAGAATTGGGTATAGCCTTCCGGGTTGGCTCCCACGTAACCCCTTCATCAAGAACGAAAGACCAAGAATGGCCTCTTTGAAAGAAGACGACAGACATGCTGGGAAGGAAAAGAAAGGAGAGAGAGGAAAAGTAGAAAAAGGAAGGGGGGAGGAGACTCGCCTCAATACTTCCCACTGGGCATCAATTGTTTGGCTGTGGGAGCCGAGACGATAATGCGACGTGAAGTTGAGGATATAAAGCCTTCATCAACTGCCTTGTCAATGAAGGACAGCAACGAATTATAGAATCCGTCCACATTCAACAGCCCCACCGGCATGAAACCCAACAACACACATTATGTTATTATATTATTACAACCAATCTTCCATTTACCAACAATTCTGTGTGACATCTCTTCTTTAAAACTTAAGAGCTCTTACCTTTTCTTTATCATTATAAAATACTGCATGCTATGGTATCTATAATTATTGTAGGTATCACTACAACAAATAGCATTTTAACGACGGTTTTTTTAATGCTTGGTGACGGTTTTAACTGTTACTAAATGGCTTTGCGACGGTTAAAGAAAGCGTCACAGATTTGAGCGTCGCCAGCTGACATAGTGACGGTTTTGGACCACCGTTGATAAGGAGTGTCGCTAAATTGTTTGTGACGGTTTTTAAAGTATAAAACCGTCACTAATTTGTAACACTTGTAAAGGTGTTTTTTATACTGTATTTCGCAACATTTTGAAACTGTCGTTAAATTACTAAATTCTGTGACAGTTTTTTCTTATATTTCATGACTATTTTAAACCGTCACTAAGTTACTAGTTCTTATGATAGTTTTTAGACATATTTAGTGATTATTTAAATCGTCACAATATTTTTAGTGACAGTTTTTCTATTTAAAACCGTTACTAAGTTATTTATTCCTGTGACAGTTTTTCCTATATTTAGTGACAGTTTTAAACTGTCATAATCTCTTCAACATCAAAGATTTCTATTATCAAAAGTTAAATTCTAGAAATGATATTGTATTTCAACAAATCAAAATTCAATCCCACAAATTTTACAAAAATAGCAACAATGTATTTCAAAAGTTGAATTCTACAAATTCTAATTACATAGTCATAATCCCACTTAAACTCTCCTTCTTTCTTAGCCTTCTTCTCATCATACCTATAAAAACATAAAAGAAATAAAAGAAAATTATATTACTTAAATCAAAGAATAACAATCATGAATAACAATCATGTATAGGTTCACACTTTAAGAATTTGGTAAAATTAAAAATTGAGATATGATCATTTCCTCTTGCATTAGGGAATAACACTAATTTAGCATCTTCAACAATTTTGAGAAATTTTTTAGGACTTTGATACTTCTTTATTAGCCTTCTTCTCTTCATACCTGTAAAAACATAGTAAAAAATATAATTAAAGAGTTCCATGTTAATAAATGGTGCACACTGCACAGTTTATCAAAGAAATAAAAGAAAAAATAAATATAAATTAAAACGGCACATTTGGTATGACTTGTATACTACTAGTGGTTCATCAAGAAGAAATGTGCTTTAGCAAGACTTAATCAATTTGCTAATTACACAACTTAATCTTTTATCACCAATATTTACTTACAAATTATTCCTTAAAGTTTAGTTCGTCAAGAATTACTCCTAAAAATAATAAAGAATTGATTTGACTCATGTTGGACGCACTCATTTGGGACCTTATCAGTTCATCAAATGAGAGAGTGTGGCTTCACCCTTGAGTGGGACCTACACTACATCCTATCATGATATGGTAATGAACTTTTCAATTTGTCCACATCACTCTTCAATTAAATATGCTATAGGCTTACACGGTTAAATTCTGCTTCACAAAAGGAGACTAAAGTAGGGGAAAAGATGAAAATGAGAACAAACAAACTTGAAGTCGGCAAAACACAATCCAATTGACATAAAAGGTGGTTTCAACTTCTAGCAAGTAAAGTATCTGCATATATAAGTTTTCAACTCATAACCAATTAGACATAAACCAATGGCTGCGTGGCAAGGAAGCATGCTTACCTCCCACGTTGCAGCTGATAGTGTTTCACCGGATTCACTCTCTTTTAGCGGCCTTGTTTCTATCCAAGGGCAATCAATGCTCCCTTCTCCTAACCATGCCAAATACTACCAGGAAAGTAAGCAAAACCCAAAAATAGTGCAATCACAAATCATATGAAATGACCAAAGATTAGATTGAAACCACAAATTCTACCTATGACTAATCCACAATATAAACTCAGAGCCAACTAAAAGCATTGTTAAATACTCAATTGAAGAGCTAATTCACAATATAATATGAACAAAAGTATATATGTAATGTACTATTTTAATATACTATAGTTTTCATCCTTACATGATGAAGCAAACTTAAACTTAATTACCCTCCCACATATAGCTAAAGTCTTCCAAGAAATCATCACGTGATTCCAAAATGTATGTAGTGGTTGATTCACCAAAATAAATGAAAAACATGAGAAGTAAATTACTGTGCTAACACTCATATATCACAGATGAAATAACTAACTCAAACTAATTAAAAGAATATCAAGCATTAAATTACATACACGACTAACAGTTTTTGACTCAACTTCCACATTCCAAAGTTGCTGTTAAGTCAATGAAGGAAGATCACAAAATGATAATGAAGCTCAATGATTGATTTGAAATTTCGAATTCCTTCCCAATTTTGGGGCATAACAAGGAATTAGGACAATATTCATAGCCTAGAAACAGATTAATTAGCAACAAAAACATATGTGACAAGTCTGGAATTTGTTTGAAGCATCTCTACTTTTACATTTTTAAACATTATTACTAAGCAAAATCAATCATAGATGCATGAAAGTAATGAGTAATTAAATTTGCAGAAGCATAATTAAACACATGCTAAGTAAATATAAACCACTTTTCCACATTACTATTGACTAAAACCAATCTTAGATAAATCAAAGTCATCAGTGATGAAGCTCGCAAATGCTGAACCAATCTAATTGACAAATGAACTAACATTTAACCAATCTAACTAAAAAATTAGCTAATTTTTAACCAATCCAACTGATTTCTTCAACTGTGAAATATTACTAGTCTCTCCTTATGCTTCTAACTTTCTATTAATCTAACAGATCCTAAGCTTTTCAGATACTAAACTACTAAACATAAATCACTCAATTTCAGTATTGTTAAATACTCAATTGAAGAGCTAATTCACAATATAATATGAACAAAAGTAAAACATCAAAGCGGAGACTATAATAAACCCTAATGATAAGAGCATTTTTAATGTCAGACTTGTACTACAATAGCAATAGAAATAAGAGAATGCAAAGAAAAAAAATCAAACAAATTTGGTTGAAGCATTTCATCGAACATGTTGAATATTGTAGTTGAAAGAGAAGAAATGGTTACTGAAAAGAGCCCAGAGATTAAAGAGCTCCTGTTGAATTTAATCACACATTGAATTTACATCTCATAAAGAGGCAATATCAAAGCTAATCTAATAAAATAGATCAATGAACAAAGAAATTAGAAAATTTGAATCCATATATGTTAACACATCAAGTCATCAACCATCAATTAATCAAAAAACAAGATCTTGAGAGAGGCACAGAAACTAGATGAGAGCAGATCAGTGGAGAGAACTGACCAAAGGCGAGAGAGTTCAGAGGCAGTGACGGAGACTGAGGGATCAGAGCAGAGAGCAGAGCAGCGGTTGCGAGAGCAGATTTGAAGCAAAAACAGAGCAACGGCGGAAAGCGGCATAAAAGAGCAAAAAAGAGCAGATCGGAGACGAGCTCAGAGGTGGCGAACGACAAATGCTAACTTCCTAGAGATTCAGATTCAGAGTTTACCTGGCCCTTAAATATGTTCCTCAAATAAACAATAAAGGCCATTAAAAGAGTTTACCTGGCCCTTATCCAAAAGATATCGACAAAGGGACTCCGAATCATCAATTCTACCAAATCCTTCAGCTTCTTTTCCATAGTAGTAGCTGAAATCAATGAATAGATAAAATGCCCCCTGCATGTGGGAAGAAAGAGTACACATTTATGAAGCAGAACAACAAACATATTAGGAAGAGACAAAACACAGAGAATAACTATTAGGGAATTAACAAAAACATAATTGAGTTTTCTCAAACCTGGGGTTCTGATATTTTAAGACCCTCAATTTCCCTAAAACTTTTAACCAAGAAATCTCATCCCTACAAGATGAGAAAATTAGAATTTTCTTGGTATGCTAATATTACACATGATAAAAAAAACTGAGAAAAGGGAGTAACAGCATTTGCTGCCAACAGACCTGAACCACAAGAGCTTCACCGAACATCCTGAAATCTGTGGCACAGAGAGGTTCAACTGTTAAACCAAAACCAAAAGAAGAGCCAGCCAAATTGAGTTTCCCTATTCAAAGCTCAAATTTCTCTTCCCTAAGGGCCATTTCGGCAGCCTCTTCCTCCTCATCATCAAGCACAAAGTACTCATTCTTCTCCATAGGCCTAAACATATAGGACATCACCATGTAAAATGCAAGGCTCACGGTCTCCTCGGCTGCATTGCTCACCCACTGGTACTTATAATTAAAAGATTCAGCATAATGCTATTCTTGCTTTTTCAATACTTAGAATAAATACATCAATGGGAGATTATAAAATTAAACAATCTAGAAGAAAAAAATTAATCTGAACAGAATTTGAAACCTTGTCGAAATTTCAGTGTCTTAGTGGATCCTCTTGATGAAGTAAACACATCCTCAATACCAGCGAACTACAACACCTTCTTTGGAACCCTCATACTCTATTGATATAAAAAATTAGGCAAGAATAGAATACAAGGAGACATCTTCAATTATATATAAAAGTCGTGAAACTTCAATGCTAACAAATCCGTACAAGGCATAACAAAGTCATAGTATCCCCTATTTTCAGATTTCAATCATGATTATACAAAAATTTGATCCTCCTGAAACTTAAATTTGCATATTTCCTCCCTGGAGATTACGTGTATCATAGATATAAAAATAAAAAATTGAAAAAGAAAGAAGACAGATATACCGTCGATGGCCTGAGTGATTGATTCGAAATCCATGAAAGTTTTGGTTGCTCTGTCGTGAGAGCTCTGAATTAGAATGATCGGTCGCGATTTGACTGCAGAATGTGAAAAGAACAGAATAGATTAGGGTTTTATACTCGTGAAAGAGGGGAAGAGAAGGACGAGGGGGACGGGGGACGGCGAACGGCGAACGGCGAACGGCAATCGGTAAATGGCAAACGGCGAACGAAGAATGGAGAATGGCGAACGCAAACTGCAGTGCGATGAAGGCTAAGCTGTGGTGATACTTTCTCATGTCCTCTTCTCATATCAAACGAGCATGAATAAGGTGGAAGAAATAGGAAGTAAATGAAAAAGTGTAAGAGGTATAGTCTCAACATAGTGACTAGTGACAGTTAAAAAAATTGATGCAAAAGTGTCACAGTATTGCTAAATAGAGACATTTATTTTAAGTGTCGTAAAATAAGCGTAGCTATATACTTAATTTGTTGTAGTGTATGGTGACTATTTATTTTTAGAAATACTTCAAAATATTATTAAAATTAAAGTAAATATTTTTATTATTTAATAATATTTTTAATTTAAAAATAAAAAATTACTAAAATATAAAAAAAATTAACTT
>NC_029790.2:93235250-93257794 GCF_000816755.2 Arachis ipaensis
ACTTTTTATATTCTCTTTGTTTTTCATTTTAGAAAACAGTCAATTAGAAAGTTGTCGACTTTCAGTGTAACAACTTTGTAAATGTCAACATAACATGTCACAACATAAAAAAATCTTTGTTTTGATTTATTTCCATCCATTTTATATATATTGGTTGATAATGCCATGTTTTAATCTGCTCCTACTCATCAAACACGCAAAATAAACTTCATCATATAATGTACAATTAATGAGACATATGTTCATGTGAATCTGAATTAAATAGCCCACATGCATACATTGTATCGTTTCCCTTTGTTGGTTTGAAGCTTCCTAGCTGTTGAACATATATGGATTGCAAGTTGATAAAACAATTTGTTCACTAGACTTAGGAATATTCAGTCTAATAATTAACCCAAAAAAACATGCATATATCTACCTATGGGTATTATACATGTAACACCCTAACTACCAAAACTCACACTTTCGACTGCGCGGCTCAGATAGATTGGACATTACGACGACTTTTATACTATATAATACTAAAATATGAGCCTGTTTAAAATTTTAAACCGCAATACCGATTTAAAAATATTTTCGTTCGATAACGTACATCCATAGATACCATACAACTTACGAAAAAACTCATAAAGAGTACATCCATATATATATATGGTATTACAAGCATTAGCCAATACCATCTCTATCCCTCTTACAGAATACGTAAAGATAAAGGCGAGGAAACAGTAATAAATAATAATCTAAATCAATACAGAGCATGTCAACGACAACTAAATAAACTCTTCGTGACTTCTGCGCCCATATCCTGAAAGGGGAAAAATGTAGGGGGTGAGAACATCATCCTCGAAAGGGTTCTCAGTAGAGGATTTTTTTGGGAATTACTGTAATAGGATACGTGAAGATAAACCGTACCAGTGATTAATAACCGTCTTATGCCTCTTTTCAAAAACAACGGTTTACAATAAAAGTAAAGTCGAAAATTTTTTCTGAAAGAGGAATCGTTCAATTCTCAAAAACTCAAAAGCCTTTCAAAAAGGTTTATCTATGCTGAACCAAAATAGCCTTTCATATTTTTCCAAACCAGAAACACAAAAACGAAACCAACCATCGGTCCATCACATTTCAACCACGGCCCTAGGTCCAAACACTCCAACCAACAACCAATCACCACAGTCCAACAGAGTCTCAGTCGCAAACACAAATAGGAAGGTTCAAGCACAAACAAACAGTTACAGCAAGTAGAACAAATAGCAGTTAATCACAAGTAATCACAAAGGTAAACCAAGTACAATATGCACACTCAAACAATGTCACATAGATGCATATGATGCATGCCTGTCCTAGTGGCTGATGATATCATCTGTCAGTTATAAAGCCAACCCGACAAGTCCTGGTAACTAACCATTGGACTGTCCCTCTGTCGCGCATCCCCAACTCAATTTATACTCAACATAATCGTGATCATAAACATGATCCATATCCAACACCCTCACTGGTGTATATCCAGGGGGCGAGCTCATCCGGAACTTTCACAGTGTCTGGCCACACTTACGACATAGGGTCAACAGAGTCTCGAGCCTCCACCTGGAATGCATGGTGGCTAGCCACTGCTTTCTTCCAGGGAAACTCATGTCTCAAATAGTGGAAGTGCAACATTCACATTTCATTCAATAGCATATATGCATTCATTCTCAGCCATGGATCAACACCCATCTCAGCCATCCGGCTTAAATTCATAATTCATAGTCAGCCATATGACTCATGACTCATTCGGCAATCAGCCATAATTGAATATCATACACAACCATTCCGACTCATAACAAAATAGCACTTCCACGATTCAACATCATCATTTCGCAAAATCGGCATTTAAGCCATAAATTACTTTTTCTCAATCCACTTTACTTTGAAATAAAAAAAGGATTAAAAAATTAATCCTTTCCAGCCTTGGCTTTAAAATTCTCATTTCTCAAATCATCCCAGGCTCACAAGCCACTTTTACTCAAAGTAAAGTCCTTTTTAAAACAACGCCACTCTCGGCATCCTCTTTCCAAAACTTCTAAAACCATGGAAATTAAAGAGTTATTTGAAAATATTCAAAATCCTCCATCCAACAACTGAATTTTATAACGAAAGTTCCTCGACAGAGTCTCAAGTCTTTAGGGGAGATTAACATAACTCATTTCCTCAAATTCACTTAAATCATTAAAACCTTGGCTTCCTGATTTGAGTAACAAAATAGGATCTAAGCCAAACCAAGTCATGTAATCAATTACTCTTTTCAAAGCCGTTTCCTTTACTTAAACAAAAACCAGCTTCAACCCCATGGAAATTCTAAAGCATTTCAACTGCTCAAAAATTATTTTAGTCTTGCAAACATTCAGAACTCAAAGAGTACTTAAAACTTTTCCCAAAATATTTTAGAATGAAACTTGTCAATAGACGTTTAGGTTCTTTCAAAGTCACTGAAACTTCTCTAATTGAAACCCTCAAATCAATTCAAAGGCATAAACCCCCTTTTTTACATTTAAAATAGCCTTAAAGCATAAGTTTCTTCTAAATGACTTGTTCACAAGGAAAATATAATACTTTTCTTAAGAAAAAAGACTAAATCACAATTTTCTTTTTAATAATTCATTTCAGAAGCATAAGACATCCCTTTCTTAATAATTCAGAAAATATAGTAGAAATCTTTAACTCGTGAGTTTCCGAATAACGTTTTAGTAAAGTCCCAGATTCTACCGGAATTTCGGCAGCACCTCCCCTAAAACTTGGACTTTGTCACCCGGTTCGGGTTCCAACAAAACCGTTGCACAATCCTTTTCAACAGCCCAAAATCTAAAATCAGTTCAAAGGCAAGCCAAATTCAACAGTCACCTCATTTCCATTTTTCAAGGAAACCGTTTCAAAATCAAATCATTATCAGCCAAATAAACTCATTTCTAAAGCTTTAAAGAAACGGTTCAGTAACAATCATTAATCAAAAACCAGATCATTTAAAGCAAGCCAGGCTAAATTCAAGAGTGTATTCTATTTTTCACATTCTTAAGAAAATCCATTCAACTCAAATCAATTTCCAATGGATTAAACTCGATCTCAAAGCTTTAAAAGAATCAACTTCAAAAGCATTTCGTTTCACAAAACCACACAACAATCCAGCCAAACAACATTCATAATCATTCGAGACAATCAAACAATACATAACGATGATACAATCACCAAATCATTGTCTCACATCAATATCCATATGTAATAATTCCAATATATAAAAATATAGTTTTCGGAAAGCGCCCTTACCTCAAAACGTAAATCCATAACCCAAACGTCTCACAGAGTCCTTTCCGCCTCAACTCGAAATGACAGCAACCAACAACTCGGCTCCACTTGATTTCTCCACAATCTTAACAACTCTAATCGTAACATACAACAACCGAAACTCAATCTTATAGCAATTAACGCCACAAACCTCAGCGTATGATAGCGGAACAGTAACTAAAGGGCTTTCATATCGAAAATGCTTACCGAACCGAAGGAGGAACGGCTGAACCGAAACAGTAACAGTCTCCGAACCAGTTCGGTGGTAGCCCGACAGCCACCTCAAGTGGCAACGGCGACGAATTCCAATCACGACGACTGAAACCAACAGGCAGTGACCATAGTATCATCGGAATTCAAAAAGACAGATGCTAATGACAAGACCCTTATCGGCAGGATTTTCCGGCGACGGCAGAAGTAGCCAGAAGCTCCGGCAGTGGTCCCGAAAGTCACAGAACCATACCTCGGTAGTCAGAAACACAGAGGCGCAGCTTCCTTCTCTGACAGCGACATCTGCGGTGGTCTGAACCCTTTTCCGGCGGCGGTTTGGGCTTACCATCATCAGCAACAGCGAGCTCAGATGGTGGTAGCAGCGTGAGGCGATGGCATCTTCTCCCCACCAGCGGCAACCCTCGGCGGCAGCGCACGGAACTCCTCCAGTGGCAACGAGGGTGGAGCTTCTTCTCAATCCGTGGCTCGCAGCTCACGGTTCCCCTCTCAACGGCGTTCTTCTTCTGTTCGCGCCTCCAATGGCACCGGCGAAGGCAGCTTCTGTGACAACGGCAAGGAAGCTCGCGACGGTGACAGGCGGTGTCAGACCCTAGCACCGGTGGTGGCACGGCGTAAACTACCCTCCTCACGGCGCGTCTCTCTCTCGCGCGACTGGCGACGGCGCGGCTAGGAGTGACGGTGTGACGAACAGAGGCGGCGGCACGGCGTGGACCCTCCTCGCGAGGCCTTCCCGCCAGTCTCTTCCCCTCTCGCCTCAGCTCCGATCTGTGACGGGAGACGGCCCGCAAACAACGGCGGCGACCTCAACTGGGCAGGACGCGGTGGCAGAATGTTTCCCCACGTGCAGCAGCTCGGCGTCTCGCTTAGAGGCATCGACGGTGGTGGCGAGACCCAGTGGCGCCGGCGAACATCTCCCTTCTTCCCCTTCCCTCTGCCATTTCATTTCTTTCATTCAAGAAGAAGGGAAAGCAGCGCGTGCTACTGCTGCTGGTGAGGGAACATTTTGAGTGCTATGGCTGGGTCTTGGGGGAAACGGGTTGGTTATGGTTTTCAGGGTTAGGGTTTCATTTTTAAACTTAGGGTTAGGGGCACTTTGGTAAATTCAAATAAAATTGGGAATAATATAGTAATTGAAACCCAAATTAAACCCAACAATAATATCTATAAAGATACTATTTGTTCCTCAATTTCACAAATTACTTTCAATAAAACGTTCAAATCCAATAATTAGGAATAATATAATTAAATCCTTTATTTTCCCAAAACATCAGTATCAATACTTTAAAAATATTAATTATTTAGTCCAAATCATATAAAATCCTTATTATTTCACAACTACCAACTTTATAATTTAAATATAAAAAATAATCTAATAATTGTAAAATTGGATAATAACTATAACTTATTTCAAATTCAATAAATCAAAACTTGCTTTAATTATCTTTAATAAGATAATTTCTGAAATTAAAGCTATAGAAATACTGAATTTGAAATTAGCTCATGATGACCCCTTTTTCAAAGTTCTGGGTCTTACATTCTACCCACCTTATAAAAATTTTCATCCTCGAAAATTGATACAAGACGAAAGAAATTCATAACAGTTCACCCTTGACCACATTTAAGGAAGAAGCAAAAATATCTCATCATATAAACATATATACGGTTTTCAAATACTTAGATTGTCGTATGCTTAAGGATACATAGGGAGAAGTGTGATTGCAAAGTAAACGTTACAAGATAGGCTCAATGCAAAAGATGACACGGTTTAAACATGTGATAGCAAGGCAAGGCGTCGAAGGCTATAAAACAGGATGGGGTTAAAATGATGTGCTCAACATCTGCACACTAATCTCATATCAACCTCAAAGCTTCAACTTTCCAACTCCATCAAGCACTTTACAATCCCCATATTCGATCATAAGCCTAACAACCGCAAATCCGTTCGTAAGGAACAAAACACCCACAACTCATAACGTTGCACACCTACCGCTTCAACTTCTGTATACACATATCACGTCTTAATGAACTAACACATCGTATTACTACGTCTACAAGTCACACGTGATATCAAACAATTCTTGAGTTTACTCAGAAGGATACAAGATTCTAGAAAGGAGAGACAAATGTCAAGGATAATACTCATAGATTTGAGGGAATGCATCCAATTCTAGGTAAACAAGAATTCTCAAGCAATGAAGTTTGCTAGAAATAGTCAACTGATAACTTCAAAAATAACCCTTGGATTAAGGAAATCCAATAGAACCGATAAGAAGAAGAATTAGCACATTAGTTCGAAACAAATTCAAGCTAAGTCAAAGAAGTATGAGGTCTACAGGAAAGAATATCTCAACCCAAGACAAAGCTCACAGAACTTAAGAGCACGATTAAAATACTTCCGAATACATTGTTCATAAAAGAATAAAAAACTTGCAAAAAAATCACTTCACGGTCTGAAAGAGAAGTTAAACAACAAACATCTTTCAAGAGAGTAACAAAAGCATAAACGTGGCTTTGCTTTAATTCAAATTCATGTTGAAGTAGATTATATAGAATGTTAAAAACCAAATGCACACAAGTTTGGCTAAGAGCTAAAATATCTCCTCAAATATGTTAGAAAGATAGTTAGGTGCACCACCTAACCAAAAGCAATCATAAAACTCGGAATAGAAATCAAATGCTTGTTCAAAAATTCCCAAGATCCATATTCAAACAAGCGTGTATAAAAGTTTTAGCAAGGATGAAAGGGAAAGTTAAACTCTATTTAGAAAAAAAAATCCGAGGTAACATTTTCTTATAAATTGATAAAGGAAATAAGTGGTGCATTACGAACGGACAGGTTTCCGATAAATATGGAAGCTTCCCAAAACTTCATTTAAAATGGCGCATGCCAACTTTAAATCAACTTTGTCAAAATTGAACAATGGTTTCAATTACAATCAGGCAACAGAAAAATAAATTTAGTTTAGAACTTCTTCAAAGAGAATTCAAAACTTCAAAAAGTCCGAAACAAGACTCCAAAAGTATACTTGAAATCACCATCTCAGAAGGATATTCAAGAAAATTAGGATGTACTTAGAAAGGAGTCAAGCCATACAAGGAAGGATCTCAAATCAAGGGAGTTCGAACAATATCCACTAGGCATGAGATTCACCAGAGAAGGAAACTAAGATTGGTTGTAGTGCTCACAAGAGATAGAAGAATAATTAAAACAGAATCAAGTATGACATTCATGGAGATGAAAAGCTTAAAAGAGAATGAGTCCGTTGGTAAGAAGAAAGCTATGAGTCCAACATTTTCAAAAGAATAACAATGGCATAAACAATGTAGTATGCTAAACCAAACTCAAGCCAAAAATAAATTAGGTAAAGTTTATCAACGAAAATCAACCAGAATAAAAACTAAAAATCCCTTTCTCTCCAGAATTTTTGAAAAATACCGAAATACATAATCACATAAAGATATGCATTGGAATTGTAGCAAAATTATTAGAAAGTCAAATTTTATTTAAAGTAAGTGCAATCCATAAACCAGTAAAAGTACAGGCGAGGTATTAAAAATAGATAGTTGTTAAACTGTGTAAGTAATCTTCAAAGTTTTATATATACAGATAAGTATATATCTAATTAACAGCAATTTTTATAAAAATCTCAAAATTGGCTGTAATCACTGTCAAATAAGAGAAAAACTAAATCAACAATTTCTCTAAGAATGGACTCAGAATCCGGAGTTAAAAGGCACAGCGCATTAAGACAAGTTCAAAGTTATATCAAAGAATACGTGAGTCAAGAAGAACTCAAACAGAGGAAGATAGATGTAACAAGGACTGCAAACAAGCATATGCAATTAAGATCAAACAATAATGCATATGAATAGAGGAATAGAGTTGAAAAATCAAACTACTTTTCAAAATGATTAGCAAACAAGAACTTCAAGTTAGGATATGAAAGAACAGGTCGACTCGAACAGAATCCAAGATACACAACTGAATAGCCTCGAGAAATAATTTCCAACGTTCCCAAAACCCGCGATTCGTTTTACCCAAAACCCGCATATCATCTATGATAACCCATTAGTGCTTTCATATACATAATTCACTAGTATTAAGCCAGCCAAAATTAATACCAAGAATTATGCAATGCAAGACTAACAGCGTTAATCAATAGATCGTCATGTGCATAAAGCTCTAATTCTCGTCATTCGACAAGACTATTGCATACTCAGATTATGCAACTGAAGCATAGTCAGTCTATTCCTCAGGCTCTACAGGAATGACCGCTCTGATACCATAATGTAACACCCTAACTAACCAAAGCTCACGCTTCCGGCTGTGCGACTCTGATAGATCGGACATTACGACGACTTTTATACTACAGAAATACTGAATTTGAAATTAGCTCATGATGGCCCCTTTTTCAAAGTTCTGGGTCTTACAATATATATCCTAAATATACGTATTACAAAACCATAGGTATGGGTATTATTCCAAGGATTGCCTGAAATGGATGGATTTGGGCCTGAACGTTAGGTCCAAATTCCTTTTAGGACAGCATCCGACTTTACTGATGTCGAGGTGCCGCCGTTCGAGTTTCTTGTGAGGAGGTGGGGGTGATACCTGTAAGGGATTTTGATGCTTATGTTAGCAAGGGTTTAAGCAGGTTTTTTGTAGATTGGGTTCTAAATATACCTGAGTGTGTCACTGTATTTATAGTAGAAAAGATAACCACCTTTTAGAGTAGTTCCTCCTTGAATAGCGGATGATCGTTCCCCTTTTATAGGGAAGTTTCTTAGATCTCCCTTCTAGATGGATAAGAGATATCTTAAGAGTTAGTTATTTATTCAAATAAGTAAGGCTAAACTGCCGTCATCACACCCGACCTTTATGAGGTCGGGTAGGAGTAGATGAAACTACATCCGTCGGGTGGACTTTTATTCCTTTTGGGTCTGGCTATATTTTTTAGGCCAAGATATGAACAGTGCCCCCTATTTGAGTCCGATTTTTACAAGGTCGGGCTCAAGCATTTATAGATCATGCTGATTCCTTGCAGATTTAGCGTATTAGATCGGATAGACTGCCTTTCAAGTATTATATCAGGTACTCGACATATTTTAAATGAAAAGATGTTATGTCTTTTCATATCTTGCGCACGTCACTCTGTGGTTACTTTGGTAATTTCACGCCATAAATGAGGGATCGTAAAATCACCCTTTTGCCCCTAGTGTCTTATAAATACTCAAACTTATTTTTCTTTTTTCTTTTTCGCCTTTCTTTCTGAAACGTTTGCACTTCATCGTCTTCTTTCTTTCAACAAATCCCTTCAACTACTTTTCTTGCATCCATTCTTGCATTAAAGATTTTCTCTATCTTGAGTCTTGGAAAGCTTTGTCTGTACTTTGGAGTGGAACCTTTGTGTCTTGCTATTACAAGTGCCCCTTTTTCCGCTTCGCATTCCTTCAAGTTAGCGTTTTTATTTTTTGAACTTTTGTCTTTGTTTTTATGTTTTGGGTGATGTCGTTGTTATGACTTTTGGCTATGTTTCTTTGTCTGTTGAGAAATTCTTTGGAAAACTTTGCTTCTTTTTCTTTCTTGAATTTGAACATTTGTTACTGCCATCGATCAACCTAAGTGTGGGATTTTTATACTGTTTTGCCCCAAATGGTGCAACTTTATTTGTTGAAGATGGAACCATTTCTGTATCTAATAATGTGATGGTAATTGTTATATTTATGAGAATTTGTAAGAACTATAATCATTTGTTGGTGTTGTTGACGATGACTCGACTTCTTGTGATTGTTACCCGACTTTTTGACTTGTTGTGACGATTTCCTGTTTGTTGCATTATAGGTATAGTTTATATATCTTGGCCAGTTATTCACAACATGTCCTTTAAAATTACATCCGATCTGACCTGGGTAGATATATCTATTCTTACTCCCATCCTTGTTATTGATAGAGAGTATGTCGATATCTTTCGTAGGCACCATAGGTTATATGAAAATCGAGTGGATGAGCGTAGATATGAGATCTTAGTTGCCAGTCCTGAGGAGATGGTGTATTTCCCTCGACTTAGTAACTTGGAACGCCATTTCATATATGTATACTAGTGTTTTTTTTACGAAATTAGGGGTTAGCCTTTTTTTTTACTTCGAATCCGATGTCCTTAGGGTTTGTAAGGTTGTTTCTTCCCAGCTTCATCCCAATTCTTGGGCTTCTTAAAGATTTATCAACTTCTTTGTTGGGAGCTTGACATCCTGCCTTCTCTGAAGGTATTCTTTTATCTTTTTGTCCTTACCAAACCCTTGAACTCCAAGAAACATGGCTAGATCTCCTTCTGAGCTGTTCAAAGGAGGAAGGTTTTCACCATTTTTGATGATTCATTTTATGACTTGAAAATTTACTTTTTTTAAGATCTATTCCGTTGAGGGTGTCCAACCTTTCTTTCTGAATGAAAGGGATGAGCCTATTTTTAGCTTGTAATAGGAGAAGAACCCTGTAGTTGTTAAGTATGGGCTAGATGATTTGGATGAGGTCGAGGAGAGTGTAGTCGCCTGGTGCACAAAATTGTGATCATCAACAATGGCGCCAAAGGACTTGGAGCTCTCAAACGTGAATCACACTTTGTCACAATTCCGCACAACTAACCAGCAAGTGCACTGGGTCGTCCAAGTAATACCTTACGTGAGTAAGGGTCGATCCCACAGAGACTGTCGGCTTGAAGCAAGCTATGGTCACCTTGTAAATCTCAGTCAAGCGAATTCAGATGGTGATGGAGAATTGATAATTAAAAGATAAATAAAACATAAAATAAAGATAGAGATACTTATGTAATTCTTTGGTTGGAATTTCAGATAAGCGTATGAAGATGCTTTGTTCCCCCTGGACTTCTGCTTTCCTATTGCCTTCTTCCAATCATTCATACTCCTTTCCATGGCAAGCTTTATGTTGGGCATCACCGTTGTCAATGGCTACTTCCCGTCCTCTCAGTGAAAATGTTCCAAATGCGCTGTCACCGCACAGCTAATCATCTGTCGGTTCTCGATCATGCTGGAATAGGATCCATTGATCCTTTTGCGTCTGTCACACGCCCAACAATCGCGAGTTTGAAGCTCGTCACAGTCATCCCTTCCCAGATCCTACTCAGAATACCACAGACAAGGTTTAGACGTTCCGGATCTCAGGAATGACTGCCAATAATTCTAGCCTATACCACGAAGGTTCCAATCTTAGATTAGAAACTCAAGAGATACGCATTCAAGCCATTGCTAGTAGAACAGAGGTGGTTGTCAGGCACATGTTCATAGTTGAGAATGATGATGAGTGTCACGGATCATCACATTCATCAAGTTGAAGAACGAATGAATATCTTGGAGAAGAAATAGACTTGAGTTGAATAGAAAAATAATAGTACTTTGTATTAATTCATGGAGAACAGCAGAGCTCCACACCTTAATCTATGGCGTGTAGAAACTCCACCGTTGAAAATACAAAAGTGATAATGGTGGTCATTGGCTTCGGCCCTAGAGGGGGAACCAGAAGAACCAAGATGAAAATACAATAGTAAAAGGTCCTATTTATAGAGGACTAGTAGCCTAGGGTTACAAAAATATGTAATTAATGCAGAAATCTTCTTCCGGGCCCACTTGGTGTGTGCTTGGGCTGAGCATTGAAGCTTCCATGTGTAGAGACTTTTCTTGGAGTTAAACGCCAGCTTTTGTACCAGTTTGGACGTTTAACTCCAGCTTTTGTGTCAGTTTTGGAGTTAAACGCCAGAATTCTTGAGCTGATTTGGAACGCCTGTTTGGGCCATCAAATCTCGGGCAAAGTATGAACTATTATATATTTCTGGAAAGCCCAGGATGTCTACTTTCCAACGCAATTGAGAACGCACCAATTGGGCTTCTGTAGTTCCATAAAATTTACTTTGAGTGCAGGAAGGTCAGAATCCAACAGCATCTGCAGTCCTTTTTCAGCCTCTGAATCAGATTTTTGCTCAGGTCCCTCAATTTCAGCCAGAAAATACCTGAAATCACAGAAAAACACACAAAATCATAGTAAAGTCCAGAAATGTGATTTTTAAATAAAAATTAATAAAAACATAATAAAAACTAACTAAAATATACTAAAAACATACTAAAAACAATGCAAAAAAGCGTATAAATTATCCGCTCATCGCCTTATTCCAGGAATACTATGGCTGAGCTCCTTATCTGGATATCGAAAAATACTTGGGGAATCCGAGCCAAATCCGACTCGAGCTAGGTAGCATTCTTTCTATTTTATAGATATGATTTTGCTGATTTATTTTGGTGGCTAATGTGACCTGACTTTGATATCATACAGAAAAGATGACTCCCAAGTCGGTTGCATAGGAAACTCTTCAGTCTGCCAAAAAAACTGTTGTTGCCCGAACTATCCAATTAAAAGAAGTTAGTGAATATAGCGATCTCTCATCTTTTAAATCGGGCTTAGGCGCGTCAGCCTCGGTAAAAGTTATTGTCGGCCCGACTCCTCAACCGACTCCCCCCTTCTAGCTCGGGAAAGTAAACAACTCTTCCTCCACCTTCCAATCCCGAGCCGAACCATAAAAGGCGTAAGGCTACAAAATCAGTAGGTATTTATGAGCAGAACTTTAATGCAACAGCTTGGAGTGAGAAACACATCCTTCTCCATAGCTATATTAGCATGGATGATGTTTTCGTAAAAAGCCATCTTCAAGTACTTGCCTGGAGCGGAGTTCGGATGGCCGGAGTGTATGCAACTTTGCTGAGGGAATTAGAGAAGACCCCTTGGTGCCACTTAGCGTACTTTGATTGATTTACAAGCTAAGGTGGCATCGTTAAGGGAATCAAAAAAGGAGTTAGAGGGCAAGAAAGAGGTACTTATTTCCGACCTTGGCAAGGCTCAGGAAAGGGTAAAGCAATATGAGGCCGCCTTAACTATGGCGGAGAGCTTAAAAAAGAAGTCCGAGGAGAGTTACACCAGGGTCTTCGGGAAAAAGCTTGAGTTGGTGGATGAGGTCGTCAAGTTTAGGGAAAAATATGTAGAGATGGAAAGGACTATTGTTGAAGGAATGGATGAGTTGGAAGAAAATCTGAAGGTTCAGTTCTGAGTTATAGCTCCCGAGTCTGACCTCTCTCTTATCAGTCCCGACAATATTGTAGCTAATGGGAAGATCGTTCCTGCACCTAATGATGAGGAAGGTGTTCCTATGCCCTATCTGAAGGCCTTAGAAGTTCAAGTTGAAGGCGCTTCTCAGAGCCTTCCTACTCGTATGGACGATGAGCCTACTCCTTCTCAACCAGAAACTCTCCTGACCCTTTCTGCGCAGACCAAAGACGTTTCCAACATGAGTTCTGGTTAACAAATCACTCCTTCGTAATTCAATTTTCAGAATTTGTATGACCCAACTTGTGGGTCTTTTATGAATAATTTGATTTTTTTTTTGTAATAGTTGTAGTGTGAATAATTTGCTTTACTGCTAAAAAAATCTTTTTCCAATACTTGAATATGTGGTGGTTTTTTGCATGAATGAATATTCCTTCATCCTCTATTAGTTGGCGTAGTTCAGTTTTCTGTGACTTAATGATTTTGAGTCACTTGGTAACTTTGGATTCTAATTTTTTAAGTCCCTGAAGACGTCGGTCAAAGTGGCTTGGTCGTTATATTGGATCTTTAATGTTATTTCCCTTAATTGTGTTCCAACTTTAAGTAGTCGGTTTTGTTAAGTTACTTTTGCGATTCGTTTTAGGTCCAACTCTTTCACTTTTATATTTCAAATGAGATCGGACCACGATCTACTTAATTATGTAACTTCTTACACTAATTTGTACCTCGTCGCTTCATTTTGCAGACCATCTAGGTTGGGCAATCATTTTTGTGATTTTTCGAGCTTAAATTAGTGCGTTTGAATGGGAAACTAAATGAAAAAATGAATTATTATTAATAAGAAAAAACAGATTTACATAAGCTTTGTTACTAAGAGTTTTTATTAACCCATTAACCCTTGCTATGGTGCCTCATTGAAATCCCTTTTAGGAAAATCCTTCTCCAGAGAAAACTATGAAGTCGGAAAAAAGAGTACACTAGGGAGAAACGTGCACTTCCTAACTGTGGTATCTTTTTAGATTACATGCGTGCTACGACCTTGGGAGCTCGTTTCCCCTTAAGTCGTTCACTTTATAGTAACCTTTTTCTAGGACTTTGGTGAACTTATAAGGTCCCCTCTGGTTTGCAGCCAGGTTTCCTTCGCCTGACTTCTGTGTTCCGATGTCATTTCGGATTAGTATGAAGTTGTTTGTAGCAAGGCTTCTCCTAATAATTTTATTGTTGTACCTTAAGGTCATTCTTTATTTCAATGCTTCTTCTTTTACCCGAACTTGTTCTTGGACTTTTGGGAGGAGATCAAGTTCTTCCCATTGAGCTCGAATGTTTCCTATCTCATCATAGAATCTAGCCCTTTGAGATTCTTCATTGACTTCTATAGGTATCATGGCCTCTATACCGTAAGCAAGTCGGAAAGGAGATTCTCCTGTTGTTAACCGGGAGGTTATCCGATATGCTCACAAGACTTGAGGAAGCTCCTCTGCCCATGCTCCATTTGCAACTTGTAGTATGCATTTTAACCCGGCCAACACAACTTTGTTCGCAAATTGAGCTAATTGCTCCTATGCTTCTTCTAAGTACTTCTTAATGTTGGGATCTTTAGCCTGATAGGTCCCATTAAATTGAGAGGTTATTATTTGAGAATTAATAAACACAATCAACTTTACTGCCCCAACTTCTTTGGCTAGCCTCAAGCCAACAAATAAGGATTCATACTCGGCTTGATTGTTGGAGGCTAGAAACTCGAATTTCAATAAAAGTTCTATCCGAGTTCCTTCTCGCTCTCCGGAATAACCCCTGCTCCACTTCCAGCTTTGTTGGATGATCTATCTATATATAAGTTATTGGCTGCAGGGCTTCCAAGAGTTTCAGTGTATTCAGCCACGAACTTAGATAGCTCTATTGCCCATTGTAGCATCTGACCTACGTATCCGTTTTTTGTAAGATGTGCTTCATAGACTGATTAGTTCGGACTCTTATAGTATGAGTTTGAAAATAAGGTCAGAGCCTTCCAAATCGGCTTCCTTTATTGAGTATTGAGAACAGGGGTAAAGACTTCAAAGCTGATCCTGCCAAGAATCTAGATAAGGCTACCAGCCTTCCATTTAATTGTTGGACTTCTTTGAGATAGGTCGGGTTTTCATCTCTAATATTGTCTTCCATTTGTTTGGGTTGGTCTCAATACTCCTTTAGGTGAGCATAAAGCCTAAAAGCTTCCCAGTTTCCACTGCAAAGGTACATTTTGAGGGATTTAGTCTCATTCCATGCTTTTTTACTGTGCTGAATACTTCGGTTAAGTCGGACAAGAGATTGGCATCTTTTTTATTCTTGAGAAGCATGTCGTCCACGTATACTTCCATTAATTTTCCAAGGTGAGGTGAGAAAACTTTGTTTATTAATCATTAATATGTGGCTCCAGTATTCTTCAATCCAAAAGGTATGACCACATAACAATAGTTAGCCTTTGAAGTGATGAAAAAGGTCTTTTCCTAGTCCAGCTTGTACATTGGAATTTGGTTGTAACCCAAATACGCATCCATGAAGGAAAGGTATCTATATTCTGAAGCTGAATTTACTAAGGCATCAATGGTTTGGAGGAGATATGGGTTTTTAAGATAAGCTTTGTTGAGGTCAGTATAATCAATGCGCATCTGCCACTTTTCGTTTTGTTTTTTCAAAAGTACCACATTAGCTAGCCACAAAGGGTATTTTACCTCTCTTACGAACCCAGCTTCTAGCAGAGCTTGCACTTGTTCTTCCACGACGTGTGTTCTTTCAGAACTGAGCTTCCACCGCCTTTGTTGAATAGGTCGTGAGCCTGGATAAACAGTGAGCTTATGACACATAAGGTGGTGATGTATACTAGGCATATCAAAGGCTTTCCAAGGAATGAGGTCGGCATTTTGTTATAAGAATTCAACAAGTTTTGCCTTTAATCCTTCATTAAGGTTATCCCCGATGTTTGTTGTCTTCTCTGCCTGATCTTCGTTTTGAACCTCTTCTATTTTTCTGCCGGGTTGTGGTCATAGCTCTTCTCGTGCTTGGACACTGCCGAGTTTAATAGTGTTGACCTCCTTACCCTTTGTATTGTCTCGTAGATTTAGGCTTTCATTATCTCATTTTCTTGCTAACTTTTAATCTTCTTTGACGGTGGCGATCCCTTCTGGGGTCGGGAATTTCATCTATAGGTGAAGTGTAAAAATAACTGCAACTAGCTGATTTAAGGTTGTCCAACCTATTAAGACATTGTAGACTGATGCCATGTTGATCACAATATAGTCAACACTTAAGGTTATTGATTTCATATCCTTACCAAAAGTGGTATGTAATGAGATAAAACCAAGGGGTTGGATAGGTGTATCGCCTAACCTGAAGAGGTTATCCGGGTAAGCCCTCAGCTCCTTTTCATCTAATCCAAGCTTTTTGAAGGCAGTCTTAAACAATATATCGGCCAAACTCCCATGATCTACCATATTTCTGCGGAGGTTTGCATTGGCAAGTGTCATTGTGATCTCAACAGGATCGTCATGACCAGGAGTCACCTCTTGGGCATCTTCCTTAGTGAACGAGGTTATAGGTAAGTTGGGCACTTCATTTTCCTCGCTAACCTGGTAGACTTCTTTTAGATGCCTTTTTCGAGAAGACTTCATTATGTCTTCTCCTGCAAATCCTTCATCAATCATGTGAATGTGTCTGTTAGAGATTTGTGATGGCTGATCTAGTTGATTCCCGTCTTTATCACCTATCTTCCTTTTCCCTGGATTGCCGGACCTATTCGTAAGGTATCTGTCTAACCAACCTTCTCTGGCCAGTTTCTCTATCACATTTTTCAGATCATAGCAATCATTAGTGGAATACCTATATAGTTTGTGGTACTCACAATACTCCGTTGACTTTCAGCTTTCTTGTGCTTAATAGAATGAGGAGATGAAAGTTTTTCAGTGTGACAGATTTTTCTGTAGATGTCAACGAGAGAAACTCAGAGTGTGGTGTAGTTATGATATCTTCGTGGCTTTTCTGAGCTATATTCCTCTTTTTTCTTCGCTTCTTTATCTTTGTCCCGAACTTTGTAGGAGGGTTTTTGATGATTGGAGAATTGACGGTTTAGAATTCACAAATGAATTCTCGTTACAAGTACAGTTTCTAAACCAACAATAATCCTTTCATACAAAAATTTTTGTTTGTCACAAGTAATAAACCCCTAATAATCCTAATAACCAAAGTATTTAAACCTCGGGTCGTCTCTCAAAGGAATTGCAGGGTAGTGTTCTCATTATTGGTTATGAGTTGTATATTTTGGGGTTTTGGATAAGAAACAGGAAAAGTAAATGACAATGGAAATCAAATGACAAAGCGGTCTTGGCAAGGTTTGGTGGTCAAGGATCTATATCCTTATCACTAACCACAACATGAGAATTGGCAAGGATCAATCCCATTAAATCATCCTCTAACTAGTGGTAGAGGAAAGTTAAATGAGCTATATCAATCCAAGTCCATAAGTCCTAACTCTCCACTAATTCAATTAGTGAGAACTAGAGTCAATGGCTCCCAATCATCAATTACTTTGACATTAGTAACTCAAGAATTCCTAAGTTACCATCTCAAGCCAAGAACATAAAATTCTACTCTAACATCCTTCCAAGCATTTCATCAAATACTTAGAAGGCACAAAAGAAAAGCATGATAAATTGACAATAAGAATAGAATCTAACAACTACTAATTGCAAAGAATCAACAATAGAAAAGAAAACAATTATGAAACAACAAAGACATTGAAGAAGAAATGTAGATCTACAAAAGAGAATCCATAAACTACAACTAACAATTCAAAATAATTACAAGAGAAGTAGAAGGCTACAACTATAAGAGAACAATTGAAGATGAAAGAGGAAAATTAAGAGAGAAGAAGTAGTAGATCTAGATCTAAACCTAATCCTAATTCTAGAGAGAACAGAGAGCTTCTCTCTCTAGAAAACCTAACTAAAAGCATGTGAAAACTAAACTAAACTAATTGGTAACTTCTTCATGTGTTTTCTCTTCAATCCTTGGGTTAAATAGCATCAGAAAATGAGTTGGATTGGGCCCAAAATGCTTTAGAATTCGTTGGCCACGAGTTTGCATTTAGTGAATCACATGCAACATCGATGTGTACGCGTACAGTGCACGTACGCATCCCTATACGTGATGCAGTTATGGCAAATCTTATATAGAATCCCTGGATGTTAGCTTTCTAACGCAACTGAAACCGCGTCATTTGGACCTCTGTTGCTCAAGTTATGATCAATTAAGTACGAAGAGGTCGGGCTTGACAGTTTTTTGATTCCTTCATTTCTTCATGAGTTCTCCATCTCTACATGCTTTTTCTTCATTCCCTCAATCCAATCTTTGCCTCCTAAACTTGAAATCACTTAGCAAACACATCAAGGCATCTAATAGAATCAAGGTGAATTAAATTTAGCTATTTTAAGTCCTAAAAAGCATGTTTTCACGCTTAAGCACAATTAAATGAGAATTTACAAAACCATGCTATTTTATTGAATAAATGTGGGAAAAGATGATAAAACTCTCTAAATTCAACACAAAATAAACCCTAAAAATGGGGTTTATCAGTTTTGCCTTGGAATTGGCTCTCTAAGTTGGAATTTCTCCTTCATATTAATGTACTTCTCCGTCCGTTCTTGTACTTCCTACAAAGAGGTCGAATATCGCTTAGATATAGATTGAGAAAATGACCCTTCTCTAAGACTGTTAACCAACCCCATTATTACTAATTTTGGAGGTAAGTTTTGTATTTTCAAGCATGCTTTGTTGAATCTTTCCATATAATCTTGAAGAGTTTTTCCGACTTCTTGTTTAACCCCTAGGAGACTTAGAGCGTGCTTGATTTTGTCCTTCCTCAAAACATGTCACTGTCCTGGGTGGTAAGCTATCAAACCACTTCATTGCTGCTTTGGTTAACGTGGTCGGGAAAGCTTCACAGCGAGTTACATCAAACCCATCAGCTAGGTACATCTGACTTTTAAAATTGCTAATATGGTGCCTTGGGTCAGTCATAGAGATTCATGTTGGGACTTTTGAAGTTTCAAAGAACCCTAGCTCACATGATCTCTTCAATGAATGGATCTTCTCCTCAAAGAGGGCTTTCCCTTGATCAGCCCGAGTTCTAAGGTTGGCCTCTAATTTTGAGAGCTTTTCTTTTAGTTCTCTTCGGCATCGTACCTTCTTTCGCAGATCTCTTTCTACTTCGCGTTGTCGCTCAATCTCCTGTTCGAGTTGCTCCAATTGACCATTGTGCCCGTGTACAAGCCCCGTGATCTTTCGAATGGATTCACCCCAGTGGTGGATTTTCTTATGTACCCTCTCCGACGTTACCCTCTTCGGAGGTAACACGAGTGCTCAGTCATTGTTGTGAGGCTTTGGTTCTGATTCAGATGCTGTATGACCCTCTTCAAATTGATTGTCCGCCATGAGTATGTGTAGACTTCCAAATCCCCAACAACGATGCCAATGTTCCGAGAGTTTTCCGAAACTGATGGATTTGGGCTTGAACGTGAGATCCAGACTCCTTTTAGGGCAGCATCCAACTTTGCTAATGCCGAAGTGCCGCAGTCCAAGCTTAAAGTCAGGAGGTGGGGGTGATACCTGCAACGGACTCCGATGCTTAAGTTAGCAAGGGTTTAAGCAAATTTTTTGTAGATTGGATTCTGAATATACCTGAGTGTGTCACTGTATTTATAGTAGAAAAGATAACCATCTTTTAGAGTAGTTCCTCCTTGAATGGTGGATGGTCGTTTTCCTTTTTTAGGAAAGTTATAACACCCTAACTATCAAAATGTCATGCTTCTGGTTGCGCCACTCTGATAGCTCGGGTATTACGACGATTTTTAAAATTATTTAATACTAAAATATGAGCCTATTTCAAATTTTTTAAACCGTTTAACCGCTCAAGAGGTTACTTATCTGATAACATACAACCACATTTACAAAACAAACCACAATACTTACAAAAGATACATATACATATATCTACATAGAATTAATATTACAAGCAATGCATAATCAGAATCCTATCCCTCTTGTGAAAACTTGTAAAATTAAGGGCGAGGAAAACATAAATGCTAAAACAATACAAAATATCGTGTAAACAGAAATGAGATAGACTCTTCCGAACTTCGTCATCCATATCCTGAAAAGGAAAAACTTGTAGGGGAGTGAGAACATCGTCCTCGCTGGTTCTCACCATAGGGTTAGTGAATTGCTATAATAAGATATGTAAAAACAAAACTGTTTTCATAATACCGTGATCGTTGCTCGTCTTATGAATCATTTTAAAACCAACTATTAATAATCTAAACATTTTCAAGAATCTTTAGTTAAATGGCCAAAATCTGAATTCATATTTGGAATTATCAAACTTACACTGACCCATCACGGCCTCTGGCCCAACAACATATATCACCACCATAATTAACTCACCACCAATACTTAAAACAGAAATTAGTCACAAGCACAAACAAATATAAGGCAAACACACTTAAAGAGCAGTTACAACAAATATCACAGTTATCAGTTAAGCAGAACTTATCAGGTAGGCAAACCAAAACAATTTAAGCACACCCAAACAATGGCAAACAAATGCAGTATGATGCATGCCTGTCCTACTGGCCATGAGCTCACGTGTCGGTTACTTTACCAGAACCTAACACATCTGGTAGCTAACCCAGACATTGGTCTCTAGGTTGCGCATCTCCAAGAGGATCATAAACGAAGGAGAGTGCCTTTCCACCTTCTCCTGGAGGTTTCACGAAGGAGAGTACCTTTCCACATCGAAGGAGTGTGCCTTTTCACCTTGCAACCAGAGAAGAACATGGGGATACAATACGAAGGAGAGTGCCTTTCTACCTTTCCCACATTCACATTACGACAAGAGAGGGAATTTTCACCCTCAACTTGCCATCCAAACATATTTCCAATTTAATACGCAAGCAAGATTACCACCAGACCTTGCCATGCCTCATCATATTCTTAGTAACACCCACAGTCACTCGGACTCAAAATCTTATTTCAAAAATCATTCTTGGCCCACTTTCAAATCACAAACGTATTTAGTTCACATCTTGCCAAGCCAAATTCAAAATCTCTTCTGACAGATCAAAATCACCCGTTTTCAAATCATTCGCTCCATAATTTTGAAATCAAGAGTTATTAATCAACAACTTTGGCAAAGACTCAAGACCCTAGGGAAGAATAACCTGCCTCATTTCTTAAAAATCCTCAGAATCATAGTTACCTAAGTTAAAAACAATTAAATTGAAGATTTAAAATCAAAACCAAAGCATGCAAGCCAAAAGTTCCGAACCAGTTTCAAAACTAAAATTATTTAAGCCCAAAGACCAATTTCTTTTCATTCTTAAATCGGAAACTTTTCCAAAGGCTCGGATTTGTTTAGTTAAAATTTAAAGAATACTTCAAAACATAGACCCCTTCATATTTAAATCAATCGGGAAACATAAACTTTTATTAACCAGCTTAAACTCGAAACACCAATTTCTTAATAAACCAAGAACCACTTCATAGAACCTCTCAAATCCAAATCATTTTCTAAATCACATTTTAAAACAAAATCTAAATTTTTATGAAAATTCGGCAGCATCTCCTCTAAAATTTGGACTTTGCCACCCTTTCGGGTCCCAACCAAACCAATCCTCAACTCTTTTCCAAAGGGTTCAAGACCAAATCAGATTTCAATAGAACCAAATTTAAACTTTAGATATCAAAACCATTTTAAGCCAAATCAATCAGAAATCTCAATTTTAACAAAATTAAATATTATCTCAGTCAAGCAGACAACCATATTCATCCAAAACAAATCAGACGATGCATAAGACTTACATAATCACAAAAAAAAAGTATTTCGCTCGTCATATCAATTTATAACAATTTCACTTTAAGATAAATTAATTTTATAAAAACCCCTACCTTGATAAGCGAAACCACAACCCAAACACGTCTAGGAATTCCTTTCCCCTCGACTCGAAATCAACGGCAACCGAAACCTTAGTTCCGCTTGCTTCCTCAATAGCAGAAACAGCCTCAATCGCAACATGCAAACTCGTTTTCTAATTCCTAAAAACATTAATATCACGGAAATCTTAAAATGCATAACGGAAAACTAATGGCGAGGATTCCGAGATAGAGACACTTACTGGAATAAAAGGAACGATGCAGCAACCACCTCAACATTTAAGCGGCATGCAACAATCAGAACTCGAACCTACGTTATTTATTTTCTTTTATAAGAACTCTAAATAATAAATAAGAATTTACTCAACTTATGATAAAAATTTCTAAAAATATGATCTAAAAAAAATATAATAGATCATAAATATTTAATTAATAACCTTTCAAAATTAGGGATCTTACATAAGTTGCTTAGATCTCCCTTCTAGATGGATAAGAGATATCTTAAGAGTTAGTTATTTATTCAAATAAGTAAGACTGAACTACCGTCGTCATACCCAACCTTTATAAGGGCGGGTAGGAGTAGATGAGACCACCTTTGTTGGATAGACTTTTATTCCTTGTAGACTTGGCTATATTTTTTGGATAAGGGTATGAACAGGTATCATATGGTGAAAGGCTGAAAGCTAATTGAACATAACCTAAGATATAAGGTCAATTTTTTTTAGGAGTGTTTAAGGGTCAGCAAAATTTATTATTTTTTAATCATTATTTTTAGTTATTAATCCAATATTTTTTATTATATTAATCCAATAACATATTTTTCTAGAAATAACTAATGGATTGCCTTAACTTTTTTAATTTTCTTCCAACTCTTCAGTTATTTTAAATAATAAAAAATAATCATCAATTAATAATTATAAATTTATACATTCTA
>NC_029790.2:93257825-93262987 GCF_000816755.2 Arachis ipaensis
TTTGAACTATACTTTATATTAATTAATTAGTAATTATTTAAATTTTATTTTAAAAATATAAAATTAATAATTATTAATTATAGTTATTTAAAGTTAGTTGATTAGAAATTGTTGACCTATACTTTTTTTTTAGGTTTAATTACTATATTATATTGGTTCCTATAATTTTGTAAAATTTTTAATTAGATCTTAATACTTTTTTTCTTTTAATTGAGTCCTTGCACCAAAATATTTTTTAATTGAGTACCTACATTTTTTTTCTTTTTATTTGAGTCCTTGTACCAATTTTTTTTAGATGGGTCTCTATACAATTAAGCCAATTACTATCAAAAGAGACCTAATTAAAAAAAAAATTGGTACAAAGACCCAATTAAAAAGAAAAAAATATAGAGATCTAATAGAAAATTTCATAAAACTATTAAAACCAATAAAATAATTAAACTTTTTTTAAAGTTTTTTTTATCGATCTTATTACCATTTTCTTTTTGCCTTTTTTCCAATTTTAAAGTGAATTCCGTCTAGGACGTCTAACATGACACACCAGTTTTTCATCTGGTTGCAAATCATGCATCCCCTGAAGTAATCAAAGTCAGCAGATTAGTAGATTTGAACCAACTCGCCACAAATAGTGTGCTAAAATTGAAAGAACCCATTAATATTTTTTTTTATGAGTTAAAAAATGCCAATTTGACTCAATTCGTCAAAATAACCAGTTGAATGAATTTGTCCGTTTTATAATTTAGTGTTATATATATATATATATATATTGTCAAAACAAGACATGTCACAATTTGACAAAAACTAAAAATGGCACAGGATGGGCACAAACATTGGATGACACCGTAACAATCACTTTGACTAGAGTTTATATCTATAGTATTTCGAGTAAATGCTTAAAATGGTTCCTGAATTTCAAATCGCTATTTAATTTAGCCTTTTGACTTTTTAAAATAACCAATTAAATTTTTGAAATTCGAAAAAATACGTCTCTATTAGTCCCTTGTAGAAGTGTCGTCTAAACGTTAATGATGTGGCATTCCAATTATATGCTGATGTGTACCAAATTTGAATTTGATTCAAATTGGTACCCGAAATTATTTAATAATACTCAAATTAGTGCATTTTCAATTATAAAACCCTAATCCTCAAATTATTGTCTTCTCTTCTTCAATTTTTCTGCTGTCTTTTTCTCTTTTTCGACCTCTCCGCTATCTTCCAATTCATATTCATCCTGAACTACAACATCAGTGCACTTACCTAAAAACTATTTTAATTGCAAGTTAACGTGGTTGGATTAATTTTAAGTTCAACACAGATTTAAATTATATGTATTCTTGCAGGTTCGTCCATTAAGCTAAAATATATTTTTCACTTTTAAGAAGGTAACAATGGTCATCATCTTTAAGGTCTTAACATCACTTTCTAAGTTTGTCATCCTCCAATTGAACTCATATAAAATTTTTTGTGGAATGGGTGTCGCACAAACTGGTTCTTCACCGCCATCAACCCAATAGAAAAAATTATAATGAATTTCATACTGCAAAGTAAAAAACACAGGTGAATCCAAACTCAAAGTAAAATCATCTTAACATTTTTAGAGCCCATAATCTTACCTCATAGTTTGGACAACTATAAAATAGTTTATCAGGATTCTCTGTCGTCGTTGAGTACTTCATCATTGTCCAAAGTCTGCAATTATAGAAAACGGCATTCTTACCTTTCCTGTTGCACATTCTTTTGCTGCCATAAGGTCTCCCTGCAGAGTTGTTTCTATTTGAGCTACTTTGCCTTTTCTCTCCACCATCCATCATCACTTATGCAGACGAGAAAATAAGATGAATTGAAAAATAATGAAAAAGTCGAAGAAGAGAAGACAGTAGAAAGATCGAAGAAGAGAAGACAATAATTTAGGGATTAGAGTTTTATAATTAAAAATAGACTAATTTGAGTATTATTAAATAATTTCAGATATCAATTTAAATCAAATTTAAGTTTAGTACACATAAACAAACAACTAAAATATCACATTATTAATGTTTAGACAATACTTCTACAAGAGACTAATAAAAATATATTTTTTTAAATTTTAAAAATTTAACTGATCATTTTTAAAAATTAAAAATTAAATTAAATAACGATTTAAAATTTAGAGATTATTTTAGACATTTATCCATAGGATTTCGTTTCATTATTTGTTACAAGCAAGCGGTATTCCAATAAAGAGGTGGCCAAAAAGATTTTTGAAGTTTGTACAATTGAACTGGGTACAATAAAATACTTCGGTCAACGAAGTTTGTAACTAAAGTCAATTGAATCCTTTGACCAAAAGAAAGTCATTATTGTTATCCAATCCACTATTTAGTGTGTGTTTGAATTACAATTTGTAAATGGGAGTTTGTATAGAATTGATTTTGCAAATTTGATTTTAATAAAAAGTAAGTTTGTGTTAACGTGATTTATGTTTGGCAATCTTTATGTCAAAATGGATTATAGTAAAATAAATGTTGTTTGAATTATACTGTTCAAAATCACTTTTAGATGAAAAATTACTAAAAGAGACATCAATTAAAATAATTTTAAATATTATTATATTATTTTATTTTAGATATTTGAATAAATCTTTTTAATTCATTTTATAATAATGTTAATATTTACTTACTAAATTAAAGTAGCATATAAAAATTGACAATATAAGACTTTTTTGACGTCCAACATTCATAATTTTATTAATACTTATGAATAATTTTTTATTTAATTTGTCTTTTTTAATGGGATCAATTAATCTATATTATAATAGAAAATTAAAAAATAACATAAAAAAATGATATGAAAAATATTTATCATATAAATAAAAAATATAATAAAAAACATAAAAATCAAAATATGAAAGAAAGAACTAAAAATAATAAAAAAATATTAAAATCTTTACCTTGGCAATGATGAAAATAATTCTGGAAAAAAAATTTGTAACCAAGAACATACAGAAAGTGTGAAATTATGTGGTTATGTGCATCCTTTTTATAGAAGAAATGAAGGGTACAATTGGTAGATATGGAATAAGTTTCTTATCTAATTTCTCCAAGAATAATTAACTTTTCCAACGTGAACGCAGAAGCTTGAATTTTTAGCTTCACCTAAACGTACGTTCAGAGGTGAAAGCACTTCTGGGTTAGGGGTTCCAAAAAGTTGCCAAACATGACAATGGAACGTTCAAGACATTCAAACGGGCTTTTCTATTTCCCAACGTAAACCCAAACACACCCTTAACTGTCCAACCAAGGATTTAATTTTAAAAAATGAGAAATAAAAAAAAGGAACAAAAAGGTGTATGTTAGAACTTATGGGTTCGCTGTGGATTCCAAGCTGAGTCCATGTGATTAGGGATGGTAATAGGCAGGGCAGGATAAGATTTGGACTCTATTCTAATTTTATTCGTGGATTAAATTTTTTTTTTAAATTCTATCTTATTCTATTTGCAGGTTGAGAATCTCGCAACTCTAATCCTACTTGCACCTTAAACTTTTAAACCTTATTCTATCCGACTCTATCCGTAAAAAAATAAAAAAATTTTAAGTAAATATAAAATTTAACCATTTTAAATTTTATATTAATAAAATAAAAAATAAAAAACTAAGTTCAAATTAAAATTAAAAACAATAAAATTTTAAAAAAATCTAACATAAAATTACAAATAATATGATCATCAACTAGTTTAGTGGTTATTTCAAATTTTTATAAGAGGAAGATTGTGAGTTTTTATATATATATATTATTAGGAGTGCGGATAGGATAGGGTAAGGTATACTCTAAACCCGTATCCTGACCTATCCTACTTGCAGATAAATTCGTACTCTATCCTAACATACTCGTTGCGGATAAGATAGACAACCCTACTTAAACAGATTGGTTTAGATTGGATACTTACGAATAGAGTATATATTGCGAACCCCACATGTAATAACTTCCAGCAACTCTTCAAGGGTTCCATAACCTCCTATAAAACATCAAACAAATTTAACCCTTCATATGATTTTCTTTTCTTAATTTTAAGTGTTTTTTTTATTTTCCAAAATATCTAACAATAATGTATATTAGTTAATGATATTAGTTTATCTAGAATGAGAAATATGTTACCAATGAGGGCAATGAAGGCATCAGCTTATTGACGAGCCATCTCAGCTTTCCTTTGATGCATGTTAGCTACCACTCTCACTTCCCCAATTGGATCACCTGTTATCTGCATTAACTTTAATGCATTATATATTTATGATTATCATGTAATATCTCATCACTAATTATGCATTATATATTGGCCATTAAATATTTAAAATAAAGTATTATTTTGACTATTCTAAATCAATTGATAATGTCATCATCATATATCATGGTTAACAATATAGATATAATTTAATTTTCAACTATACTTAGTGTTAAAAAAAATCGAGAACTATTACTAATATAGAATGCATATATCAAAATATAAGAGGCTGATTGGTTTGACTATTTTCATTTTCGTTTTTAAAGGAAAATGAATATAAAATATAAAAATATGTTGGTTGAGTATTTGAACCTTATTTTTTAGCAAAAATATTTTTAAAAAGTACAAAATTAAAAATAATATTTTTACATTTTCAGCTTTTTTAGATAGAAACTATGAAAATATTTTAAATTCTTCTCTTCTATCTTTGTATCTCACATCAAAATTAAATTCTCATTTATTTACAGTGAAAAACACTACTTTTTTTTCTATTTATTTTCATTGCCCTTTTATTCTGACACTTTATTTTATTTAAAAGTAAAAATTTCTGATTATATTTTTTTAATTGAATTTTAATATAGTGTCAAATTTAATTTTTTTTTGTCTATCTTCAATGTCTTTTTAAATATTTTTTTTTATTATTGTGAAGGTGTATTTTTCAATTTAATGGGAATATGATCATTTTTTTCTTTAAACTATTTTCTAAAATGTAAAAAGTTTAAAAATAAAAATCATTAAAAAAAACAAAAAAAATTTCATAAACCAATTAGTCCTTAAAATACATATTAAAAATAAGTTAAATAATATATGTATTTATACCTAAATATTTGATAATTAATTTAATGACTAATTTTTTATGTGTATAAAATATTTTTATTTAATTTTATTACATTGACTAAAAAAA
>NC_029790.2:93263055-93266121 GCF_000816755.2 Arachis ipaensis
ATAGTAAGGGATTTTTTTTCAGAAATAAAAAAATTTCATATTTTTTCAAAAACTATTTTTGAACTTTAATTTCCTAAATATGATTTTTTTTTTTGTTTAGAGTAAGTTTGCCTAACTCCCGGCGAACTCTCTTTAATTTTTTTCAATCCCATGTTTTTAATCCATTATTATCATCTCTATATAGTATATAGATCTACAAATAATATATAGGAGTACACAAAAATACATAAACAATAAGTATGACTTCTTCAAAGATTTTTTTAATTATA
This sequence comes from Arachis ipaensis, assembly GCF_000816755.2. Taxonomy (NCBI): domain Eukaryota; kingdom Viridiplantae; phylum Streptophyta; class Magnoliopsida; order Fabales; family Fabaceae; genus Arachis; species Arachis ipaensis. The sequence continues at coordinate 93,263,325 of NC_029790.2, forward strand.
AATAGGTTGTCTTAAAACTTCAAAGCTCAAGTAATAAAAGTAAAACAAAAGAAAATGAAAAAATGAAGTGGTTCCAATTGTTGCGCAAAAACTACTTTATAACGTCCTTTTTTTTAAAGAGCCAAAACCCAAGAGGCATTAACTTTCTAGAAACTTCTAACCAGCTGCAAAGGAGGTCATCCTTCTCTACGAAGGATATTAGATAGCTATAGAATTTATTATTTTTGTCATTAATTAGTTATGAATATATATTTAAAAATATAAAATAAAGTATGTTATTGGTTATTATACTAAAAAAATTAAATTAAAAAAATTAAATTAATAATTAAATAATAAACAAAAATAATAAATTTTAATAGTTTATAACATTTTTTTTTAAATTATTAGTATGTATATGTATATTACTCTTTCACTGTACTTTTGAATTTTTGTTTTTCAACAAATAACAATAAAAAGAACTCAGATAATGGTACAGAAGCCACAGATACGGGTAATTTACTTTACGTCGCACGAGTTAAAAATTTCTGTTTTTGGTTTCGATTTTTTTTTTTAATTTTTTTGGATTGTCACTTTTTATGTTAATAAAATGTAAATAGATTTATTTATTCTATCACTACTCCAAATATATAAGTATCCTTTCTTAACTTCTCATAGTTGTAACACCCTACCATACAGAGTCTTATACTTAAGTCATAATTCAGAGATGGCAAGGTATTACGACCTCTAAAACAAAAATTTAGTACGTATAGTAGTACGAATAATTGATTATAACTAGGAGCCTTGTGGAAAAAGGGGTAAACAAAAACCGTAACTCGAAAACGCAACACTCTGATCGATAACGTAACAAACAGGGACAAGCTAACGCAAGATTATATATATACAAAAGAGTGTCAAAAATAGGAATATCAAGACTCAAAATCCGGTTGCGAAGATAACCGGTCCGAGCATAGCAATATATACATATAATAAAATAAGGAAACCCCAAAGGAAACCCAAAGGGACACAAATACAGAAAACCTATTCTCCAAAAATCAACGACGCGCACGCGTCAGCCACGCATACGCGCGAATACATTGTGCCCCAGGCACAAAACTGGCACAACTCTAGCACAACTCTCTGGAAAATGGCTGGGCATTCGATGCAGCGTATCGACGCACCCGCGCACACCACGCGCACGCGTGGATGATGCTTTCTCGAAGAACGGCACGTACGCGCCAAGTGCGCCTACGCGCAAGGGGTCATTCTGCTAAAAATTTTCTAAGTTAAAAGCTGCAGAATTCACAGATTCAACCCCCAATATTTCGACGGTCATAACTCTCTCATTTTAAATCATTTTTCACCCGTTTTTCGAACGGCATGGACATTCCGGATCCAATTTCATTTCTAAACAGATTTGGCACAAATCAAAGATCCGTAGTCCAAGTTATGTCCTGTAAAAGTATGCCCAAAAACCATATTTTCATTCAAAACCACAAAGTGCCATTTTCAAAACAAGCCACTTTCAACTCTTTTCAAAATCAATAAAAACATGCCAATTTCAACCCTTTTCTTTAAAATCATTCAAAATGCGGTGAACGCGTGGCCGCAAACGGAGCGACAATCGGAGCTCTAGATCAAAAGTTATGGTGGTTTGAAGATCAAGTGAGAGATAGAACTTGAGAGAGAGTTCTTCCCTTCCCCTCCACCATTTCAGCGTGTTTGAGTGTATTGTGAGGAGAGAGAGTGCTGAAAACTAGGGTTTTGGTTTTGTTATGTTGGGCCAAGGGCCCACTTTGGGTCCGGTTGGTCCGGTTTGGCCCGTTCGGTCCAATCTTGGTCCGATTTCTATAAAATTGGTACCGAAATTCTCGTCTCAATCTCCTCTATCACATTTAGCCATAAAAATAACATTTTTGGCTTTCTAGAATAAATTCTCATTTATGGGTTAATTAGTCGTTAATTAACCGGGTCTTACATTCTACCCACCTAATTGGGAATTTTGCCCACAAAATTCAAATCAAATTACCTGAGAATAAGTGCGGATAATCCGTACGCATCTCCGACTCAAGTTCCCAAGTGTGTTCCTCAACACCGCCTCGACTCCATGCCACTTTGACTAATGAAACCTCTTTTCCACGCAACCGTTTGATACTAGTATCATCGATTCTGACTGGAGCCACTGGAAGCGTCATATCTTCCCTTGACTGAACCAATTCGGGTTCTAACACATGGCTAGCATCAGGAGTGTACTTCCAAAGCTGCGACACGTGAAACACATCGTGCAGGTTCAAAAGATGAGGTGGTAGAGCCACCCGATACGCCACCGGTCCAATCCTCTCCAGGATCTAAAATGGACCAATGTATCGAGGATTCAACTTCTTTGCTTTAATCGCTCTACCTACTCCTGTGGTCGGAGTAACCTTAAGGAAAACATGATCTCCTGCCTCAAATTCCAAGGGCTTCCGCCTCTGATCGGCGTAACTCTTCTAACGACTCTGCGCCGTAAGCATCCTATCTCGGATTTTCTTGACTTGTTCAGTGGTCTCAGCTATCATCTCTGGCCCCAACAAGCCTTTCTCTCCAGCTTCATACCAACATAGAAGAGATTGACATTTTCTCCCATACAATGTCTCATACGGAGCCATTCCGATGCTCGCATGGTAACTATTATTGTATGCAAACTCCACTAACGGCATATACCGATCCCAACTCGCCGGTTGGTCCAAAACACAAGCTCTCAACATATCCTCTAGGGTTTGGATCTTCCTCTCGGATTGACCATCTATTTGAGGATGGTAAGCTGTACTCAAGCTTAATC
>NC_029790.2:93266191-93292306 GCF_000816755.2 Arachis ipaensis
ACCCGCGCACACCACGCGCACGCGTGGATGATGCTTTCTCGAAGAACGGCACGTACGCGCCAAGTGCGCCTACGCGCAAGGGGTCATTCTGCTAAAAATTTTCTAAGTTAAAAGCTGCAGAATTCACAGATTCAACCCCCAATCTTTCGACGGTCATAACTCTCTCATTTTAAATCATTTTTCACCCGTTTTTCGAACGGCATGGACATTCCGGATCCAATTTCATTTCTAAACAGATTTGGCACAAATCAAAGATCTGTAGTCCAAGTTATGTCCTGTAAAAGTATGCCCAAAAACCATATTTTCATTCAAAACCACAAAGTGCCATTTTCAAAACAAGCCACTTTCAACTCTTTTCAAGATCAATCAAAACATGCCAATTTCAACCCTTCTCTTTGAAATCATTCAAAATGTACCAAAATCAACAACAAGCCATCCTCAACTCACACATTGACATTTTACCAAAATTCCCAAAATCACATCCAACCATTCTAACACTTCTCAATCAAATGGCTAAAGGATAAATACAATATCATGTCATACATCCTTCTCATCCCAATTTCCAATAATATCATTCCCAATCAACCATCATTATACATAATCATCATCATACTCACCATCAACATGGTACCACCCATCAATTCAACCTCAATCATCCATCAAGCATATATCACAACATGCATTTCTCATACATCACACAATCAAGGCATCAATATTCATAATCACATATATGAACAAATCATATATCTCAACCATTCAACAACACCAACAATTCAATGCCTATCTTAGGGCCTCTAGCCTAAGTATTTCCTACCACATTACATATTAGATACGGGAAACCGAAACCATACCTTAGCCGATTTCTCAAGCTCAACCGGAGCACTTCCAAACCACTTGTCCACAAGCTCTCAAGGTATCAACACCTCCAAGAACAGATTTTATCACACAAAACCCTCTTCCAAGCTTTCCAAAATCACCAATCAAGCTCCAATATTCACATATACACAACCTAAGCCACAATCACCATACCCATACACAACATCTCAATACCCAAACATCATAGAACAACAATTTACACTAGGGTTGAGAATCTTACCACACCCAAGGTCCAAGGAGACAAGATTAACCTTCTCCTTCGAGAGAGTTGGGTCCTATAACATCAAAGAACCCAAAATCTCAACATTTTTGCTCATGAAACTCGAAATCAAGGGCTGGAATTTCGAACAGTAAAACGTGGCTTACCTCAAGATTAATTGTATGAGTTTTTTAGAGCTCTCCGCGGTGAACGCGTGGCCGCAAACGGAGCGACAATCGGAGCTCTAGATCAAAAGTTATGGTGGTTTGAAGATCAAGTGAGAGATAGAACTTGAGAGAGAGTTCTTCCCTTCCCCTCCACCATTTCAGCATGTTTGAGTGTATTGTGAGGAGAGAGAGTGCTGAAAACTAGGGTTTTGGTTTAGTTATGTTGGGCCAAGGGCCCACTTTGGGTCCGGTTGGTCCGGTTTGGCCCGTTCGGTCCAATCTTGGTCCGATTTCTATAAAATTGGTACCGAAATTCTCGTCTCAATCTCCTCTATCACATTTAGCCATAAAAATAACATTTTTGGCTTTCTAGAATAAATTCTCATTTATGGGTTAATTAGTCGTTAATTAACCGGGTCTTACAATAGTTTACATAAGTATTCTTATTTTTTGAAACATTTTCATAGTTTGCATAAGTATTTTTACTTTTTGAAACATTCACTTTGATGAGCACTTCTTAGGATTGGCTATAAAGATCCTGCCTCACAATACATTGTATCTTGTGGAACTTCATATATTATGCGCAACAAATACAACTTCAAAATATAAACAACACAATTCAAAAGATAAATATGACTAAAAATCATAACCAATATAATTTATGTATATAAATTTTTTTTATTTATCATGTTAAAATCATTTATATCTTGGATAAAAAATTTATTTTACAAAAATGCAAGTTGTCATTTTTCACTGCTAATAGAGATCTATCAAAAAGAGAGGGTCAAATACACAAAAAGATGAAGAACTTAAGAATTTGAAAAAAAAAAAAAATACTATTTTGAACTTTTATTTTGTTTAAATGCTGACTGAAGAAAAAGAAAAAGAGAAAAAGAATGAATATTTGATATCTCTCGTCAAACTTGTTATTTTTCAAGATCAAAAAAAGAAAAAAGAACAATAAATTTAAAGCTTCTTTTGCGCAACTTCAACTCGTTCCTACAAATATCTCAACCACTATTTTTTAATCAAAATCCTAACTTAGATGAGAGAGAATGCACCATAGAGGACATTTTTTTGTTTATCTTTTATTTTTTATTTTTTGCTTTCTCTTTAATTCTTCATTTGGAATATGTGCGACGCACAAACGAAAAACATCTGTTGCCAAAATTTACCATGATGAGTTTCTCTCTTTTACCCAACTGTATGCTCTACTTACCCACTGTATCAAAATATACCATTCTTTATTACAACAAATAACATTTTACTTTAATGACTACACTCTAATATCCAACTATCAATACACATGATGATCAAAAACTAATAAATCTTTGTTATTTATTCACCGAAACAACAGTAGCTGTAGGATCAAGTTTTCAACAATGAAGGATTCAGAGATAACTTAGTGGATCCACGAACATGTTGGCCCAAAACAATCATTTCACCAGAAACAGAAAACTCAAATACTATAGAACAAGTACAATAAAAGTGGAAAAAGGAATATAAGAAATAATAATAGAAGAGATTCATGACATATATTTGACCCTAAGAGAGAAGTACTTTGAACCTATAAATCATAGTCTTCCGAACAGTAGCTTATATCTTGCACCCTTACCAATCAACACAAATTATAGCAAATATCTAATAAATGACAAATGGAATAAAGAGAAAAACACATTTAAATGAAACAAAATTTGAGACCTCGATATAAAAAAAGTAAGGAGAAACACTTCTAAATATAAAAAACAAACAGCCAAAAAAATTTAATAGATTTAGACCACTATAACTCAGATTCATCCACCAAAATTATCTCCATCAAATTTGGGAGAAGCTGACCACTGAAAGTAGAAACAGTCCAAAGTCTAATCACCCTAACTTTGAGGTTCCATACTTCTTTCTCAGGATTTATCTTATTAACCATATCCATGGAAGTTCTCATCTTGAAATGCAATTAAAGGGATGAAAGAGAAAATAGATTTCAGTCAATTAAATAGCAACTAAGAAAAACATACAATAGCACATGAATGTGAAAAAAATGTGACATGATCAATAAATTCATACTTTATTTATAAACACATATCAATTGAGTAATTTGAATTTGAAATCCATAAAATCCTTATTTTGGGAGGGAAAAAAAAGAAGCAAGTAAGATAGAGATTTGAAAGATATTGAGTGACCTTAAAAATCAATCAAAAGATATTTGCGGGCCCACTAAATAATCCTATATATAGGTCCTAAGCTAACAACAATTGATGCACAAATAAGGTGTATAAATGGTAAGCTATAGTAACCCTAAGTTATCCTCTATATAAATTGTAAGGTAATAGCAAGAGAGAGGATTGGATGAGAAGAGGATGAGAGAGAAGAGAAAGATAACAAAGACAACATGAGGTAATACAGAGAAAAGCGAGAACCAAAAATAAAAAGAAAACCTATGCACAAATCCAGGATTAGTAGACTTAGATGAGGACACCTTTTAGTATAGACATCATTATTTTATTAGGTTTCTTATATTATTAGATTTTCAATGAAAAATATATCATATTTCCAATAAAGATACACATAAACTAATTATCTATGTAATTAAATACCAAAAAAACAAAATGACCATTAATCAAGTTCAAAAATTGTGCTCAAAAGAAAAAAAGAAATACAATCAAGGAATGAAGATATAAATAAAAGAGTAACAAATAGTAATAAATTTCTTACTAATTTTATTTAAAAAAATAGGACAACAGAATCAAAAACTCAAATTTCTCAGAAAAAGAATCGACATAAGCTTGATAGCTAAATAGAGCAACTGCTCAGGCCACTCTTCAGGCAGCTCCAAGATTACAAATCTTATTAGCTCCATTGATTCATAAGCTTAAAGTTGTTTGAAGAGTGGTCTGACCAACCCAACAAATTGATCAATCCCATAATCCGAAACTCGGAAACTTCAAAGAAATCATCCAACTAATCTGAGAAGTTATAGTATTTGATTCTCACAACACAATGTTCATTACTCAACAAACAAAGACAACAAAAAAAAATAAAAAAAAAGGTTTGAATTAATATTCTCACAACCATAACAAAATTTTCAGTCAAAAGTATTTATGGCTAAAAAATTAAATAAAAGGAGTATTTCTAAAAATAAAAACCAAGCAAATAAAAACTAAAAAATGAGCGAAACAGACAAAGAACAAAACGCAAAATAGTAACAAAATACATAACGACTTTTCATAAAACAACTTAAGGAAGCTAGCATCTGAAATTGGACCACAAAAAAAATGTATCACTGATCAACATTTTTTAAAATTTTCCAACAGCCCTTTATAGAATAGTACTCTAATTATTTTTCACAATCTAATTATTATACAAACAAAATCTAGTTACCAAAAACACACGAGAAAAAACTAAAAACAAAAAAGGTAGAAAGATAAATTTGACTCTCAATTTCTTTGTGTGGTAGAATTAAAAAAAATGGATATGTGAACAACTCAAATACAATTCAAGCACTGTAGGATAATAAAAAAAGATAAACACTTACTCATTTTATTTCAAAAGAATGGCGAACAAAACCAAGAAATAAAATTAGCAAGTGTTTATTTTTTTTTTTGGTTATAAATCACAACTTTGTAAGAAATACATAATAAGAAAAATGTAAGACCCGGTTAATTAACGGCTAATTAACCCATATATGAGAATTTATTCTAGAAAGCCAAAAATGATATTTTTATGGCTTAATATGATAGAGGAAATTGAGACGAGAATTTCGGTACCAATGTGGTGAGTAAGAAGGGAATAGCCGTAGATCCAACCAAGGTAGAAGTTGTGATGGATTGGAAGCAACCAACCACAGTAACTGAGATAAGGAGTTTTCTGGGTTTAGCTGGCTATTACCGAAGGTTCATCAAAGGCTTTTCGCAATTAGCTTTTCGCAATTAGCTTTGCCGTTGACAAAGTTAACTCGCAAAGACACTCCGTTTGTTTGGACTCCTGAGTGCGAGGAGAACTTTCAGACATTGAAGAAAAGGTTGACCACTGCACCTGTGTTAGTGTTACCTGAGCCGAACGAACCATTTGAGGTGTACTGTGATGCCTCACTAAAGGGTCTAGGATGCAATAAAAAATAAAAAAGGTAGATAGTTAAATTTGACTTTAATTCCATTGTGTTGAATAATTCAAAAAAATAGACATGTGAAAAATTGAATTATAATTCAAGCTCTGTAGGATAATTAAAAAGAAAAAGATAAATACTTACTCATCTTATTTTAAAAGAATGTCAAACAAAACCAAGAAATAAAATTAGCAAGTGCTTATCTTTTCTTCATATAAAAGAGAAATTGCAATGTATAGAATTTCATAGGTTTTCACAGGTTTACCAACTTTTTTCACCAAAATTTTTTTATTATTTAATTGCATAAAATTATATCATTTAAGATTGAGAAAAATAAGTTTTAAAATTATGAAATATGTCATTCGTAATAAAAATATTAAAAACTGATTTAGTATCAACAGTGAAAATAAAATAAATATCTAGAGAAGATAAAAACTTAAAAAAATAGGAGTCTTTCTAAAATAAATAACCAAGCAGATAAGATCTTCAACATGAGACGAACCAAAAAAAATAAAATAAATAATATAACAAAATGCAACTTTTCAAAATACAACTTAACGAATGAAACAACTAAAATTGGACCCTATAATTTGGGAAAAAATATTTCTTCCCGAAATGAGAGAAGCATAAAGAGAAAATCTGCACCAAATCGATTTATACAGAATTTTTCACTATTTAAAACTATGCTTTCTGAAAAGACATGCATAAAAATGTATCACACATCAAAATTTTTCAACAGTTTTTTCAGAACAATATTCTAATTATTTTTAATACACTTATGAACTCTCACGTATCAGAAAAAAAATTATATAACCACATAAGAGAAAACAAAAACATAATTTATGTAAAATTAAGCAAGGAGAATTATTAGTTAACTTCATCAAGTAGCTTTATTTTCAAAATCAACAGCTCCTCGACAATTAAAGAAGACATGAGCAAAAAATAATAAAGTATTCTAAATAGCATCCAAATAAAACTCAAGTTGTGTAAACTTGTATATAAATAAGGGACAAAGATAAATTTGACTATCAAGAAAAAGGAAAAAAAGGGTACAAAGTAAAATTTGACTCTCAATTTTTTCATGTGCAAGAACTCAAAAGGATGAATATGTGAACAACTCAAGTTCAATTCAAGTACTGCAGAGTAAGAAAAAAAAGAGAAGCACTTACTAATCTTAGTTTAGAAAACAGGCAAACAAACATGCATTCATAAAATAAATGCTCGATAAATGATTACAACTCAAATAACACTAAATTCGTATGCATTTTGAAGAAAATAAAAAGGCACCTAATTAATTAATTAGTTCAATACCCAAGAAGAAATAAGGCTGAAATAATTATAGCATAAAAATCCGATGATGAGTGGTGTAAAACCCGGTTAATTAATGGCCAATTAACCCATAAATGAGAATTTATTCTAGAAAGCAAAAAAAAATGTGATTTTTATTGCTAAATATGATAGAGGAGATTGAGACGAGAATTTCGGTACCAATTTTATAGAAATTGGACCAAGATTGGACCGAACAGGCCAAACCGGGCCAACCGGACCCAAAGTGGGCCCTTGGCCCAACTAAACTAAACCTAATACACTCATTTCAGTACTCTCTCTCCTCACTACATGCAAGAAACACGCTGAAATGGAGGCCATGGAGGGAAGAATACTATCTCAAGTTCTTTCTTTTATTTGATCTTCAAACCACCATAACTTTTGATCTAGAGCTCCGATTGCCGCACCGTTTATGGCCACGCGTTTACCACGGAGAGCTCTACAAAACATATACAATCAATCTTGAGGTAAGCCACGTTTTGCTCTTCGAATGTCCAGCTTTGATTTCGAGTTTCATGAGCAAAAATGTTGAGATTTTAGGCTCTTTGATGTTATAGGACCCAACTCTCTTGAAGGAGAAGGTTAATCTTGTCTTCTTGGACCTTAGGTGTGGTAAGATTCTCAATCCTAGTATAATTTGTTGTTCTATGATGTTTGGGTATTGAGATGTTGTGTATGGGTATGATGATTGTGGCTTAGGTTGTGTATATGTGAATATTGGGGCTTGATTGAGACCTTGGAAAGCTTGAAAAGGGATTTGTGGTGGTAAAAATCTATTCTTGGAGGTGTTGAGACCTAGAAGACTTGGGGACAAGTGGTTTGGAAGTGCTCCGGTTGAGCTTGGAAAATCGGCTAAGGTATGGTCTCGGTTTCTCGTATCTAATATGTAATGTGGTAGGAAATACTTAGGCTAGAGGCCCTAAGAAAGGCATTGAATTGTTGATATTGTTGAATGGTTGGGATATATGATGTGGTCATATATGTGATGATGATTATTGATGCCTTGATGGTATGACGTATGAGAAATATGCATGTTGTGATATATGCTTGATGAGTAATTGAGGTTGAATTGTGGGTGACACCATGTTGATGGTGAGTATGATATTGAGTATGTGTAATGATGGTTAATTGAAAGTGGTATCATGGGAAATTGGAATGAGAAAGTATGTATGACATGTTTATGTGTTGTCTCTTAGCCATTTGATTGAGAAGTGTTAAATTAGTGGGATGATGTTTTGCGAATTGTGGTGAAGTGTTGATGTGTGAGTTGAGGAGGCTTGATGTTAATTTTGGTACATTTTAATTGATTTAAAAAAGGGTTGAAATTGGCATGTTTTGGTTGATTTTGAAAAGAGTTGAAAATGGCTTGTTTTGAAAATGGCACCTTGTAGTTTTGTATGAAAACATGGTTTTTGGGAATATTTTGACAGGATATAACTCGGACTACGGATCCCCGTCTTGTACAAAACTTGTTTAGAAATGAAATTGGATCCGGGATGTCCACACCGCTGGAAGAACGGATAGAAAACGATCTAAAATGAGAAAGTTATGTCCGTCGGAAGATTGGGGGTTGAATCTGTGAATTCTGCAGCTTTTAACTTAGAAAATTTTTAGTAGAATGACCCTCCGCGCATAGGCGCACTTGGCGCGTACGCGCCGTTCTTCAAGAAAGCACCATCCATGCGTGCGCATGGTGTGCGCGGGCGCGTCGATGCGCTGCACCAAATGCCCAGCTATTTTCCCGAGAGTTGTGCCAGTTTTGTGCCTGGGGCGCAAGAGCACCCACGCGTACGCGTGGCTGACGCTTGCGCGTCATTTGGCTATTTTTCAATCCACGCGTCCGCGCGTATGACGCTTGCGCGTCAATGAGTTTTGTGGCCATCCACGCGTGCGCGTGGAGTGCTCGTACGCGTGGTCCTGTTTTCATCCCAAAGTTGATTTTTGAGTTTTAAAAGCCAAATTTCATACTTCTAAGCCCCCGATCTCACCACTTATGTCTTAAATCATTATGATATGCCTAGGAATAAGACAAGGAGCTAGTGAATGTGGTAACTTGCGAGTGAAGCAAGGGAAAAATGAGTGATCAATGAGGATCAAAGATGATTATGTGAAATGCGGAGGATGGTGGTGGAAGTGCTTGTTATGCCACGGGTCGAAGGGCCGTAATTGTTAATGAATTGGCTGGTTTTGGATTTAACCGTGAGCCGGATGGCTGGATTATTGCCGTGTTACGGCGGAGCCATGATTATGGCTAAGTATAAATGCATATATGCTGTTGAATGAATTGTGAATGTTTGCATTTCCACTATCGGAGATGAGAGTTTCCCTGAGAGGAAGCAGTGGCTAGCCACCATGTTCTCCAGGTTGAGACTCGAAGCTCTTTTGACCTTATGTCGTCAGGGTGGCCGGGCACTGTGAAAGCCCCGGATGAGCTCACCCCCATAAATATTCACGAGTGAAGGTGATGGATATGGATCATGATTATGATCAAATTTATATTGAGTATAACTCGAGTTGGGGAGACACGACAGAGGGACAGTTCAATAGTTAGCTACCAGGACTTGTCGGGTTGGCTCTATAACCGACAGATGATATCATCAGCCCTTAGGGATAGGCATTCATCATATGCATACTATGTGAATTGTTTGTGATTGCCTATTTGACTGCATATTACTTGCTATCTGTCTAAATGCCTTATTTGTTCCTATTTGTATATCTCTTGTCTGATATAACTGTGTTCGCTATATTATACTCCTGATGGTGGTTGGAAGGTCTGAAAGAATTGGAAAGGGAAGTATTAGTTAGACTGAAGGATCTTTAGTCAAATGCCCTTTATGGTTTAGCTTGTTTATAAGCTTTGATTTTTATCTGGAGAAAGTTCTAGGATTGCCTTTGGCTTTTCTCTATTATTACATGTTATATATGGGGAACTGTTACCATGCTGGGGACCTCTGGTTCTCACCCATGCGGATTTTGTGGTTTCCAGATGCAGGACGTAAGGTTTCTCGCTGAAGCATGCTGGAGACTTCTGGATTAGCGAAGATCCTTTGTTCTCGGGACTTTGTTTTGATTTTATGATTTCTCTTAGATACTTTTATCTCCATTGAATAATACAAACTGTGATGACTCCTCTTATAGGAGATTTTAGAGGATAGGTTCTCTGTTTTTATGTCCCTTTGGGTTTTCTTTGGGGTTTTCCTTATTTTAATATATGTATATATTGCTATGCTCGGACCGGTTATCTTCGCAACCAGATTTTGAGTTTTGATATTATCGATCGGAGTGTTGCGCTTTTCGAGTCACGATTTTTGTTTACCCCTTTTTTCTTCAAAGGCTCCTAGTTATAAACATCATTCATACTAATATACGTACTTTTTTTTATTTTTATTTTAGAGGTCGTAATACCTTGCCATCTCTGAATTATGACTTAAGCATAAGACTTTGTATTGTAGGATGTTACATTATGGTATCAGAGCAGTTCGGTCCTGTAGAGCCTGAGGGATGGACTGACTATGCTTCTATGCATTCTCTGTATGTGTGTTATATGCTATTAGTATATCTACTTGATATAATTGGCATAAACATTCATGAGCATACATTTGGGACTTGAAGCACTAGACTTCTGATATTGAGACTGATTAACTTAATATCGAATGTTTGGTGTGTATAGGAACCAGATGGCGCCTCGTGGACACGGTAGAGGCCGTGGGAGAGGTCATATGAATGCTCGTGCGCCAGAGATTAACCCTAACGACCCGGTGAACCTTATGACTGCGTTGGAGAACATGGCTACTGCTATGCAAGCCACTGCTGAGGCTCTTGGTCAACAGATGAACAACCATGGCAATGACAGAAATGGAGCTCAGGGACCAATGGAGATCAGAACTTTCGCTGTGTTGGTGAACAAGTGTAGGGTTGCTGAAGAGTGTGTGAAGAAGGCAGCTGCTGAGAGAGGGAGTCACAAAGGATCATTCCTACAGAACCGAGGGAAGAGCTTTGCACCTAGAGGTCCACCTTTCAAGAGGGGAGGTTCTTTTAGGAGGCCCAACAACAACAACTCCTGAGGAAAAAGGTTTGGAAAGCAGCCTCAGAATGAGCAAGCTTGTGCTAGGTGTGGAAGTCACCATCCGGGAGCCCCGTGCAAGGCCGGGTGGGGCTTGTGCTATTACTGTGGTAAGGCGGGACATAAGGTCCCAAACTGTCCGGAGAAGCAAAAACAAGGTGCCAGGAAGGCGCAACAGACTGGTCGGGTGTTCACCACTTCAACTATAGGTGCTGAGGGATCTGAGGCACTTATCCGAGGTAACTGTGAAATAGCTGGTCGAACTTTAAATGCTTTATTTGATTCGGGAGCATCACATTCATCCATTGCATTTGAGAAAGCCCATGAGTTAGGATTGAAGATCGTAACCTTAGGTTATGACCTAAAAGTGTATAATGCTACCCATGAGGCCATGGTAACTAGGCTAGGATGCCCGAAAGTTTCGTTTAGGTTCAAGTAGTGTGATTTTGTCCATAATTTAATCTGCTTACCGATGATCGGTCTTGACCTTATCTTGGGATTGGACTGGTTATCTGAGAACCATGTCCTGCTTGATTGTTCTACAAAGTCGGTGTACTTTATGCCGGAAGATACAGGAGGACCGGTCGTGGTGAATAATTATTACTTGAATTCGATGATGGTGAACTGTTCCGGAATCGAATGTTAGGGTATCCTGTTGTTAACCGCGGGTGTTTCGGGTGATGATCAAAGGTTGGAAAAGATTCCGATGGTGTGTGAGTTTCCGAAAGTGTTTCCCAATGACATTGATTAATTTCCACCTAACCGAGAGGTCGAGTTTGCTATTGAATTGGTGCTTGGGGTGGGACCAATCTCAAGTGCTCCTTATAGAATGTCACCGTTAGAGATGGCCGAGCTAAAGTCTCAGTTAGAGGATTTGTTGGGTAAGAACTTTATCCGACCAAGTGTTTCCCCGTGGGGTGCTCCAGTGTTACTAGTAAAGAAGAAAGATGGAAGTATGCGGCTCTGTGTGGATTACAGGTAGCTGAACAAGGTCACGATAAAGAATAAGTACCCATTGCCAAGGATTGATGATCTCATGGATCAGTTACATGGAGCTGGGGTTTTCTCTAAGATCGATTTGCGATCCGGTTATCACCAGATAAGGGTGAGGGGTGAGGATATCCCTAAGACCGCTTTCAGGACTCGTTATGGTCATTACGAGTACACTGTAATGTCCTTTGGGTTGACGAACGCTCCTGCAGTATTCATGGATTATATGAATAGAGTGTTCTGTCCGTTTCTGGATAAATTCGTTGTTGTCTTCATTGACGACATACTGATTTACTCCAAAAGTGAAGAAGAGCATGCGGAACACTTAAGGACCGTGTTGCAGATTCTAAAGGAGAAGAAACTCTATGCGAAACTGTCTAAGTGTGATTTTTGGAAGAGTGAGGTGAAGTTTTTGGGTCACGTGGTGAGTAAGAAGGGAATAGCCGTAGATTCAGCCAAGGTGGAGGCTGTGATGGATTAGAAGCAACCAACCACAGTAACTGAGATAAGGAGTTTTCTAGGCTTAGCTGGCTACTACCGAAGGTTCATCAAAGGCTTTTCGTAATTCGCCTTGCCGTTGACAAAGTTAACCCGCAAAGACACACCATTTGTTTGGACTCCTGAGTGTGAGAAGAGCTTTCAGGCGTTGAAGAAAAAGTTGACCACTGCACCTGTGTTGGTGTTACCTAAGCCGAACGAACCGTTTGAGGTGTACTGTGATGCCTCACTAAAGGGTCTAGGATGCGTGCTGATGCAGCATCATAATGTGGTGGCGTATGCCTCATGCCAGTTGAGACCGCATGAAGTTAGTTACCCTACGCATGATTTGGAACTCGCTGCGGTCGTGTTTGCGCTAAAGGTGTGGAGGCATTACCTCTATGGATTTAAGTTCCAAGTTTTCTCCGATCACAAGAGCTTGAAATATCTCTTTGATCAGAAAGAGCTTAATATGAGGCAGAGAAGGTGGATGGAATTATTGAAGGACTACGACTTTGAGTTGAATTACCATCTGGGAAAGGCGAATGTAGTGGCGGATGCGTTTAGTCGGAAGTCGTTATATGCGGCTTGGATGATGCTTCAAGAGGAGAAGTTGCTCAAGGGATTCAAGAGTCTAAAAAAATTGGTGCTCAAGAAGTATCTGAAACTTTGTGTTTGAGCCAATTAGAGATCTCAAGTGACTTTAAGTCTGAACTCCTAAAGGCCCATGAGAATGATGAAGCGTTATGGAAGGTGTTACCGGCTATTGAGCAAGGGAAACAATGGAGAGTGTCAGAAGAAAAAGATGGGTTATGAAGATTCAAGGGTAAGATCATTGTGCCGGAAATTGGCACTTTGAGGCAAGATATCTTAAAGGAGGCACACAAAAGCGGATTCTCCATTCACCCGGGAAGTACTAAGATGTACCATGATTTAAAGGCAATGTTTTGGTGGCCGGGTATGAAGAATGATGTGGCGGAATATGTTTCAAAGTGCTTAACCTGTCAAAAGGTAAAGATTGAACATCAAAGACCTTCCGAAATGTTTCAACCTTTAGAGGTTCTGCAATGGAAGTGGGAAAGTATTGCAATGGACTTTGTGTCAGGATTGCCAAGGACTAGGACTGGTTTTGATGCTATTTGGGTGATTGTGGACCGACTGACGAAATCAGCCCACTTTTTACCCATTCGGATGACTTACACCCTTGAGGAACTAGCACGGGTGTACATAAAGGAGATTGTGAGACTTCATGGCGTACCGGCTACTATAATCACTGATAGAGATCCTCGCTTCACTTCGAGATTTTGGGGTGCATTTCAAAAAGCTTTCGGAACCTGACTAAGCTTGAGTACGGCTTACCATCCTCAAACAGATGGTCAATCCGAGAGGACAATCCAAACGCTAGAGGATATGTTGAGAGCTTGTGTTTTGGACCAATCGGCGAGTTGGGATCGGTATATGCCGTTAGTGAAGTTTGCATACAATAATAGTTACCATGCGAGCATTGGAATGGCTCCGTATGAGGCTTTGTATGGGAGGAAATGTCAATCTCCGCTGTGTTGGTATGAAGCGGGAGAGAAAGGCTTGTTGGGGCCGGAGATGATAGCTTAAACCATTGAACAAGTCAAGAAAATCCAAGATAGGATGCTTACGGCGCAGAGTCGCCAGAAGAGTTATGCTGATCAGAGGCGGAAGCACTTGGAATTTAAGGAAGGAGACCATGTTTTCCTTAAGGTTACTCCAACCACAGGAGTAGGTAGGGCGATTAAAGCAAAGAAGTTGAATCCTAGATACATCGGTCCGTTTTAAATCCTGGAGAGGGTTGGACCGGTGGCGTATCGGATGGCTCTACCACCTGATCTTTCGAACCTGCACGACGTATTTCACGTGTCGCAGCTTCGGAAGTACACTCCTGATGCTAGCCATGTGTTAGAACCTGAATCGGTTCAGTTAAGAGAAGATTTGACGCTTCCAGTGGCTCCAGTCAGAATTGATGATACTAGTATCAAACGGTTGCGTGGAAAAGAGGTTTCATTAGTCAAAGTGGCATGGAGTTGAGGCGGTGTTGAGGAACACACTTGGGAACTTGAGTCGGAGATGCGAACGGATTATCCGCACTTATTCTCAGGTATTTGAATTTGAATTTTGTGGGCAAAATTCCTAATTAGGTGGGTAGAATGTAAAACCCGGTTAATTAATGACCAATTAACCCATAAATGAGAATTTATTCTAGAAAGCCAAAAAAATGTGATTTTTATGGCTAAATATGATAGAGGAGATTGAGATGAGAATTTCAGTACCAATTTTATAGAAATCGGACCAAGATTGGACCGAACGGGCCAAACCGGGCTAACCGGACCCAAAGTGGGCCCTTGGCCCAACTAAACTAAACCTAATACACTCATTTCAGCACTCTCTCTCCTCACTACACTCAAGAAACACGCTGAAATGGAGGACATGGAGGGAAGAACACTCTCTCAAGTTCTTTCTTTCATTTGATCTTCAAACCACCATAACTTTTGATCTAGAGCTCCGATTGCCGCACCATTTGCGACCACGCATTCACCACCGAGAGCTCTACAAAACCCATACAATCAATCTTGAGGTAAGCCACGTTTTGCTCTTTGAATATCCAGCTTTGATTTCGAGTTTCATGAGCAAAAATGTTGAGATTTTGGGCTCTTTGATGTTATAGGACCGAACTCTCTTGAAGGAGAAGGTTAATCTTATCTTCTTGGACCTTGGGTGTGGTAAGATTCTCAACCCTAGTGTAATTTGTTGTTCTATGATGTTTGGGTATTGAGATGTTGTGTATGGGTATGATGATTGTGGCTTAGGTTGTGTATATGTGAATATTGGGGATTGATTAAGACCTTGGAAAGCTTGAAAAAGGATTTTTGATGGTAAAAATCTATTGTTGGAGGTGTTGAGACCTAGAGGACTTGTGGACAAGTGGTTTGGAAGTGCTCCGGTTGAGCTTGGGAAATCGGCTAAGGTATGGTCTCAGTTTCTTGTATCTAATATATAATGTGGTAGGAAATACTTAGGCTAGAGGCCCTAAGATAGGCATTGAATTGTTGATGTTGTTGAATAGTTGGGATATATGATGTGGTCATATATGTGATGATGATTATTGATGCCTTGATGGTATGACGTATGAGAAATATGCATGTTGTGATATATGCTTGATGAGTAATTGAGGTTGAATAAGGGACATAACTCGGACTACAGATCCTCGTTTTGTACCAAACTTGTTTAGAAATGAAATTGGATCCGGGATGTCCACGCCGCTGGAAGAAAGTGCGAAAAACGATTTAAAATGAGAAAGTTATGTCCATCGGAAGATTGGGGGTTGAATATGTGAATTCTGCAGCTTTTAACTTAGAAAATTTTTAGCAGAATGACCCTCCGCGCGTAGGCGCACTTGCGCATACGCGCCGTTCTTCAAGAAAGCACCATCCTCGCGTGCGCATGGTGTGCGCGGGCACGTCGATCCGCTGCACTAAATTCCCAACTATTTTCCCGAGAGTTGTGCCAGAGTTGTGCCAATTTTGTGCCTGGGGCGCAAGAGCACCCACGCGTACGCGTGGCTAACGCTTGCGCGTCATTTGGCTATTTTTCAATCCGCGCGTCCGCGCGTATGACGCTTGCGCGTCAATGAGTTTTGTGGCCATCCACGCGTGCGCGTGGAGTGCGTGTACGCGTGGCTCTGTTTTCATCCCAAAGTTGATTTTTGAGTTTTAAAAGCCAAGTTTCATACTTCTAAGCCTCCGATCTCACCACTTATGTCTTAAATCATTATGGCCTAGCAATGAGACAAGGAGCTAGTGAATGTGGTAACTTGCAAGTGAAGCAAGGGAAAAATGAGTGATCAATGAGGATCAAAGATGATTATGTGAAATGCGGAGGATGGCGGTGGAAGTGCTTGTTAATGCCACGGGCCGAAGGGCCGTAATTGTTAATGAATTGGCTGGTTATGGATTTAACTGTGAGCCGGATGGCTAGATTATTGCCGTGTTACGGCGGAGCCATGATTATGGCTAAGTATAAATGCATATATGCTGTTGAATGAGTTGTGAATGTTTGCACTTCCACTATCGGAGATGAGAGTTTCCCTGGGAGGAAGCAGTGGCTAGCCACCACGTGCTCCAGGTTGAAACTCGAAGCTCTTTTGACCCTATGTCGTCAGGGTGGCCGGGCACTGTGAAAGCCCTGGATGAGCTCACCCCCATAAATATTCACCAGTGAAGGTGATGGATATGGATCATGATTATGATCAAATTTATATTGAGTATAACTCGAGTTGGGGAGACACGACAGAGGGACAGTCCAATGGTTAGCTACCAGGACTTGTCGGGTTGGCTCTATAACCGACAGATGATATCATCAGCCCTTAGGGATATGCATTCATCATATGCATACTATGTGAATTGTTTCAGATTGCCTATTTGACTGCATATTACTTGCTATCTTTCTAAATGCCTTATTTGTTCCTATTTGTATATCTCTTGTCTGATATAACTGTGTTCGCTATATTATACTCCTGCTGGTGGTTGGGAGGTCTGAAAGAATTGGAAAGGGAAGTATTAGTTAGACTGAAGGATCTTTAGTCAGATGCCCTTTATGGTTTATCTTGTTTATAAGATTATCTGGAGAAATTTCTAGGATTTCCTTTGGCTTTCCTCTATTATTACATGTTATATATGGGGAACTGTTACCATGCTGGGGACCTCTGGTTCTCACCCATGCGGATTTTGTGGTTTCCAGATGCAGGACGTGAGGTTTCTCGCTGAAGCATGCTGGAGACTTCTGGATTAGCGAAGATCCTTTGTTCTAGGGACTCTGTTTTGATTTTATGATTTCTCTTAGATACTTTTATCTCCATTGAATAATACAAGCTGTGATGACTCCTCTTATAGGAGATTTTGGAGGATAGGTTCTCTGTTTTTATGTCCCTTTGGGTTTTCTTTGGGGTTTTCCTTATTTTAATATATGTATCTATTGCTATGCTCGGACCGGTTATCCTCGCAACCGAATTTTGAGTTTTGATATTCCCATTTTGACACTCATTCGTATATATATAATCTCGTGTTGGTTTATCCTTGTTCGTTACGTTATCGATCGGAGTGTTGCGCTTTTCGAGTCACGATTTTTGTTTACCCATTTTTCCTTCAAAGGCTCCTAGTTATAAACATCATTCATACTACTATACATACTTTTTTTTTATTTTTATTTTAGAGGTCGTAATACCTTGCCATCTCTGAATTATGGCTTAAGCATAAGACTCTGTATGGTAGGTGTTACAAGTGGTGTACAGTTATACATAAATAATGCACAAAGAAAAATTTGACTTTCAAGAGAACACCATAAAAAAGGCACAAAGATGAATTTGAAACTCAATTTGGTTGTGACAAAAAAAAAAAAAAAAACAAACAGAAATAACAAAAATAAAAAGTAATAAAGAAACAGGTAACGACTTCTCAAGATACAAAATAAGGACGGCAGCCGTTGGAATTGAACCATATCAAATTTTATAGTTTTTCTCACTTTTACATTCTTCACTGTTGACCACATATTATTTTTGAAATTTAGTGAATAAAAATGTGTCACTCGTCAAAATTCTTAAAAATTGTCCAAAAGTTTTGCGTAAAACAATATTCTAATTGTTTTTAATACACCTATGAACCTTCCCATATCTGAAAAAAAGTTATTGTAAAACCACACAAAATAAAACAAAAATATAATTTAAGTAAAAATATGTAAGGAGAAATATCACTTAACTTCATCAATCAGCTCTTTTTTCCAAGCCAACAGCTCTTTGACAATCAAAGAAGAGAGGATAAAAAATAAAAAAAAGTATTTTAAATAGCTTTAAAATAACACTCAATTGGTGTACACTTATGTATAAATAAGGCACAAAGATAATTTTGACTCTCAAGAGAAAAAAAAAGCACAAAGGTGAATTTGACACTCAATTTGGTGGTGAAAAATGACAAACAGAAAAAAAAAAGAAAATAAACAGTAGTAAAGAAACAGGTAACAACTTCTCAACATAACAAAATGAGGAAGGCAGCAATTGAAATTGAATGGTATCAACTTTTATAGGTTTTTTGTGCATAAGATTATATCTTTTAAAGATCGAGAAATATAAGGCTCAAAATTAAGAAATATGGCATCAGTAATTCAAAGATTAAAAAGTGATTTAATATCACAAGTGAAACTAAAATAAATTTCTGGTTTTCTATTAAAGTGAAACTAAAATAAAATTTGATGAGTATCTTTAAAATAAAAAACCAAGCAGATAAAAACATAAAAATGAGAGGAACAGACAGAGAACAAAACAAAGAATAGTAATAAAACTTTTTAACGACTTTTTAACATACAACTCAACGAAGTTAGCAGATAAAATTGGCCCCTATAAATTGGGATAAAATATTTCTCACAGAAATTAGAGAAAATTACATTGGATAACGTGTACCGGTTTGGTTTACATAGCATTTCAATTGTTGACCACATTTGCTTTCTGAAAATAAGTGAATAAAAATGTATCAATCGTAAAAAATGTAACAAAATATACCAATTAAGAAAAATATTGTAATTATTTTTTAGCATACCAAAAAAAAATATAAATAAGCAAGGAGAAGTATCACCTAACTTATGAAGCAACTTCATTTTGCAAGCCAAGAAAATAAAGACCAAAAGTTTAGAGAAACAACAAAAAATAAACACACTTTTTTACCACAATAGTTTTTTAAAATTGAATGCATAAAAAAGTATTATTCAATAGTTAGAAATATAAAAGATAAATAGCTCCAATCTGAAGCAAATGAGAAAGCTAACAACTGAAATTGAACCATATCAAATTTTATAGGTTTTTCCACTTTTTACAATAAAAGTACTTTATCATTCAAGTGCATAAAATTATATCTTTTAATATTGAGAAATATAACAGTCAAAATTAAGGAATATGGGATTAGTAATCCAAAGATTAAAAAATGATTTATTATCTTCAGCGAGACTAAATTAAATATCTCGTTTTCTATTAAAGTTAAAAATTTCATTTGTGAGATACCAGCTTAAAAATACACGTTTCACAGGTTAAAAATACAAAATGAGGAAGGCAGCAATTGAAATTGAACCGTATCAACCTTTATAGATTTTTTCACTTTTTACAACAAAAGTATTTTATTATTCAAATGCATAAAATCATATCTTTTAAAAATCGAAAAATATAAGACTTAAAATTGAGAAATATGGCATCGGTAATCTAAAGATTAAAAAGTGATTTAATATCACCAGTGAAACTAAAATAAATATCTGATTTTCTATTAAAGTTAAAAATTTAATTTGTGAAACATGAGAATATTTTTAAACAAAAAATAAACACTTCCTAACCAATATCAGAAAAAGAAGAAAAAAACTTCAATAAATTATGACTATCTTTAAAGTACAAAATCAAGCAGATAAAACTATAAAAATGAGAGGAACAGACAGAGAACAAAACAAAAAAAACTTTAGTAAGCAAGGTGAAGTATCAGTTAACTTCATGAAGCAGCTTCATTTTGCAAGCCAAGAGGTCATCGACAATTGAAGAAGAGGTGAACACAAATTGAAAAAAGTATTTTAAATAGCTTCTGAATAAAAATCAAGTGGTGTACACTTATATATAAATAATAAGGCACAAAGTTGAAAAATAAAATGAAAAATAACAAAAAAAATAGTAACATGAATAAAGAGTCATAACCAGCAGTGCTACCGCCGCCGCCACCGCCACTGCAAATAGCAGAGTGGACCAACAAAAATAAATCGTCATCCATCATGCCTATCACTCTTAACTTGTAAGAAAAGAGGGAAAATAAATAACACAATCATGAGAAAAATGAATCTAAGTAAATTCCCCTTGATTTTCTTTATCAAATAACACAAATTCACATTCGATTTAATATTTCCACCACTAAATGATTTCAATTTTTATGTTCGTAGAAAATTTAAGGGAATCCATATTAAACCTATAATCTTAAGGTATATTTTCAATGAACAAAAATAATACTCTATATTATTCTATTTGCAATTTGTATGTAATTATGATATGAATTTTACATTAATTGTTAAAGGGGTACTCTATATTGTTAAAGCTGTACTCTATGTTATTCTATTTGCAATTTGTATATAATTGTGATATGAATTTTACATTAATTATTAAAGAGGTACTCTATATTGTTAAGGCTCCATATACAAACAAATCACAATATACCACAGTTTATACACAAATATATCAGAAGAAAAATTATTTTAATTAATTTTTCTAAAAATTTTCTTACCTAATTTTTGTCTACAGTAGGACTGTGCTGCAAATTCAGATCCGAAACCAGCAACAACCTTAATTGAACTCTTATACATCTACACCTACCAACACAAAACAACACAAAAAATAGTGAATTAGAATTCAAATGCACGCAACTATCTTTGGTACATAGCATAACTCTAAAGGAAAAAATTTGCCTCCTTCATAATACAAACACAATAATTTTTTCAATGCATAAAATTACCAAAAATATCAATTTTAAAATACAAATATCTCACTTTTTAAAAATTTTATGTATCAACATACAATCCCAAACCCACCCTAAAAATACTACGACATCACTGCACTTGCTGAAAGCACAAATATTTCTTTCTTCTTCATGCACTTCCCAAATCAGACAATTCATTTAATAGATTTGAAATAAAGGTAACAAATACAACATTGATCGGAGTAATAATAAAAAAGTTATCAATTTAAACTATTAAAATATGAATTATCTCAAATAACAAATAAATATTATAAAACCACAGAAAATAACAAATTAAACATAATTCATATAAAAAAAGCAAAAAGAAAATATTTTTAACTTAACTTTCTTGCAGACTTTCTCACTCTATTTTTGTTACTAGTAGAACTGTGTTGCAATCTCATATTTGAGTCTATCAAAGATCCTCAATGGATCTTTTAAAAACCCTAAATTATATACCAACAGATCACAGTAAAAAAATAATAATAAATTAACATTTATTTTTTTTCACACAACATAAGATCCAAAAAGACAGGATAAAAGGTACCTTGTTCTATTGCATTTTGTGCTCTCAACGGTTTCTCCTTCTTTGAATACCAATTTGAAGGCTTCCAATTTAGACTTTGCCATTTCAACCATTTATTCCTTGTGATGTTATCATCGCTCATATTTACTTTCTTGCACACAAGTCATAATAATGCAATTAAAAGGAAGCACAAATACAAAATAAGTACTTTTCCCAAATACACATTTGGGTTACAAAATAAGCACAAATAACTTACAACAGAACAATAATCCACCCCACTTACCTGAATTGAGTATGTTCAACTGGCCTTTCTAATTTCTGACTCTGACAACATGAGCTGCAACCAACCACCAACCACCAACCAAATTAAAACCCTCACCCACTTCGAATCAGAGTGCGATAACAAGGAAGATTTAAGGATAGACGCAACTTCAAATTGCAGAAAATTCTAGCAACCGCAGATAAGAAAACCAATCTACTTCAAATTGATGAGAATCAACCATCAGAACAACTCAAAGATTTGAGAAACAAAAAAAAAAATACCAAATTCCAAATCAAAGACCGCCAACCCACAATGAAAATTCAAAATCAACGACATTAAACCTGCAGTAACAGACAAAGAAAGATATCGGCAGAATACCTGCACGAGGAGAGCGACGGTTGAGATCCCACTGAACATGTCTCACCAAAGTTCTTCACTTCCGTGAATGTATTAAGCACCCAATAGAGATCATAGTTGCTCATTATCGTGAGCATCTCTCCGGCTGAAACTCACAATCGCCATCGCCTTTATCGTTCTCTCAGATGAATAATCCACTTAGCTCGGTTGGTTAGGGTTTTCAAATAGGGGTTGAGAGAGTTGTTCTTCGGGAATTGGGGTATCAAACTACTCGGTGAGAGAGACAGAAGGAGCGTGAATAGCCAGAGAGGATATCGACTGTAAGGATGGAGTGGGTTATCGAGGAGAGAACGAAGAGAAAGATGGGATTTAAGGTTTTCAAGGAGATAGAGGAGGAGACGGGTTGAAGTGAAACGCACATAGGGGAGAAGATTAGATGGAAGAATGTAACGTGTTTGCGTTACTCCCCGTTTCATTTTTTTATTCTGGTTAATTGAGAGAATGACGCGTGGCTTAATGAGCCACGACTATTATACAAGTAATAGATTCATTCATAATATCTACTCTAAATGGTCCCTTTTATTTGGACCAATATTTGCAATCCAATTAAGTTGTGAGCACCATTGATTAATGATTAGTATACTATATTCTTAGAAAATTGATTACTATTGAAACAATACACTTACACAAACATAGAAAGATGCAACAGAAATTAAAGAATTGAAGTTGGTGAATGGTGAGAAAGAGAGAGAGAGAGAGTGATAAGATATGAGAATTGAGAATTACAAACCCTAAAACATGGTGACCACCATCATGAACAGCCTGAGATACGAGACTGATGAGCGGATAATTTATACGCTTTTTGGCATTGTTTTTAATATGTTTTTAGTAGGATCTAGTTACTTTTAGGGATGTTTTCATTAGTTTTTATGTTAAATTCACATTTCTGGACTTTACTATGAGTTTGTGTGTTTTTCTGTGATTTTAGGTATTTTCTGGCTGAAATTGAGGGACTTGAGCAGAAATCAGATTTAGAGGTTGAAGAAGGACTGCTGATGCTGTTGGATTCTGACCTCCCTGCACTCAAAGTGGATTTTCTGGAGCTACAGAAATCGAAATGGCGCGCTTCCAATTGCATTGGAAAGTAGACATACAGGGCTTTCCAGCAATATATAATAGTCCATAATTTGGCCAAGAATAGACGACGCAAACTGACAGTCAACGCCAGCTCTCTGCCCAATTCTGGCGTCCAGCGCCAGAAAAGGATCCAAAACCAGAGTTGAACGCCAGAAATGGATCAAAACCTGGCATTCAACTCCACAAATGGCCTCTGCACGTGGAAAGTTAAAGCTCAGCCCAAGCACATACCAAGTGGGCCCCGGAAGTGAATTTATGCATCAATTACTTACTCATGTAAACCCTAGTGACTAGTTTATTATAAATAGGACCTTTTACTATTGTATTAGACATCTTTGGACGCCTAGTTCTTAGATCAGGGGGGCTGGCCATCTCGGCCATGCCTGGACCTTTCACTTATGTAATTTTAACGGTAGAGTTTCTACACTCCATAAATTTGGATCATTTTCCCGAGAGAAGACCGAAAGTAGCCATTGGCAATGGTGATGTATCACATAAAGCCAGCCATGGAAAGGAGTAAGACTGATTAGATGAAGATAGCAGGAAAGTAGAGGTTTAGAGGAACAAAAGCATCTCTATTCGCTTATCTGAAATTCTCACCAATGATTTACATAAGTATTTCTATCCCTATTTTATTTAATTAATTTCGAAAACCCCATTACTATTTTATATCCGCCTGACTGAGATTTACAAGGTGACCATAGCTTGCTTCATACCNATCCATATCTTCTTCTTCTTCTATTCTTTCTTCTTTTGCTCGAGGGCGAGCAACATTCTAAGTTTGGTGTGGTAAAAGCATAGCTTTTTGTTTTTTTCCATAACCATTGATGGCACCTAAGACCGGAGAATCCTCTAGAAAGGGGAAGGGGAAGACAAAAGCTTCCACCTCCAAGTCATGGGAGATGGAAAGGTTCATCTCTAAAGCCCATCAAGACCACTTCTATGATGTTGTGGCCAAGAAGAAGGTGATCCGGTTCATCTTATTGCTCAGATTAGGTAATTTTCTTTTTGTTTTATTTTCAAAAATTTTTCAAAATCTTTCAAAAATTTCTCTTTTGTTTTCGAAAAATTTCAACAAAAAAAAAATTGTTTTCAAAAATATATTTTTTTCAAAATTTTTAAGAATGAATTCTAGTGTTTCATATAACATGTTTTAGCTTGGCTGGCTATTAAGCCATGTCTAACTCCCAGGATTTTGATTGAGGACTATGAATTCATTGCTTCCTTTTTCCCAAATATTTTTCGAAAAAAATTAAAAGAAAATACAAAAAAATTTATAAAATCATAAAAATCAAAAATATTTTGTGTTTCTTGTTTGAGTCTTGAGTCATGTTACAAGTTTGGTGTCAATTGCATGTGCATCTTGCATTTTTCGAAAATTTCATGCATTCATAGTGTTCTTCATGATCTTCAAGTTGTTCTTGGTAAGTCTTCTTGTTTGATCTTTGCATTTGCATGTTTGGTGTCTTTTCTTATTTTTCATATGCATTCTTGAATTCTTAGTGTCTAAGCATTAAAGAATTCTAAGTTTGGTGTCTTGCATGTTTTCTTTGCATTAAAAATTTTTCAAAAATGTGTTCTTGATGTTCATCATGATCTTCATAGTGTTCTTGGTGTTCATCTTGACATTCATAGCATTCTTGCATGCATTCATGATTTTGATCCATAACTTTCATGCATTGCATCATTTTTCTTGTTTTTCTCTCTCATCATAAAAATTCAAAAATAAAAAAAATATCTTTCCCTTTTTCTCTCTCATAAATTCGAAAATTAGATTTGACTTTTTCAAAAATTTTTAAAATCAAGTTGTTTCTTATGAGTCAAATCAAATTTTCAATTTGAAAATCTTATCTTTTTCAAAATCTTTTTCAAAAATCAAATCTTTTTTAAATTTCTTAGTTATTTTCGAAAATTCCAAAAATATTTTTCAAAAATCTTTTTCTTAATTTTTATATCAAATTTTCGAAAATAACATAATCAATTAATGTTTTGATTCAAAAATTTCAAGTTTGTTACTTACTTGTTAAGAAAGATTCAAACTTTAAATTCTAGAATCATATCTTGTGATTTCTTGTGAATCAAGTCATTAATTGTGATTTTCAAAATCAAATCTTTTTCAAAAACTAATTTCTATCATATCTTTTCAAAAATATCTTCTCATCATATCTTTCTCAAAAATTTGATTTCAAAATATCTTTTCTAACTTCCTAACTTCTTATCTTTTCAAAATTGATTTTCAAAATTTGTTTCAACTAACTAACTAACTTTTTGTTTGTTTCTTATCTTTTTCAAAACTACCTAACTAACTCTCTCTCTAACTTTCGAAAATATCTCCCTCCCTTTTTCAAAATTTCTTTTTTTAACTAATTATTTTAAATTTTTATTTTAATTTTTGAAAATTACTAACCTTTTTCAAAAACTATTTTCGAAAATCACTAACTCTTTTTTTCAAAAATAATTTTCGAAAATTCTCTTCTCTCTCATCTCCTTCTATTTGTTTATTCATCTACTAACATCTCTCCCTCACTCACAAAAAAAAAGGATCTCTATTATTATTATTTTTCTGTGCCCTCTTCTTTGTCATATGAGCAGAAGCAAGGACAAGAATATTCTTGTTGAAGCAGATCCAGAACCTGAAAGGACTCTGAAGAGAAAACTAAAAGAAGCTGAATTACAACAAACCAACAAGCACCTGTCAGAAACTATCAAACAGGAAAAGGAGATGGCAGCTGAAAATAATAATAATGCAAGGAGAATGCTTGGTGACTTTACTGCACCTAATTCCAATTTACATGGAAGAAGCATCTCCATTCCTGCCATTGGAGCAAACAATTTTGAGCTGAAACCTCAGGCCACAACCAAACTCTAAGTTTGGTGTTGAACTCCCACAACCAAACTCTAAGTTTGGTGTTGGAGAGTCTCAACAAAGCTCTGCAGATCTGTGAGGCTCCATGAGAGCCCACTGTCAAGCTACTGACATTAAAGAAGCGCTTGTTGGGAGGTAACCCAATTTTTTATCTAACTATATTTTTCTTAGTTATATGTCTTTATAGGTTCATGATCATGTGGAGTCACAAAATAAAT
>NC_029790.2:93292345-93312626 GCF_000816755.2 Arachis ipaensis
GAATGCAAGCTGCATCCAACAGTACTCAAGAGGCATCTTCTGAAGAAGAAGCTTATGATCCTGAGAACCCTACAATAGCAGAGGTGAATTACTTAGGTGAACCTTATGGAAACACCTATAACTCATCATGGAGAAATCATCCAAATTTCTCATGGAAGGATCAAAAGCCTCAACAAGGCTTTAATTATGGTGGAAGAAACAGGTTTAACAATAGTAAACCTTTTCCATCATCCACTCAGCAACAGACAGAGAATTCTGAGCAGAATCCATCTAGCTTAGCAAACTTAGTCTCTGATCTATCTAAGGCCACTGTGAGTTTCATGAATGAAACAAGGTCCTCCATTAGAAATTTGGAGGCACAAGTGGGCCAGCTGAGTAAAAAGATCACTGAAATCCCTCCCAGTACTCTCCCAAGCAATACAGAAAAAAATCCAAAGAGAGAGTGCAAGGCCATTGATATTACCAAAATGGCCGAACCCAAAGAGGGAGAGGAGGACGTGAATCCCAGTGAGGAAGACCTCCTGGGACGTCCAGTGATCAATAAGGAGTTTCCCTCTGAAGAACCAAAGGAATCTGAGGCTCATCTAGAGACCATAGAGATTCTATTGAACCTCCTTATGTCCTTCATGAGCTCTGATGAGTATTCCTCTTCTGAAGAGAATGAGGATGTCACTGAAGAGCAAGCTACCAAGTTCCTTGGTGCAATCATGAAGCTGAATGCCAAATTATTTGGTTCAGAGGTTGAAGAAGGACTGCTGATGCTGTTGGATTCTGACCTCCCTGCACTCAAAGTGGATTTTCTGGAGCTACAAAAATCAAAAAGGCGCGCTTCCAATTGCATTGGAAAGTAGACATCCAGGGCTTTCCAGCAATACATAATAGTCTATACTTTGGCCAAGAATAGATGACGCAAACTTGCGTTCAACTCTAGCTCTCTGCCCAATTCTGGCGTCCAGCGCCAGAAAAGGATCCAAAACCAGAGTTGAATGCCAGAAATGGATCAAAACCTGGCGTTCAACTCCACAAATGGCCTCTGCACGTGGAAAGTTAAAGCTCAGCCCAAGCACACACCAAGTGGGCCCCGGAAGTGAATTTATGCGTCAATTACTTACTCATGTA
Organism: Arachis ipaensis; assembly: GCF_000816755.2. Taxonomy (NCBI): domain Eukaryota; kingdom Viridiplantae; phylum Streptophyta; class Magnoliopsida; order Fabales; family Fabaceae; genus Arachis; species Arachis ipaensis. The sequence continues at coordinate 93,293,465 of NC_029790.2, forward strand.
AACCCTAGTGACTAGTTTATTATAAATAGGACCTTTTACTATTGTATTAGATATCTTTGGACGCCTAGTTCTTAGATCAGGGGGGCTGGCCATCTCGGCCATGCCTGGACCTTTCACTTATGTAATTTTAACGGTAGAGTTTCTACACTCCATAGATTAAGGTGTAGAGCTCTGCTGTTCCTCAAAGATTAATGCAAAGTACTACTGTTTTCTATTCAATTCATCTTATTTCACTTCCAAGATATTCAATTAGATGAAGATAGCAGGAAAGCAGAGGTTTAGAGGAACGAAAGCATCTCTATTCGCTTATCTGAAATTCTCACCAATGATTTACATAAGTATTTCTATCCCTATTTTATTTAATTAATTTCGAAAACCCTATTACTATTTTATATCCGCCTGACTGAGATTTACAAGGTGACCATAGCTTGCTTCATACCAACAATCTCCGTGGGATTCGACCCTTACTCACGTAAGGTATTACTTGGACGACCCAGTGCACTTGCTGGTTAGTTGTGCGAAGTTGTGAACCATGGTATTGGCATCATGTTTTTGGCGCCATTACCAGGGAAAGAAAGAGCGATGAATTTTACATAATCAAAGTGTAATCACAATTTCTGCGCACTAGAGACCCATCAATCCCACGCTCCCACCTTCATACACCAAATCAATCCTTCTCTCCACCTTCATCAAAACAAGATTAAAAATTACACTTAGGGGGAAATCACAGAGAACCCCAAAGGCTATATATCTATAAGGACACGCTTCTCCATACAGTAATCATACATTCATACTTAGGTACGTAGCACGTTTCAGTGGAAGCCACTTGAGTGCTTCTGCTCATTTAATTTAATAAATGATGTATATCAAGGAATTGCCAATTGAGTGCATGTTTGGAGCGTTTTAATTAATTATTTCAAAATAAAATAGAGTATATATTATAGTATATTATATGTATGTATAGGGGAAAACTAAGCAAACTAAAGGTCATGCAAGAATGCTGCTTAACTGACCACCCAGATTACAGCTAGCAATTCTCTCTCTCATGCCAAACTTAAACCCTAAACCATCCATCAGTTGATCCTTCATTCTATTTTCCCATCTGTTTTAAGAAACAGGGATCGAAAGAGTTGGAAGAGAAAACTGAAGAAAATCTCATGTCCTAAGTTGTTCAAGCTGTGATGTTGATGGTTTGATGAACCAGAAGGGATTAAGAGAGGGAGAGAAATAAATTCTTCTCATTGTTGAAGAGAATGAAAAATCTTCTTTTTGAAAATATTTGTTGAGTTGTTACACCTTATATACTATGTACTCTTTATGTACTCTCACTAAAAAAATAATTACAATGGTAAGCCTATTATTGATAAAGAAATAATCTAGGTAATACCCTCCCACAAGCTAGAATTGTGTAAATCTAAATCCTAGCTTGGAAACATTTGCAAGAAAAGGACCCGGTGGCAGAGCTTTGGTAAGAAAATCAGCAAGTTGATCCTTGGAACGAACTGGCATAAGATGAATGAGACCAGACAAATACTTTTCACGAATAATGTGGCAGTCCACTTCAATATGTTTGGTTCTTTCATGAAAGATGGGATTATTGGCAATGTGAATGGCTGAATGGTTGTCACAGAATAGAGTGATAGACTTTTGAAGCGGCAAACCAATAAAATTCATTAAGAAAGATAACCAACTAACTTCACAAGTTGCAACAGCAAGAGACCTATATTCAGCTTCTGCAGAGGACTTGGCAACTGTGGTTTGCTTCTTACTCTTCCAGCTAATGAGAGAGTTCCCAAGCATGAAGTAATAACCGGAAACAGAATGACGAGTATCGGCACAGGTAGCCCAGTTAGCGTTGGCATATCCAGTGAGATGCAGATTAGAAGTAGAGGAGAAGAAGAGACCAGTTGCAGGTCGGCCTTTTAAATATCGAAGTACGCAAAAAATAGTCTGTAGGTGAGAACTGGTTGCACAGTCCAAAAATTGGCTCAAACGTCCCAGAGCATAAGAGATATCAGGTCTAGTGTTTGTGAGGTAAAGGAGTCGGCCGATGAGCTGTCTGTAAATAGTGTTGTCTGTTAAAATGGTACCTGATTCATTTGAGAGTTTCTGACTATAATCAAATGGGGTAGAGAGAAACTAGAAATCTAGATAACTAAAATACCTGAGAAGGTCCATGGTGTACTTCCGCTGATAAATGTGAATTCCAGAGTTAGAGCATGCTACTTCCATTCCCAAGAAGTATTTGAGATCACCAAGATCCTTTATTTTGAATTTGTCATCCAAATTTTGCTTGATGGAATTGATTTCACTAATGTCATTCCTAGTTAAAACCAAGTCATCAACATATACTAGAATGGCAGTGAAGCTTTCAGACTGTTTCTTGATGAAGAGTGAATGATCATAAAAAACTACTTATAACCAGCATCCACAAGAGTCTGAGTGAGCTTAATGTTCTATTGCCTGCTTGCTTGCTTAAGCCCATATAGAGATTTTTGTAATTTACAAACCAAACCTGGTTGTGACACAGCAAAACCGGGTGGTATCTTCATATAAACTTCCTTGTCCAAATCTCCATGAAGGAAGGCAGTGTTGATGTTCAGCTGTTTCAAATACCATTTCTTTGCCGCTGCTAATGCTAACATTACTCGTAGGGTAGTCATTTTGACAACTAGACTAAAGGTATCACCATAATCTACTCCTTGCACTTGAGTGAATCCTTTTGCAACTAGTCTCGCTTTGTACCTCTCTATGGTGCCATCGGGATTGAATTTTACCCGAAAAACCCATTTGCAACCCACAGCCTTCTTGCCTTTTGGGTGTTCAGTGAGACACCAAGTTCTGTTCTGATCTAGAGCTGTCAATTCATCTTGTATTGCCTTTCTCCAACATTCATGTGCAGTCGCTTCCTCATAAGTGCTAGGTTCTTGATTTGAGGTGATGGCTAGAGACAGTGACTTATATTTTGGGGTTAGTTTATCATATGATAAGTGTTATGAGATAGGATATAAAGAGTTAGAGTTGGCAAAGTTGCTAGAGTAAGCTGTGTGGGTTGTCATACAATGATAGTCCTTCAAATAAGCAGGTGGTTTCTTGATTCTTTCAGACTTTCTAGTAATGCAGTCATGTGTGATGTCAGAGTGTTGTGATGCAGGTGCATTGTTAGTGTGTGGTGTGGTAATGGGTGCAATGGTATGTGAGGAAATTAGTGAGTGCATTAAGCTTTAGAAATGTTCATTTGAATCTGTGAGTGTGGTATGTGTGGGTGATGGCAAATGATGTGTGGATGGTGTATCATATTGAAAAAGATCAATGCATTGTGGAGGACGAATGGGTACTACAGAAATGTCAGTGCTAGTGAAATGTAAAAATGAAAAATGAGTTTCATAAAAAGTTACATTTCTGGATATGAAAATTTTCTTTGATTTTAAATCAATAAGTAGAAAACCCTTTGTTCCTAATTTAAAACCAAGAAAAGCTGTTTTTCTAGCTCTTGGGTCTATTTTGTTCTTGAATTTGTTAATGTGGAGGCATATGCAAGAGAACCAAATACTCTTAAATATGAAAGGTCAGGTAAGTTACCATACAAAATCTTGTAAGGACTAGCATTATCCAGGTTAGTGCTGGGCAGCCTATTAATTAGGTAAATGGCGTGAGCAACTGCGTATTGCCAAAAAAAATGTGGAATTCCTGATTGAAATAGCAGTACTCTAGCAACACCTAAAATATGCTGGTGTTTTTTCTCTACAATCCCATTTTGCTCTGGTGTTTCTACACAAGAAGTTTGGTGTAAAATTCCAGTTGATGCAAAAAAGGATTTTAGAGTGAACTCTGACCCATTGTCAGTCCTTATAAACTTAACTTGTTTCTCAAATTGTACTTTGACAAAATTCACAAAATTAATAACCAATTGTGATGCTTTAGATTTGGTTTTCGTAAAAAAAAATCCAAGTAAATCTGCTCTTACCATCCACCACAGTAAAAAGATACCTATGTCCTTCATTGGAAAGGACAGAAATAGGACCCCAGATATCCATATGAACTAAGTCAAAACAATCTTTTATTTTAGTTGTACTAAGATTAAAAGATAATTTCTTTTGTTTTGCAAAATGACATGAATCACAAGGAAGTTTTGAAGCAATACAATCTATAAAAGGATAATACTTCTTCAGAAAAATCAATTTATGCATAGGTATGTGTCCTAATCTAAGATGCCAAATATTGTTGTGCTCACTGTGTGAAGGTGTGGTGGGATGAGTAGTAGTCATAGTTGCCACAAATGAAGCTTGCTTTGTTGGAAGAGGGGAAAAGTGAGAGAATTATGGTTCTCTACTCATTGTATATAACCCTTCTATACACTCAGCAATACCAATAATCTTTGATGTGGATCTATCTTATATCTCAAAACACTTATCATTGATTAACAGTTGACAATGTAAGTTTGAGGTTAACTTTGACACAGATATCAGTTTAAAATCAAAAGAAGGAATGTATAAAATATTTTTGAGAAAATTTTTTTTAGAGAATGTGATTGTGCCAATGATGGAGCTAACAGTTTTGGTCCCATTTGGAAATATCACATTGATTGGAGCAATATTTTGAAAACTTGCAAAATCTTTTAAGTCAAAAGTCACATGATCTGTTGCACCGAAATCAATGACCCATAATGCGGATTTTAGAGTGATAATACTCATAATTCTCGCATTAAAATGTAATGCAATGATTTTACCTGGAGTGGAAGTCTGAATGGAATTAGTCAAAATTTGATTTGCATTATGAGGTTGTTGCTGCACACTTTTGTCTTTGAACAACTCTAACAAGGCAAATCTTTGCTCTGGAGTGAACCTAGATCTTGATATTCCAGTGTTCTCTTGGAAACAATTGAGCTGTGATTGTTTGTCACTGAGTATATCATCATGCCCCTCAGTGATCACGTGATTGATGGTGGTGTTATGTTGCTGCCGTTGATAGAAATGGGAGGATTACCCGTGCTTCTTATAGCATACATCTTCTGTGTGCCCTTGCTTGTTGCAATGAGAGCAAGCCAATGTATCTCCACGACCTCTACAATGGGAGGATCTGTTTGCCATATTCGCCATTTTGAGAAATTAATGAATCACAGAGTAATAAGGATTTAGATCTTCTTCCTTCCAACTCATTGATCGAAACAACTATGTTCACAAAGAAAGAATCTTGCGAAATAGGCTCTCATCAAATTCTATTGGATGAGTTTGAAGGAAGAGGTAAGAATGGGGGAAAGAAAAATTAGGGATAGAAAGAAAATGGCAAAATTGGATTGATCTTAATTCACAACTTTTTTTTTAATTTGATTCACAGCTTGGTTGCTCTCCACGCTCACCACACCATGAAGAAAATTTCATGCCCTAAGCTGTTCAAGCTGTGATGTTGATGGTTTGATGAACCAGAAGGGATTAAGAGAGGGAGAGAAATAAATTCTTCTCATTGTTGAAGAGAATGAAAAATCTCCTTTTTGAAAATATTTGTTGAGTTGTTACACCTTATATACTATGTACTCTTTATGTACTCTCACTAAAAAAATAATTACAATGGTAAGCCTATTATTGATAAAGAAATAATCTAGGTAACAAAAACGAAAGAAATTGCGTGGAATTCCAGATTGAAAAAGAGTCAGAAGGAATTACGGTAAATGAACCTAATAAATAATAAGAAAAGTATATGAATTTGATAAAAAAAATAGTGGCATTGTGTATGCTAAACCCAAAATTTGGAAGAGATACATATTAAAGAGTACCAGCTGGTTGGCAAGTTGTAGAGCAGCTTCTCGGTAGGTAGGTTTGTTCCCTGAACTGCTGCCACAGAAGATGCAAATGTGGTTGAACCTGGATTTGGCCTCTTCCATTTATATGAAAACAAGGTGATAATTTGTTAATGCATATATATGAATGTATGTGGGAAAATGAGTATAATGTATAAATACTCTGCCCCTCAAATCCACATCTCATGTGGTATTTAAAAAGAAAAATGTTAATCAAGTGGTTGGAGAGGAGGTCGTAGGGTTTCATTTTTATTTTAAATATATTGTCTGACAGTTTTACTTTTACCTATTGAAATGCCTATAAGCGAGGAATTAATCACCTACTTTTAATAGGATGATATAGTCTTTTTTTATTTTTGAAAAAGAAAAAAAACGTTAATTATTATAACAATTTTTTATCATTCCAAAAGAGTTTAGATGCGGACATTAGCCACTGCCAAGTGATCTTGCGTACACAGAAATGTTAATTTCAAAGTATGCGTACGCGACTTGTAACATGCGACGCAGGGATTCTCTTTCGTTTGGGACTCTCGCGTACGCGGGTGAGGTGTTGTGTACGCGTTCATCCGTTTTTTCCATTGTGCGTACGTGGGACAGGGACATGTGTACGCATGACCCTTATTTTACTGAAAACTTGTTTATTTTATTTTTCTATTGTTTCTTTAGCTTTCTAATCTTCTCTAATTCTTATTTAAGGTTCATAACAAGTGATTGGGCTTTGAGCACTGAGGATTGATTATAATTTTCACTTTTCGAACCTCACCTATTCTATCCTTAAACTTAGAAATTATTTTGATGTAATGCAATTCGATTTTTCCGACTGTATAACGGTTTTATGCATGCTTTAGGTTAATTGTGCACCTGAATATCTTTCCAAATATTTGAAGAAACATTTTTGCTCTTACCTTTCTTAAACTTTACATAATTTACTTTAACGTGAGTTTGTATTAAAATATTTCCATAATTATGCTTTTGTCATTCTTTTACAACATGTTTGTTGCATACCCTTTTCTTTTGGAAGTAAAATAACTTTCTTAAGTTTGTCATTCCTTATGAGCAATGCATTCGAAAGTATTTTTAATTATACTTGAGTTTTGTGAGCTTGGTCTTTGATTTTAGATATTCTCCTTCTATAAACCTCATATTTCTTTGGCTCAACTTGATTTTATTTAAACTACTGCACTGCTTTTCCTTTTATTGTTCCTATTAGTTTTCTATGATTCGAGAGTCTTTCTTGAGGTTGCCAAACTGATTTTCTTTCCGGCTCTTCAATGCTTGTACCTCCTTGTTTACTTGTAGTTTCAACAATTCTTTCAAACTTTTGTGGATACTATCTTTGTTGTTTGTCCATATTTTCCAAGGTCTTTTATCCTTCTGAATAAATTTGAGAATTGCTTTAATGTCACGTGTGACATTTAGGTATAATAAGCGATACGTTAGTTCCTTTAGGATGCTGTCCGTGGACGTAGAAGGGGAAGTTTATAAGTGTGCAGTATCACCGGAAGCTATGGAGCTTTAGTTTTCACACGAAAGAGTTTTGTTGGTCTTAGACTGGTGACCGGTAGTGGGTGTGTGAAGTGATTGATGAGGTTGAGAACTCCCGGACCAGTTGCTTGATAAAGCATGGTTGGGAATGGTGAAGATATGTCTTGATGGAGTTAGAAGGTTGAAGCTTTGACGTTGGTACGAGATCTGTGTGTGAACATTATCCCACCCTGTTTTTCAACATTTGGCCACCTTAACTACCACCTTATTTTTGCAAACATCTATCTTGAACAATTGCATCTTCTTGTGTTTCAATTTTTAATTTGATAAAGTATTAACCCCATGTAACTTCTTTGTTTTGAGCCTATCATGTAACTTTTACTTTACACCACACATTTTTCTTATATATATAAGTAGTGTAGTTTATCCGGTATTTGAAAAATTATATATATGCCAAGACTTCTTGCTTTTCTAAAGTATTCAAAAGTAAAATATTAAAACTATGTATTATCTTATGTATTATTTTAATTTTCAAGAACGAAAAATTTTATAAGGTGGATAGAAATGTAAGACCCAGAACTTTGGGAAAAAATTTTATTATGAACTAATTTCAAATCATTTATTTATTGATAGCTTTAATTTTAGAAATTATTTTATTAAAGATAATTAAAAGCAGTTTTGATTAATTGAATTTGAAATAAATTATGATTTTTATTCAATTTTATAATTAACTTTACAATTATCGAATTATTTTCTATATTTAAATTATAAAGTTAGTAGTTATAAAATAATAAGAATTTATATGACTGATAAACTGCTATTTTACAGTTTATTTTGTACTGAATTGAGTGAATTTTATCCATTATTCTCACACTTCTTCATAGAATTCGCATGTTTTTACATTTTTCTTCCTAATTTTGTGCTATGATTGAAAACATGCTTCTATGAGAGACGACCCGAGGTTTAAATACTTCGGTTAATTTTATTGGGTTTGCTTAAGTGACAAACAATTTACATATTGATTGAGGTTTAATTGTCGGTTTAGAACTATACTTGCAATGCGTATTTTTCTGAAAATCTTTACTGACATTTTTTCTCCCATCAATTTTTAGCGCCGTTGCCGGAGAATTGCAAATGTGTGCATTATTATTGGTTATTGTGAATATTGTGAATATGTTTGCCTTTTGTTTCTTTGTTAGTTGTTTCTAGTTTTAGGAGTTTATTTTCATTATTTTTTATTAGTTTTTGTTTTTATTTTCTTTTGTTACCATGAATTCTCACCCCTTTGGTAATGAGTGTGGTTACAATTATGTTGTAGGAAGTGGAGATTACAATGAAGGCTTGCGTCAAGGATGGGACAATCAAAGATGGGAGGAGCAACAAGGCTTTGATCAACCCTCTTGGCAACAACCACCTCCAATGTACTATGAGCAACAACCATTCCATGATGCATACCAAGACAATGGTTATGGTGGACTTCTTCGTGATAATCAACAACCACCACCATATACATATAAACCCCCTCCTCAATATAGCCCTGAACCACCATACTCACAAGCCCCGTTTTACCAAACACCTTCATATGATCATAATCCTTACCCACCATACCAACCAACTTATGAGCCAAATGAACCATACATAGAGCCATCCCAATTCCAACCCAAGTACTCCCAAGAACCACCACCTCAATATACACTACCTCCAATGTGTGCAAACTTTCAACCACAATATGATCCTAATTATGTTAGCCAAGCGGAACAAGAGCCACGGGATCATTTTAAGAAAAAAATGGATCGACTTCAACCAACCATCCATCAGATGGAGCGAGAGCAAAGCTGAAAAGTACACGAAGCTCTCATGGCTCACAAATCTCAACTTGAGAACGAGGGACTGGAGTATGTTGTGCAACAAGTGGAAAAGATGGAGAGTGTTGAACCACCACATCCTTATCATGATGAACCATCTTCCTATTGTGATTCTTTTCTCCCATATAATGAACCCTCTTATCCACCCCAAGCCCTAATAGATGATTCTCTCACTTCACTACTTCAAGAGCAAAGAGATATGCAGTAGACGACACTAGAGTTCATAGCTACCTTGACCGAGGTAGTAGATAATTTAGCTTCACTGCACTTTAACACTCAAAGTACTCCCATGGACGTATGCGGAGAATCTAATGAGGAGCGTAGCATGAGAGAGAGATTAGGAACTCCGGTGGAAAGTGAGGAACGTGACTTTGTATTGGAACAATTGGAGGAAGCCGTAAATATTGAAGAAGAAGAAGTGGTTGAAGACTTAGGAGATGCTGAACCTCCATGGGAATCTAGAATTGTAGAGTACTCCTCTCAGAAGCTTGAAATTAATATTGAGGAGGGTAGTGCACAACCTCCAAGGCATGTTCCTTATGAAGAATTAGACGGGATAGATCAAGAAGCAAGTTTCCTTGGTGATGATGATCATGAATCAAGCCATCCTAGTTATGAATTTGCACCCACAAGTGAACCCCTTGAGTTAGAAGAGCCTTCTCCTGATGACATTAAAAGCAACGTTGAGGTAGATTCCTCTCAACCTCATATTTATGATTTGAGTGACGGAGAAGAGTTGGATAAATTCGGTGAGGAAGAGCTTGAAAGTGGAGAACCTTTTCAAAAGGTGGAAGTCCTTTGGCAAGGTTGGACGGGAGTTGAATATGCTTTGTCAAGATCATTGGAGACTTCTTTACCTAGGTTGCCATCTACTCCCTCATTTGAGTGGATAAAATTTATCTCTATTAGCTTTACTGTCCCACTTGAGTATGGTATGCTTGAAACGGATGGCCAACTTAGGAGGCTTTGTGGCATTAAGCGTAAGAGAAGGGCGTTTAGTGGTTAGAGTTGCAAATCAAGACTCATCAAGGTTGAGATTTCAAGAGCTAGATGCAAGGGTTGGACTAGTGATCAATTGGTTGGATCTAAGAGAAGAGTATGGTACTTCATTGAGAATTTGGATTGCTTGCCACCCGGTTGGAACAATGATGATCCACTTAAAGACAAGTGTAGAAACAAGATTTGAGATCCCAGCATATAAGGGGATCAACTTTGGGAGCTCAAAGCTTGTGAAGAACTTCATTAAGGCTTGGTGAATTCACTTGGAAATGGAGCTTATTGGAAGTCCAAGCGTTGGTGGAAGTTTCAAGATGAGTTCAAGCACAAGCCACCATGACAAGGAGCTCACCAAATGTCCAACTTAAGGACTTTAACTAAAAGTGCTAGGTGGGAGACACCCCACCAAGGTAAATTCTTCCGTTTTTCCTCTTTTATTCATATTGGTAATAAGTTCAATTTTCATTTTTAGTTTGGTTTGTTTAGTTTACAGTGCAATTTCGCTTGTTTATTAATGTTTGACATTACTTTGGTAGCCTGTTAAATAAAAAAAGAGGGGCTGTCACGCGTGTGCGTGACTGACGTGTGTGCGTCGACGCCCATATTTGGTTTGAGCCCAGACCGTGCCAGAACGGCGCGACAGCGTGGCCTGGACAGAGAGTTGTGCCAGGACCGCACTGGTGGGGTGCTAGACGCATAGCCAGCCCCACATGTGCGCGTCACTGACGCGTACGCGTCATTTGTGTTTTTTACCACCCACGTGTAGGCGTGGACGACGCGTACGCGTCAATGCCAATTTCGCACTCTGGTACATTTTCCCGAGAGTTGGGCTGCCCATGTGCGAGTGTTATGTGCATAGCACAATTCACATTCACGCGTACACGTGGCCGACGTGTACGCGTCACCTACACATTCTGCAACTCACGCGTACGCGTGGGCGACACTTACGCGTTGCGTCCTTGATAAACCCCTATTTTATGATTCATCTTGTGCTCAATTAAGTGTTTTTATCAATTCTTCACCCACTTATTCATAAGATTTGCATGGTTTTACAATTCCTTCCTCATTCCATGATATATGTGAAAACATGTTTCCTATGCCTTAAAAATGTTAATTTTAATTATCCTTTATTACCATTCGTTGCCGTGATCCGTGTGTTGAGTATTTTCAGGCTTTATAGGGTAGGAATGGCTTAGAGGATATAAAAGAAACACGCAAAAATGGAAGGAATGCATAAAAATGGAGTTTTGAAGAAAATGGCAGTGACGCGCATGCATGGACGACGCGGACGCGTGCTAGTGCAAAATGGCAGTGACGCGCACGCATGGACGACGCGGACGCGTGCCTAGCGTAGAACACAATCGACGCGTATGCGTGACTGATGTGTACGCGTGACAAGGAAAATCTCCAATGACGTGCACGCGTGACCCACGCGCACGCGTGACGGACGCCACGTGCAGAAAATTGCAGAAGTCGCCCCCAGTGATTTCTGGGCTGTTTTTGACCCAGTTTTTGGCCCAAAAATACAGATTAGAGGCTATAAAGTGGGAGAATCCATTCATTCAGATCGAACATTCATAATTCACAATTTTAGGTTTTAGATGTAGTTTTCTAGAGAGAGAGGCTCTCTCCTCTCTCTTAGGATTTAGGATTTAGGATTCCTCCTAATTTTAGGATTGTTTCTTCATTCTAGGTTCAATGTTCCTTTTATTTAAGTTATCTTCTACTTTTATTCACTTTATCACTTAGTTTATTTACTTTCCCAATTTGATTTATGAACTTTCCCATGTTAGAATTGATATCTTTATTTAATATAATTTGAGGTATTTCAGACTTATGAATATTTTCTTTAATTTATGTTATTGATGCTTCCAATTGATCAAGGCACTTTTATTCGAGTAGATTTTCTTCTCTTTTAGCTTTGGTTAAGTAATTGGTGACACTTTAGTTGTCAAACTCAGCGGTTGATTGAGAATTGGAAATTGCTGATTGATTTGGATCCCTCTAAAGCTAGTCTTTCCACAGGAGTTGACTAGGACTTGAGGAATCAAGTTGATCAGTCCACTTGACTTTCCTTTATTTAGTAAGGGTTAATTAAGTGGGAGTAATAAACAATTCTCATCACCCCTGATAAGGATAACTAGGATGAGATTTCCAGTTCTCATACCTTGCCAAGAGTTTTCTTAATTATTAATTTATTTTTCTTGTCATTTAATTTACTTTTTCTTTAATTCAAAAATCCAAAATATACCTTTTTCCATAACCAATAACAAATCATACTTCCCTGCAATTCCTTGAGAGATGACCCGAGGTTTAAATACTTCGGTTATAAATTTTATTGGGTTTTGTTACTTGTGACAACCAAATTTTTGTACGAAAGGATTCTTTGTTGGTTTAGAAACTATACTAGCAACGTGATTATTCTTATAATTTTTTTTACCGACAGAAAATCTAATAGTCAAAATGGCGCCGTTGCCGGGGAATTGCAATTGTGTGCCTTATTATTGGTTATTGTAAATATTTTCTTTTGCTTGTTTATTTGTTCTTATTTTTGTTTTTAATTTTTAATTTTTATTAGCTACTATGAGTTCTCATCCCCGTCGCTTTTAGTTTGGTTCTAATATTGTTGTAAGGAATGGAAGCTATAACAGGAACATGCATCAAGGTCGGAACAATCAAAGATGGAAGGAGCCACGAGGATCTGATCAACCCTTTCGGCAACAACACTTTCCAAAGTACCAGGGACAACGACCATTCTACGATGAACACCCAGACAATAGTTATGGTGGACCCTTTCGTGACAAACCACCTCCACCAAATTACTATGGTCAAGAGCCATTCCAAGGTGTATGCCAAGATGATAGATATGGTAGACCCCCCTTGTGGTTACCAATAAGCCCCATCATACGCCTATACACCACCTCTTCAACATAGCTTCGAACCACCATACTCACAAGCCAACCACCACCATTCACCTCCATATGACCCTAACTCTTATCCATTCCAACTCCAATCTAACTACTCCCAAGAACCACCACTTCCATATGCACCATATCCATGTCCATCGAACCAAGAATCAAAGGATTGTCTCAAGGAAACAGTGAACCAATTTCATGCAACCCTTCATCGATTGGAGCAAGCGATAAATCGATTAACCCCCTGTACGAAGTAAACACTAGAAGCTCCGGTGGACAATAGGGAGCATGACTTTGTACTGGAACAAGTAGAGGAAGCAGCAATTATCGAAGAAGAAGAATTGGTTGAAGACTTAGGAGACGCTGAACCTCCATGGAAATCAAGAATTGTAGAGAATCCCGCCAAGGAATTTTCAATTGATGCTAAAGAGGATAGTGCACAATCCCCAACGCATGTATCTTATGAAAAACTGGACGGAACAGATCAAGAAGCAAGTTTTCTTGGTAGTGATGATCATGAACCAAGCTCTCCTAATGGTGACCTTACAGTCACAATTGAACTCTTTGAGCTAGAAGATTCTTCCCCAAGTGAATATGAGGATGGTGTGGAGGTAGACTTTTCTCAACCTCTAACTTATGACTTGAGTGATGAGGAAGAAATCGAAGACTTTGATCAAGACGAGGTTGCAATTGAAGAAGTCTGTCAGGAGATGGAAGAATTCACAGAGGAGTACAAGGAAGTGGAGCTTGCAGAACCACCGGAAACACCTCTCCCAAGGTCATTATCACCTAATAAAAACTTCAAGTGGGTAAAATCTTTAGCCTTTATCTTTACCTTTCCACTTGAATATGGTTTGCTCGAGACCGATGGCCAGCTTAGAGCTCTTTGTGGCTTTAAGAATAAGAGGGAAATGATTAGTAATAGAAGTTGGCAGGTAAGGTTCAATACGGTTCCACACTCCAAATGGAAGTGCAAGGATTGGTATAGAGGTCGATTGAATGAATTTCGGAAGAAGTTTGGGTATCTCAGTGGAAATTCAGGTTGTGTACCGCCCGGTTGGAATAATGAAGATAGAAGCGAAGACGGGTTCAAAAGCAAGCTTTGGGATCCTGGGATTCATTCTGATAATCAATACTCCTGGAGACTGAAAACCTGCTTTAACTTGCTTAACGACTTTACATGCCTAGTATGGGACCTCGGAGGCTATTGGAATTGCGAACGTCGGTGGAGATTCATGGATGAGTTCAAGCACAAGCCACCATAACAGGAAGCTATTCAAATGTCCAACTTAAGGACTTTAACTAAAAGTGCTTGGTGGGAGACAACCCACAATGGTATGATCGTTCCTTTTCAAATTTTAATTTTATTTTGTTTTGTTTATTTTTAGTTTCATTTTATTTTTATTTTATTTTCCCTAGAATCATTCATAACATCAGCATCTGCATTCTGCATACTGCATAAAAAAAAATCACCCGACGTATGCGCATGGGCCACGCGTGGGCGTCGACTCAAAATTGACGTCACAATCCAACGCCCAGAAAGTTGGGCTGGTGATGAGCGGATAATTTATACACTTTTTGACATTGTTTTTAGTATATTTTTAGTAGGATCTAGTTACTTTTAGGGATGTTTTCATTAGTTTTTATGTTAAATTCACATTTCTGGACTTTACTATGAGTTTGTGTATTTTTCTGTGATTTCAGGCATTTTCTGACTGAAATTGAGGGACTTGAGCAAAAATCAGATTCAGAGGTTGAAGAAGGACTGCTGATGCTGTTGGATTCTGACCTCCCTGCACTCAAAATGGATTTTCTGGAGCTACAGAACTCAAAATGGCGTGCTTCCAATTGCATTGGAAAGTAGACATCCAGGGCTTTCCAGAAATATATAATAGTCCAAACTTTGTCCAAGTTTAGACGATGCAAACTGGCGTTCAACGCCAGCTCTCTGCCCAATTCTGGCGTCCAGCGCCAGAAACAAGCTGCAAAGTGGAGTTCAACGCCCAAACTGGCACAAAAGCTGGCGTTCAACTCCAAGAAGGACCTCTACACGTGCAACATTCAAGCTCAGCCCAAGCACACACCAAGTGGGCCCCGGAAGTAGATTTATGCATCAATTACTTACTTCTGTAAACCCTAGTAGCTAGTTTATTATAAATAGGACTTTTTACTATTGTATTAGACATCTTTGAATCTTTTGATCATCTTTGGATGCTTGGTTCTTAGATCAGAGGGGCTGGCCATTCGGCCATGCCTGGACCTTTCACTTATGTATTTTCAACGGTAGAGTTTCTAGTTGTGAACCATGGTATTGGCATCATGTTTTTGGCGCCATTGCCAGGGAAAGAAAGAGCAATGAATTTTACATAATCAAAGTGTAATCACAATTTCTGCGCACCAGCTAGAATCGTGCGGCTGGTATGCGTTAGGCACAATTGGGCCACGCGTGCACGTCAATGACGTGTACGCATCACTTCCACTTCACACACACCACGCGTAAGCGTGGGCGACGCGTACACGTCGCGTGGAAATCTTAGCCCCCTTAATTGAAACAGAGAGTTGCGCCAAAACGACGCTGAAATTGTGCGTTTAGCACAATTCTGGGCGACGCGTACGCGTGCTTCACGTGAACGCGTCATTTTCATTATCCCACGCTCCCGCGTTCGCATCAATGACGCGTTTGTGTCGTTGTGTTCCTGCCTCATCCACGCGTACGCGTGACCCACGCGTCCACGTGGATTTGAATCCACTTAACCCCTGACACGGAACCCTAGCCCCTCGCATCAACCCTTTTCCCTCCTCCCCTCTCTGTAATCGTTTCTTCTCCCCCTCCCTCCTTCAACCACCCAACACCACCGCCGACCATCCGCCCTGCCGCTCCCCCATCATCGCCGAACCATCCTCACCCCTCCCTCTTCTCTTCTTCTCCTTCCTCTTCTTCCTCTCCCCCCTCTCTCCCCACCGATCCACCACCCCTACCGCCGGCCACTACCCCCCAACACCACTACCCAGACCGCCCCCTCGCTTCTCTTCCTCTCCCTCTCTCATCCCCTGCCCCCACCTTAACCACCGCTCGCACTCTCAGCACCATTGTGCCGCCTTCCAGCACTGCTGTGCCGCCCACCAGCACCACCACACCACCACCCTCTCTCTGCATCCAATTACTGCTACTGCACACACCAGGTTCCACTGTGCTCCGATCCCATTCCCATTCCAGTTAGTTAGTTTGCATATTTTTCAATTCCGTTCAAATTAGGATAGTTAGATATGCATGTTCGTAGTGGATTTTAGGTGGTTAGGTAGCTAGGATGTGGTTAGTGGATTTAGGTATGATAATTATGCCGTTCTTGCTACTTGTTTTATCTATTTCGCAATTCTGAAATTGCTGTACTATTGATGCTACTAATATGCTATTCATTACTGTTTAATGCTGTTTTGAATTACAATTCTTGCTGCCGATTGTGTTTGTTTTTTTTTCTAAATTCATGTGACTTGCTATTTGTTACTCTTTTATGAACTACTTTAATGTCATATGAACTGATTTCTGTTGCTGTTTATTACCCGGGAACATCCAAATTATAGCCGAAATGCTGCCCGATTTTTTTCCACAAATTTTTTCACTCAACTCCCATTCATGAATTGGTTTTCGTACTTTCGAATTTTGCACTAATTGGTTTCAACCAAGCCAATTCATGGACGAATGGGCTAGCACTCTTATTCATTCTGGTTCCCTTATTAGTTAAATCGCATTATTGATGATTTCATTCTTTTTTGCACTTCTTCTATTTATATGATTTATCATCAATAAACTGAAATCTCTGCTTGAATGTGAGTTGCTTGTTCTTCATGTTTGCGCAATTTTTGTTAATTAGGAAATACAATACTGGTATGCGAAATTGTTACTCAGGTTGTGAATTACTGTTCGAAATTGATTCCCTGGCGATGTCACCAAAAAAAAACGGATGCATAGAACCATGGTCTAAACATATCTTCACAACTTCGCATAACTAACCAGCAAGTGCACTGGGTCGTCCAAGTAATAAACCTTACGTGAGTAAGGGTCGATCCCAAGGAGATTGTTGGTATGAAGCAAGCTATGGTCACCTTGTAAATCTCAGTCAGGCGGATATAAAATAGTTATGGAGTTTTCGAAATTAATACTAAAATAAGGATAGAAATACTTATGTAAATCATTGGTGAGAATTTCAGATAAGCGTATGGAGATGCATTCATTCCTCTGAACCTCTGCTTTTCTGCTGTCTTCATCCAATCCGTCTTACTCCTTTCTATGGCTGACTTTATGTAAGGATGTCACCGGTGCCAATGGCTACTTTCAATCCTCTCGGGAAAATGGTCCAAATGTTCTGTCATAGCACGGCAAATCGTCTGGAGGCATCACCCTTGTCGTTGGTTGCATCCTATTCCTCTCTGTGAAAATGGTCCGATGCGCTGTCACTGCATGGCTAATCATCTTGGAGGTTCTCGATCATACTGGAATAGAATTTACTATCCTTTTGCGTCTGTCACTACGCCCAGCACTCGCGAGTTTGGAGTTCATCACAGTCATTCAATCCCAGAGTCCTACTCGGAATACCACGGACAAGGTTTAGACTTTCCGGACTCTCATGAATGCCGCCATCAATCTAGCTTATACCACGAAGATTCTGATTAAGAGATCTAAGAGATACTCATTCAATTTAATGTAGAACGGAAGTGGTTGTCAGGCACGCGTTCATAGAGAATGATGATGATTGTCACGTTCATCACATTCAGGTTGAAGTGCGAATGAATATCTTAGAAGTGAAATAAGATGAATTGAATAGAAAACAGTAGTACTTTGCATTAATCTTTGAGGAACAGTAGAGCTCCACACCTTAATCTATGGAGTGCAGAAACTCTACTGTTGAAAGTACATAAGTAATGAAGGTCCAGGCATGGCCGAATGGCCAGCCCCCAAACGTGATCAATAGATCAAAAGATAATCCAAAGATGATTCCAAAGATGTTTCCAAAGATGTCTAATACAATAGTAAAAGGTCCTATTTATAATAAACTAGCTACTAGGGTTTACAGAAGTAAGTAATTGATGCATAAATCCACTTTCGGGGCCCACTTGGTGTGTGCTTGGGCTGAGATTGAAGTCTACACATGGAGAGGTTATTCTTGGAGTTGAACGCCAGCTTTTGTGCCAGTTTGGGCGTTGAACTCCACTTTGCAACTTGTTTCTGGCGCTGGACGCCAGAATTGGGCAGAGAGTTGGCGTTGAATGCCAGTTTGCATCGTCTAAACTTGGGCAAAGTATGGACTATTATATATTTATGGAAAGCCCTGGATGTCTACTTTTCAATGCAACTGGAAGCGCGCCATTTTGAGTTTTGTAGCTCCAGAAAATCTATTTTGAGTGAAGGGAGGTCAGAATCCAACAGCATCAGCAGTCCTTCTTCAACCTCTGAATCTGATTTTTGCTCAAGTCCCTCAATTTCAGCCAGAAAATACCTGATGACTTTAACCGCTCAGTCTCAAGTTTTCACTTGACACCTACACGCCACGAGCACATGGTTAGGGACAGCTTGGTTTAGCCGCTTAGGCCAGGATTGTATTCCTTTAGGCCCTCCTATCCACTGATGCTCAAAGCCTTGGGATCCTTTTTATTTACCCTTGCCTTTTGGTTTTAAGGGTTATTGGCTTTTTGCTCTTGCCTCTTGGTTTTAAGAGCTTTTGGCTTTTTCTGCTTGCTTTTTCTTTCTATTTTTTTTTCGCCTATTTTATTTTTTTTTCTGCAAGCTTTGTTCTTTGCTGCTTTTTCTTGCTTCAAGAATCATTTTATGATTTTTCAGATTATCAAATAACATGTCTCCTAGTCATTATTCTTTCAAGAGCCAACATATTTAACATTCTTAAACAACAACTTCAAAAGACATATGCACTGTTCAAGCATACATTCAGAAAACAAGAAGCATTGTCACCACATCAATATAATTAAACTAAGTTCAAGGATAAATTCGAAACTCATGTACTTCTTGTTCTTTTGAATTAAAAACATTTTTCATTTAAGAGAGGTGATGGATTCATAGGACATTCATAACTTTAAGACAAAGTTACTAA
>NC_029790.2:93312921-93313714 GCF_000816755.2 Arachis ipaensis
TTAAAGTTTGAATCTTTCTTAACAAGAAAGTAACAAACTTGAAATTTTTGAATCAAAACATTAATTGATGATGTTATTTTCGAAAATATGATGTAAAATTAAGAAAAAGATTTTTGAAAAAGATTTTTGAAATTTTCGAAAATAACTAAAAAAAATTGAAAAATGATTTGATTTTTGAAAAATATTTTGAAAAAGATAAGATTTTTTTAAATTGAAAATTTGATTTGACTCATAAAAACAACTAGATTTTAAAAATTTTTGAAAAAGTCAAATCTAATTTTCGAAATTTTAAGAGAGAAAAAGGGAAAGATATTTTTTTGATTTTTGAATTTTTATGATGAGAGAGAAAAACAAGAAAAATGATGCAATGCATGAAAGTTATGGATCAAAACAATGAATGCATGCAAGAATGCTATGAATGTCAAGATGAACACCAAGAACACTATGAAGATCATGATGAACATCAAGAACACATTTTTGAAAAATTTTTAATGCAAAGAAAACATGCAAGACACCAAACTTAGAATTATTTAATGCTTAGACATAAAGAATTCAGGAATGCATATGAAAAACAAGAAAAGACACAAAACATGCAAATGCAAAGATTAAACAAGAAGACTTACCAAGAACAACTTGAAGATCATGAAGAACACTATGAATGCATGAATTTTTTTCGAAGAATGCAAAATGAACATGCAATTGACACCAAACTTATAACATGACTCAAGACTCAAACAAGAAACACAAAAAATATTTTTGATTTTTATGATTTTCTAATTTTTTTGTATTTTTT
>NC_029790.2:93314013-93316180 GCF_000816755.2 Arachis ipaensis
AAATGACTGAAAATAAATTGCAGAATTGTAAATGGGAATGTGGGATTTGCTCATAAAAGTAAATGGCAGAAATTAAAGAGAATGGGTAAGATCAGAGATGGGGAGTTCATTGGGCTTAGGAGATGTTGCAATTCTCTGGATCAAGTTCATTTTCATCTCTTCCTCAATCAATGCACTTATTGATCTCCTTGGCAATCTTAAGTGATTGAATTACAATTTCTTGCAATTCAATCTCTCAAATCTTGATCAATAGCCAATTCCTTGGTCAATTGCTCATGAGAAGAGATGAAGTATGGTCACTGATTATACCACATGCATTTCCCAAATCAAGTATTGAGAGGGTTATAGTCACATACCCATCCATAACCCAATTTGGTCCACCATGAGAAAGCATTTCAAGCTTGATCTCTTCATTCCTCTTTCAAGGTTCAAAAGAGATCCAAGTTTGAATAGCTTCTCTTCCAAGATAACTACTCAATTGGATGAAGATCGAAAGCTTTCAAGTAAAATCAAGAGGAAAGATAGAAGAAGAATAATGAAAATTAGTATTGATCCATCAAATTACAACAGAGCTCCCTAACCCAATGAAAGGGGTTTAGTTGTTCATAGCTCTTGAAAATGAAAACAAAGATGGAGAATACATCATAAAACTAGAAATTGCAAAGAAAGTAAAATACAGAGAGTAGTTCTCTTTTTCCCAGCCTCCAGAGCTCTTCTCAATTCAAAGCTACTCCTATATATACTACTCTTCTCAGCTTCTAGTGTGATTCTTCAAGTCTTGGGCCTTTGGATCTTGAGTTTGAAGCAGTTCCTTTCATTATTTGGGCTTGGCTTTACTTGCAGACAGAAAGTGCAAAGTGGGCGGAGACTTTAGTTCAGGACGTTAGGGGTGTTAATATTTAGTGAGAATATAAGTTCGAGAACGTTAGTGACACTTAACATTATCACTAACGTTACTAAGTAAAAGCCACGTTAACTTCAACGTTAGTGGCATAAACGTTGCCACTAACGTTTTTGAAAGTGTTATTGGCAATCACTTTTCTCATTAACCTTGCAAGTTACCTCCCCTTTTCTTGCTTCCTTTTGGTCCTGAAATCAAGCAATAAAGTGCATCAAAGCTCTAGTCCAAGTCATGAGTAATGCAACATAATATTTGTCACTAAACATATGCAAAATCCTCATGAAATTATGTAAAATGCACAATGTATGATTGAATCAAGGCATAAGTGAATATCTACCCAAAACTAGCTTATTTCCTAAAGAAATGCATGAAACTAACCTAAAAACAGTAAAGAAAAGGTTAGTGAAACTGGCCAAGATGCCCTGGCATCACAACACCAAACTTAAAGCTTGCTTGTCCCTAAGCAAGTACTGGAACAAGAGAATGATGAAAGGACTATCCAGAGGAATGAGTCATTCTTGTGGAAGTTATGTTACTGATTTTATGGTGGTTTCATACATAGCAATTTAGGTTCATTCCATTACTGGCTTTCAGACCTTTATCATGTCCTAAAACACCCACTTTGTTTATATCCCATGAGACTTTTATTCATTGATCCTTTTATTGTTATTTTAAGGGTTGTTTGTGTTATTTAGGCTAAGTGCTCTGTAAGGGGGCAACTCTTTAAGATAAGCTTTCAGCCAACACTCCCGAACCAGTTGGTTCAAGGTGCTAGGTGTTGAGACACCCCTAAGGACTTACTCCCTCAAGCCTATCCCCCATACATACACACTACAGGCATTTAGTTTATTTATTTTCTTTTCTTGAGACCTTGGTGTCCAGCACCTCTTTGGGTTACTAAGTGTTCTGTAGTGAAGGTTACTCTTGATAGTGGACTTTCAGCTGATAATCCCGAGTTAGTTAACCCAAGTTACCAAGTGATAAGGCACCCCTAAGAGCTTATTCATCCATGTAGATCCCTCACACAGGAGCACCACAGATACTTGCCACAAGATTAAAACCATTGATGCCTAGCCTTATTGCTTACTCTTTTTCTTTTGTTTTTCACTTCCATTGTTCTTTCCCTTTTCTCTTATTAGGATCTTGTTATTAACTTAGTCTCATGAGTGTATCCAAAGAAAAGTATTCAGGCCATATAATTGTCATCCCAGCCTTGTGGTTAAACCAACTTAGCTAACTTATGACTACCCCAAAGATTCATGAATG
>NC_029790.2:93316296-93316782 GCF_000816755.2 Arachis ipaensis
GGTGTGGTATAGACCATTCGCTCGAGTGTGACTGGCCTCCCTGGGTTTACCCAGTCTGAGCTGCTGTCCTCAAATATTACCTTGGCCTTGTTGCACAAGCGGAGAATGGTGCTGGGGTACCAAAGTCTGGCACCTGAGTCAGCTTTCTCAGCTGACTCTTGAATCCCTTCGGCAATGAGCTCATGCACTTTGATTTGCCCACCTTGTACTAAGCATTGTACCATAGTGGCTTGATTGATGTTAACCTCTGAATTATTAGCAGCTGGTAGGATGGACCTCCTTATAAGCTCAAACCACCCTTTGGCTTCAGGGTGAAGGTCTCCCCTTTTTATGAATTTTGGTCTCCCATCTGAGTACCTCTCTCAGTTAGCGGCTATGACACAGATATCTGATGCTATCTCTGAGAGCTCATCCTTATCGGGGCTTCTACTTATCCTTGCCTGATAACTCTCCTCATCAAAATGAGGTGATTTCAAGTGAAGAGCT
>NC_029790.2:93316790-93328025 GCF_000816755.2 Arachis ipaensis
CTCACGAGGAAAACTACTGTTCTCTAAGTTCTGACGGAAAGTACTCGTACTTAAACTCGCCTATTCCCGGTCTTTCTATAACGGTCTCAATTAGAAGGTTTAGTTACGGTTACTTAGTGGTGTCTAAACCTCTTTTTAGCTTGTCTCCCCCACCGTTCCATAGGTTCCTTCCTCTTTTGCCTCTTTGAGCTTGATGATGCCATGACTTGAGTTGTTGTTTGAGGGGGTTTGAGGCTTCAGATAGATAAAGAGTGGGTTGGTTAAAGCAATGTGTGATGAAGGGTTTAGTGTGCCAACAGAAGTGTGGAGAGTGGGGATTTGAATGTGAGGAGTGAGCATGCACTAAGGTTCACTTATATAAGAAAATCATGAGTAAATGAAGGGTGTGGATTGCATGAATGTTTACTAGATGGACGGATGGGGTTGTTTATGAAGGAAAGACAAGGATCATCATTTAATGAGAGTGATTGGTTTGGTCTTCAAGGGTCTTCTTTCTCCAATGTTGCATGGCAGCGTTTCCCCATGCGTTCCCTCTTGAGACATGTGTGTAGTGCTCTTCATTAAGTGGCGAAATCT
Organism: Arachis ipaensis; assembly: GCF_000816755.2. Lineage (NCBI taxonomy): Eukaryota > Viridiplantae > Streptophyta > Magnoliopsida > Fabales > Fabaceae > Arachis > Arachis ipaensis. The sequence goes on from NC_029790.2 coordinate 93,317,367, forward strand.
CCCCCATTTAATTTTCCAATCAATCCCTTTTCATGCTTCTTTTCCTTTCCTATAAAGATTTGAAATAAGGAAATTAATATCATAAAAAAAATTTAAACTCTACGGCTAGAATAAAACGAAAGAAAGGATTTGATTGTTTATTTATGAATTCCAACTAACTAACTAACTATTGGTGGGTCCTTATATGCATTTTGGTGGCACCATGAGGTGACACCAAACTTAGTTTGGATTACTGTGATGGAGGTTTTGTGTTCAAAGCTCCCAAGACTAGCATGCATCTTGGTTTGCTTTGAACACCAAACTTGTTCCTCACTATATTCTGCATAAGAAGATTTTCACCAATTGTTTGTCAAGTTTGGATTGAAGCTTATAAAGATTGACTTATTCATTATCATCTGAAAGCATATAAAACATGGGTTGCCTCCCATGAAGCGCTTCTTTAGCATCACTAGCTTGACGTTTTTCCTTCATCATGGTGGTTGGTAGTGCTTAAAGTCCTCCCCTCTTGCTGTGGACTTGTATCCATTGGTTGGATCAATGATCTCCACATGTTCCAGGGAAAGAACTCTGTTGATAGTGAAGACCTTAGGTAATTGAGATGGCACAGTAGGGAGATTAGGGGGAATATCTGGGAAGTAAGCTGAGACAACTCTATCCCCTGGAGAGAAGTCTTCCGTAGGGATCTTCTTGTTCCTCCATCTCCTTGGTACCTTCTTCTTTGTTTCTTTTGAGGTTGCCTTCCCCTTGGTGACCTCTTTTCTCCAAGGAGTTGTGATGCTGTCTTCACCTGCCTTTAGAGGTTTGGGTTCCTCCAACTTTTTCTTGAGCTGTGGCAATTGTTATTTTCCTTGTTTGTCAGTTAAGGGGGTCTCAGAATGAGCTGGCTGTACTTCAGTGCTTTTTTTTTCTTTCAGTGTCTCATTATCATCTGTACTCAGTTCCTTGTCCTCTTGATCTGTTTCTTGTGAGAGTTTGAAGACATTAAAGCTGAGTCGTTCATCATGGATTCTCAATATTAGCTCCCCTTTCTCTACATCGATAAGTGCTCTGGCCGTAGCTAGGAATGGTCTTCCTAATATGATTGGGTGAGTGTGACTGTCTTCCATGTCCAGAATGATAAAGTCTGTTGGGAGAAAGTATTTCCCAACCTTTAGCAACACATTTTCCACCACTCCTATTGCTTGCTTTTGAGTTTTGTCAGCCAGTCTGATGATTACATCTGTAGGCATTATCTCATTAATCTGTAGCCTCTTCACCAGGGATAAAGGCAGTAAGTTGATGCTGGCCCCCAAATCACCTAGTGCACTATCGAACATAGTTTCACCTATGGCACAAGGGATATGAAAACTTCCTGGATCTCTTCTTTTTGTAGGCAACTCAGGTTGAATAAGGGCACTAAATTCCTTGTTCATCACTATAGTCTGCCCTCCCTTGAGTGAGCTTTTCCTGGGAAGAAGTTCCTTCATATACTTGATGAATGCAGGCATTTGTTGAATTGCCTTGATGAATGGTATGTTCACATGCAGAGATGCAAACAAGTCTAGGAACCTTGAGTATATTCTTTTTCCCACAGTACCATTGAGCAGTTGAGGGAATGGTGCATAGAGCTTCAGCAGCTCTTGTTGTGAGATTTCTGGTTCTTTGTGATCTCTATCCTCCTCCTTTGTTGAGTTGTCTTCAGGTTGTTTGCACATTTTGCCTTGCTTGCCTTCAATCTCTTGATCACTTGTAGTGACCATTTTGCAATCTTCCCATCTTACTTTCTTTGCTTCTCCCTTGGGGTTTTTCTCCGTGTCACTTGGGAAGCTATCAGTAGGTTTGGGAATCTTCTCAGCTAAATATCCCACCTGGAATTCCAGCTTCCTAATGGTCTCTCCCTGGTTCTTACTATTGGCTCGCACCTCCTCTTTGAACACCTTATTTTCTTGAATCTATTGGCATATTCCTTCAAGTAAGGCTTCAATCTTAGAGAGCTTGTCATCAATTGATGAGTGATTCGGAGCAGATGTGCTATTTTGGTTTTGATAAGTGTGTGGAGACGTGTTGTTGTGGGGGTGTTGAGATGCCCTCTGGGTGAATTGCTGGTGAGCTGCATTGTTGTTGGAGTTGTAACGTCTCTGGTCTTGGTTTTGATCTTGCTCACTTCCCCACCCAAAGTTTGGGTGGTTTCTCCATCCAGGGTTGTAAGTCTTGGAGTATGGATCATAGTTTTTCCTTGGTGAATTCCCAATGTAGTTGGCTTGCTCCTGACTCCCCTCTGCTTCTTCATTCACTCCTTCTTAGATTGTTGATGAAGATGAGATTGCTGCTACTTGGTTCCTCTCCATCTTCTTGGTGAGGTCAGCCAGCTACTGGGTAATGAGCTTGTTTTGGGCCAACAGAGCATCTACATTGTTTAGCTCTATCACTCCTCTTGTGTTCCCTCTTTCGGAAGCATAGAAGTAGTCGTTTTCTGCTACTGTTTCAATAACATCTATGGCTTCCTCAATGGTCTTCTTCTTGTTCAAGGATCCTCCAGATGAATGGTCTACGGCCTTCTTTGACTCATAAGAGAGCCCTTCATAGAAAATGTGCAGCTGGACCCATTCATTGAACATGTCAGGTGGACACCTCCTTGTTAAGTCCTTGAACCTCTCCCATGCTTCATATAGAGTCTCACCATCTTGTTGCCTGAAAGTTTGAACCTCAGCTCTCAGCCTATTGATTCATTGAGGAGGGTAGAATCTTGCTAAGAATTTATTCACCACATCCTCCCAAGTTGTCAAGCTCTCCCTTGGGAAGGATTCCAGCCACTTGGCTGCCTTGTCCCTGAGTGAGAAGGGAAATAAGAGCAGTTTATAGGCGTCAGGATGAACACCATTAGATTTCACTGTGTCACATATTCTCAGGAAGGTGGTCAAATGTTGATTGGGGTCTTCTTGAACACCTCCTCCAAACGAACAGTTGTTCTGAACAAGGGTGATGAGCGGTGGTTTAAGTTCAAAGTTGTTGGCATGGATTGTTGGCTTTTGGATGCTACTTCCACAATTTCCTGGGTTTGGATTGATGTAAGAGCCCAAAACTCTTCTATCCTCCCCAGCATGATTTGCTCCACCTCCTCTGCCATGGTTGTGAGTCTCTTCTTCATGATGATTTTCCATGTTTTCTTCCATGTTAGGTTCAAAGTATTCCTCAAAGTGTTCCTCCTCTTCTTCAGCACCAACTACACGTTTTTCTTTTGCCTCCCTCCTTAGTCTAAGGAAGGTTCTCTCAGGTTCAGAATCAAAGGAAGTTGAAGCCCCGCTTCTTCTCCCTGTCATACAACCAACAAGTACAAGCAAAGAAAATAGGTGCAGACAATATTTGTGTTAGAATTGCTGTTAGTTATGGGTGATGCAATATATCAAACAGTTAGTGGGTTAGCAAACAGAATTGAAAATAACAAAGAAAAACAAAAGAGTAGAGGAAGAAGGGAAGAAGTTTAACTAAAACAAAAAGTAAATCACTCAAACAGAAAAATGAAATTCACAAAATAAAAATGCTCAATCTAGTGAGCTGAAGTAAATGGTAGAAATTAAAGAGAATGGGTAAGATCAGAGATAGGGTGTTCATTGGGCTTAGGAGATGTTGCAATTCTCCGGATAAAGTTCATTTTCATCTCTTCCTCAATCAATGCACTCATTGATCTCCTTGGCAATCTTAAGTGATTGAATTACAATTTCTTGCAATTCAATCTCTCAAATCTTGATCAATAGCCAATTCCTTGGTCAATTGCTCATGAGAAGAGATGAAGTATGGTCACTGATTATACCACATGTATTTCCCAAATCAAGTATTGAGAGGGTTATAGTAACATACCCATCCAAACCCAATGTGGTCCAGCATGAGAAAGCATTTCTAGCTTGATCTCTTCATTCCTCTTTCAAGGTTCAAAAGAGATCCAAGTTTGAATAGCTTCTCTTCCAAGATAACTACTCAATTGGATGAAGATCGAAAGCTTTCAAGTAAAATCAAGAGGAAAGATAGAAGAAGAATAATAAAAATTAGTATTGATCAATCAAATTACAACAGAGCTCCCTAACCCAATGAAAGGGGTTTAGTTGTTCATAGCTCTTGAAAATGAAAACAAAGATGGAGAATACATCATAAAACTAGAAATTGCAAAGAAAGTAAAATACAGAGAGTAGTTCTCTTTTTCCCAGCCTCCAGAGCTCTTCTCAATTCAAAGCTACTCCTATATATACTACTCTTCTCAGCTTCTAGTGTGATTCTTCAAGTCTTGGGCCTATGGATCTTGAGTTTGAAGCAGTTCCTTTCTTTATTTGGGCTTGGCTTTACTTGCAGAAAGAAAGTGCGAAGTGGGCGGAGACTTTAGTTCAGGACGTTAGGGGTGTTAATATTTAGTGAGAATATAAGTTCGAGAACGTTAGTGACACTTAACATTATCACTAACGTTCCAATGCACCCCTTTGCCTCACGTTAAAACCCACGTTAACTAGGTTAACGTGGCTTTGAACGTTGCCTTGTTAACCTTCGAGAACGTTAGTGACACTCAACATTGTCACTAACGTTCCAGTGTGCCCTTTCTTGCTTCACGTTAAAGCCCACGTTAACTAGGTTAACGTGGCTTCTCACGTGGCCCTTGCCATCCTTCGAGACTGTTAGTGACATTCAACATTGTCACTAACGTTCCAATGTGCCCCTAGGTCTCACGTTAGAGTCCACGTTAACTAGGTTAACGTGGCTTCTCACGTGGCCCTTGCCATCCTTCGAGACTGTTAGTGACATTCAACATTGTCACTAACGTTCCAATGTGCCCCTAGGTCTCACGTTAGAGTCCCCGTTAACTAGGTTAACGTGGCTTCCAACGTGGCCATCTTTAGCCATCCCAACGTTAGTGACAATGTTGAGTGTCACTAACGTTGTCGACAACTCTTCATCCCTTACGTTAGTTCCCACGTTAACCAAGTTAACGTGGGAGTTAACGTGGTACTTTGCACCATAGGCCAACGTTAGTGACAATGTTGAGTGTCACTAACGTTGGCTTCTCTTCCCCCCTTAACGTTAGAGGCCACGTTAACGCCACGTTAACTAGATTAACGTGGCTTCTAACGTGGCCACTTATGAGTAATTGCCAACGTTAGTGACAATGTTAAGTGTCACTAACGTTGGCTCAACTTCTCTTCTCCACGTTAGAGTTCACGTTAACTTAGTTAACGTGACTCTCTAACGTGGGCATTGATGGCTTTTTTTGAGAGTGTTATTGGCAATCACTTTTCTCATTAACCTTGCAAGTTACCTCCCCTTTTCTTGCTTCCTTTTGGTCCTGAAATCAAGCAATAAAGTGCATCAAAGCTCTAGTCCAAGTCATGAGTAATACAACATAATATTTGTCACTAAACTTATGCAAAATCCTCATGAAATTATGTAAAATGCACAATGTATGCTTGAACAAGGCATAAGTGAATATCTACCTAAAACTAGCTTATTTTCTAAAGAAATGCATGAAACTAACCTAAAAACAGTAAAGAAAAGGTCACTAAAACTGGCCAAGATGCCCTGGTATCACCAGCACTCGCGAGTTTGGAGTTTGTCACAGTCATTCAATCCCAGAGTCCTACTCGGAATACCATGGACAAGGTTTAGACTTTCCGGACTCTCATGAATGCCGCCATCAATCTAGATTATACCACGAAGATTCTGATTAAGAGATCTAAGAGATACTCATTCAATCTAATGTAGAACGGAAGTGGTTGTCAGGCACGCGTTCATAGGGAATGATGATGATTGTCACGTTCATCACATTCAGGTTGAAGTGCAAATGAATATCTTAGAAGCGAAATAAGATGAATTGAATAGAAAATAGTAGTACTTTGCATTAATCTTTGAGGAATAGCAGAGCTCCACACCTTAATCTATGGAGTGCAGAAACTCTACCGTTGAAAGTACATAAGTAATGAAGGTCCAGGCATGGCCGAATGGCCAGCCCCCAAACATGATCAATAGATCAAAAGATAATCCAAAGATGATTCCAAAGATGTTTCCAAAGATGTCTAATACAATAGTAAAAGGTCCTATTTATAATAAACTAGCTACTAGGGTTTACAAAAGTAAGTAATTGATGCATAAATCCACTTTTGGGGCCCACTTGGTGTGTGCTTGGGCTGAGCTTGAAGTCTACACGTGGAGAGGTCATTCTTGGAGTTGAACGCCAGCTTTTGTGCCAGTTTGGGCGTTGAACTCCACTTTGCAACTTGTTTCTGGCGCTGGACGCCAGAATTGGGCAGAGAGCTGGCGTTGAACGCCAGTTTGCGTCGTCTAAACTTGGGCAAAGTATGAACTATTATATATTACTGGAAATCCCTAGATGTCTACTTTCCAATGCAATTAAAAGCGTGCCATTTTGAGTTTTGTAGCTCCAGAAAATCTATTTTGAGTGAAGGGAGGTCAGAATCCAACAGCATCAGTAGTCCTTCTTCAACCTCTGAATCTGATTTTTGCTCAAGTCCCTCAATTTCAGCCAGAAAATACCTGAAATCACAGAAAAACACACAAACTCATAGTAAAGTCCAGAAATGTGAATTTATCATAAAAACTAATGAAAACATCCCTAAAAGTAACTAGATTCTACTAAAAACATACTAAAAACAATGCCAAAAAGCGTATAAATTATCCGCTCATCAAATACCATGCCACTTGCTTTAACTTCACTTTTTATCTCTTGACTGCATTAACTTTCTAACTTTTCTCTTAGTTTTCAACTAACTTCTTTCAACCTATTTCAAGGCATGATTATTGTTATTCCTGATAGACAAGCATTCCACATATCATAGATCTTGGATTGTGATTTTTATTTCAATTTTTTGACTTTTAGCTTTGCATACAGTCCAAAATCCTACATCTATCTAACTCACTTCATGCTTATATTGCTATTCTATTCCTCTTTTGCCCCTCTATGCTTATACTGCTCAAATACTATTTGCTTACCTGTTTTGTTACTTTAGTTTAATAAACTATATCCTGAAACCTATGCTTTTCAGGATGTCTGACCCAAAAGGCAAAGGAAAAGCCAAAACAGGCACAGACAAGAGAAAAAGAGGAGAATCCTCTTCCACTATTTTGGATATCCTCCATGATGATTCCTGGCGAGAGAAGAATTTTACTCCGCAGGAAAAGGCTAATCAGTTAGTGCCTGCCACAGACCCAGTCAAGTTTGCCAACCGATACTGTGAACTGAAGTATCCGGTCTTTGCAACTTCAAGGAACCTATATCTAGAAAAGACCCTCTGCATTCCAACCAAATTACTACAGTACACCACAGACCAAATCAAACAGAGAGGCTGGTACTTTCTGGAGAGGAACTTGACTGAGGTCAATGCATCCTGGGTCAGAAAATTTTACTGCAACTACTTTAAAACAACCCTGGATGCCGTGCAGCTCAGAGGCAAACAAATTCTAGTTACTGAGGAGGCAATTGAAGACATCCTCCAACTCCACCTAAATCAGATAAACCAGATGGTTACCAACAGGCTGAGGAGGATATGAGATTTATGATGTTTGATTGGGAAGCAGTGAAGCGCACCATAGCTATTGACCCTGCTGTCCCATGGGTTATGGGTAAGACAACAACAACCCCAAAGGGAATAAAAATTATTTATGTGAATGATGAGGCTTGGCTATGGCAGCAGATTCTGAGCAATTATGTGATGCCGAGCACTCACGAGACTGAGGTGCCAACTGCCATGATTACACTTATCTGGTGCGTGATGGAGGGCAAGGACCTGTACCTTCCCCGATTTATCCGGTACTACATGTCCAGGGTCCATGTCCGAGGCACTCTGCCCTTCCCCTATTTGATTACTCAGCTGGGCCACCGAGCTGAGGTGCCCTGGGAGCTTGTGGATGAGAAGCCACCCGCCGCCGACTGCAAGAAGATCATCCCGCATGGCAGGAAGTTCCAGGATTTGGGCTACAGACCACCCTTTCTCACTGCCTCTGCCGATGCAGCCACATCTTCTGCTGTCCCTTCAGCACCTGCTGCCCCAGCCACCACCACAGCACCCCCACCTGCTCCCGAGCCTATCTACCACGTAGTGCACTGACTCTTCGTGCGCTTGGATCGGATGGAGCGCCACGACAAGTGGAGTTATGAGCATCTGAAGCTGATGATCCGGTCAGGCAACCCTGACATCCCCTCCGAGCCTGACACACCATCGGAGCCATCTGAGGAGGAGGCGGATGATCATGAGGAGGAGGCACGTGCAGAGCACCAGCAGGCAGCATCCCAGCAGGCAGAGCCCTAGCATGAGGAGCCTCCGCAGACACAGCCATCAGACCCACAGGCACCGATACAGGCAGAGCCTCAGGCACTATCACTACCAGAGACCACAAAGACACCAGCAGCACATCCTTCCAGAGATGACACTTCTTCACACCCTGTTTGATTGAGCATCGAGGAGGATGCTATTATTTAAGTGTGGGGAGGTCACCATCTCTAGCAAACTTTATATTGGTGAACTACTTTCAGACTCTTTATCCTATTTTGTTTATTTTCTATACTTTTTTATTTTATCTTATCTTATTTGTCTTTCAGTACTTGCACATTTTCTTTTGCTGTATTTCTACTTTATTTTTGCATTTTTGCACTTTGGGCTGTATATATATCTTAGATATTTAGCTTAATTTGCATTCTTAGCTTATTAGTTGTGATATAGAAAATATGGATTATTTATTTTAGTTTACCCTTTTTGCATATGAGAATTTTGTTTAATTGAAAAGAAAAGAGTAAACTAGAAATTTTAGTTTTTCAGAATCACAACAATCCACCCACCATATATATATAGCAATAAATGTTGGTAAATTGACAACATTTTTCAAGAAAAATACTTATTTTTATAAGAGCCATTCAAAGATTCTCATTGAGTTGAATGGAAACTCTTGATTTCTACTTGCATGATATACATAACTGATATATGATTTTTGAGCCAAAGAACACACAACCCGTGAGTTTTTGAGCTTAATTGCATGGTTACATTTAACCATAGTTTTCATTCTTGTGTGTTTCGCCCTTCTTTTCTATGCTTGCAATCTTTACTTTGTTTCGGTCTATATGTCCAATATAGAATGTATTTACATACTTGCATATGATTGAGGCCGTTACTTGTTTTAGCTCACTTATCCCAAATAACCCTACCTTTTATGTCACCCTTGTTAGTCCCCTTGAGCCTTTTAATCCCCATTTATTCTGTTCTATAACCACATCACTAGCCTTAAGTAGAACAATAAATGAAATACCCCAAATTGGATCCTTGGTTAGCTTAAGATAGAGATTGTGCATCCACTAAGTGTGGAGAAATTATGGGAACTTGGGTTGATAGGAAAAAGATATTAAATTGATAAAATTATTTGGAATTTGGGTACATGCTCATGTAAGACCAAAATAAGTAAAATACTATGTGCATTGATATGTGTTGTGTTTTTCTTCAAAAAAAATTATTATTTTTCCTTTAAATAAAGAGATAAGGGGACAAAATTATCCCAATAATAAGTTTAGTAAAAAGATCAATGCACATAGGATAAAGTTAAAAATAATTTGATGCATGAGTATGTGATAAGAAAGTGGAAAAATTATGGGAAGCTAAGCATAATTTTAATTGTATAGAGTATGTATATGTTAGGTGAGATCTTAGACTAATCAAGGATTCAATTTATAGCTCACTTAGCCTTATATATATGCCCGCACCTTTACCTTAGTCCCATTACAACCTTGAAAAAGACCTCATGATATTTGCATGTGTACATTGAATATTTGTTGATTGGTTAGATGAAGAACAAAGTTTTAGAAAGCATGACTAGAGAAGAATAGAGTGATTAACCCCAAACACTGAGTGACTAAAGTGTATACACAAATCCAGTGAGGGTTCAATAGCTCATTTCCATATATCCATATTTAATTATTAATTGTCTTGCAAGTTTGTGAAATCTTTTGATTAACTCAACTCAATTGTGAATGTGTTTTAATATGATTTGGCCTTGGTTGTACATATATGATTCCTTGAAAATATGAATCAATTTAACCACATGTAAGGTTTATATATATAAGTGGATAGTAATTAGAATTGCATGATTCATTTAGGTAGCTTGCATTTAGAATAGATTGCATTGCATAAGATTCCACCATTCTACCTTCACTCTTTTTATTTTCTCTTAAAATTAGCATGAGGACATGCTGTTGTTTAAGTGTGGGGAGGTTGATAAACGCTTATTTTATGATTCATATTGTGCTCAATTAAGTGCTTTTATCAATTTATCACCCACTTATTGATGCACGGAAAACCTGTCTCACAATAAATCTCCCTTCGGCAAGTGTACCGAATTTGTCGTCAAGTAAAAACTCACAATAGAGTGAGGTCGAATCCCACAGGGATTGATTGATCAAGCAACTTTAATTAGAATATATACTACTCTTCTCAGCTTCTAGTTTACTCTTCAAGTCTTGGGCCTTTGGATCTTGAGTTTGAAGCAGTTTTTTTCTTCATTTGAGCTTGGCTTTACTTGTAGAGAGAAAGTGCTAAGTGGGCAGAGACTTCAGCTCAGGGAGTTAGGGGTGTTAACATTTAGTGAAAGTATAAGTTCGAGAACGTTAGTGACACTTAACATTTTCACTAACGTTCCAATGTA